>NW_011967240.1:1169108-1309754 GCF_000949405.1 Vollenhovia emeryi | reverse complement strand
GGGTAATAGACGAAACATTCAGATATTGAAGATACGTTCTCCAACATTATCTCAACAGAGCAAAGACATAGTTTGAAAGTTCTTTGAAAAACAAGTCGTCTAACTCTTTCTTCATTAGGGAAAAATAGAAATTTTCCATCATAGCATTTGTATTATTTATTCATCAAAAAATCTTTTAATTCGGTAACGTTGTTTGGATATGAATTGCGCTTAAATGTAACGTATGGTTGCACGTTTATCGTTATTATTGCCTTCTGTTAAATAGAGATTGGAATCTGATGGTCTCAGGCATTGTTAAGACAATACCTGTTTACATACGCAAAAGCGGATTAAGTTGCATTTAGAAACAATTGACGTACGTAATACATGGATGATATATAAGCGCATAAATCTCGCAATTCTTTGCTCGTTCATTAGTAGAAGTGCCATTATTATCAACGATATAGCATTCAACGCAGGGTAATGCAGTTAGAAGTCCCCCAGGCTATTATCGGTTGCCCCGCTCTTAACCGTTTTAATTGACAGCTGACGAAAAGTACGAGAGCGCATTTAAATCTGGATTTAAACGGCCGCGGAATAATATGAAATCGATGCAACTATACTCGTATAAAATTTTTGCGTTACACGAATGCGCAACCTGTTTTTCGCAGATGGTAGAAAATGAATAATAGATGATCGTTGGAGTTCCATGCAGCGTGAATGGCAACATTAGACGAGAAAATACATTCGGTACCGTGGCGTTATACATTACCGATCAATACTTTCAAGTGCAACATAATTTTTGCTGGAAATACAGCGAGGCTAAAGTTTAATTGCAATATTAGAATTGAATTAAAAACTTCAAACTGAGTACTTTATAAGATATCTAAATGTGCACGTAACGCACAATTCTTTAACAAAATAATCCTTCACAATTTTTCCTGTACCATAACATTTCTGCAATTCTTTAATAGCGCGTTCAGAAGATTAGACTTGTAGAAATTGTGATATCCGTTATTGATTTTCTGTAGTTGACTTAATTTTTTAGTTGCTCATATTATGGCAATCAGCTAATATTAATTAATTGTTATGGCAAATTCTAATTGTTATATGATAACTGTTAAATTATATAATTCTTTTTTAATTAAAAATGTATATGAGCGATTAATTATTTCACTTGGAATGATTTTACGTATCACTGATGATCAATAATGAATAATTACATACATGTATGTGCATACATGGACGGAAAAAATTAGCTCACGACACAGCTGCGTTATTTAAATGCAATCCTGGTAGAACTGAGGGTTAATCACGCAATTGAGGTGTAAATTATAAATCCGATTATAACCGGAATTAACGTCAGCTTTTGTGTGCGAAAATCGGTTCCGTGTGCTTTTTCATAGGCAGCAGCCGGCAGGTTATGACGCCAATATGGACATACAACGGTAGCCGGCAGTTTTTAAGCTATCAGAGCGTTATGCCGTTTCGCGGTTATTTTATGGCCCATGTATCTCGACGCACGTGCGCACCTAACAAAAATACATAGCGTGTCGGCGGTCGTTTCGGTGCATACAGCTTGCCTCTATCACCAAACCGTCCCTAATTTAGTCCTCGTTCATCAACAAAACGGAGTAAATTTCTGTGTTCGTACGGTAACCGTGCGTTATCCTAAACCAGTGTTTCCCAGTATGAACAAAAAAGGACCGAGCAACTCTTTGGAATTTACTGAAAACTGCACAAAACGACTGCTGCAGTTTTTATGTGTATATAAACGTTTTTCACGAAAAGTTTATATATTCCGAATTCATTCGTATTGACTGATCAACAGTGGAGGATAGTATTTATAGATACTAATTTAGATAAAATTGTTCCTTATTTGGGAAACACTGGTCTAAATGAAAGCCCCCTCGTGAGACACTTAGGAAGTCGCACTTATTTTGAGGAAACGCGTTTGAAGAATCACTTCAGAGTTAATTTTATCCGGTAAGATGTTTGGACAGCGAGAGGATCAGGTTTAGAGAGAAAAGACGGAGTTTGGGCGTTAAGCACTTCCCATAAAACCTGTCGGGGGATCGACGATGGGGGTTTCTGTTTTTCTAGGAAAGGGGAGCATTTCTTTTTTTCTCAGTGAAATCATTTCGGACGTTGACTCATACTGGTGACATTAGCGGGAACCAATAATGAGTACTGAGCTTGATTCTTCTCGAGAAGTCCAATGTCCCAAAGACAATTCGATATACTCGGTCGTGATATAAGTAATAACGTGTTTTGTGAATATTACAGCCGATTGTTTGTGTTCTTCTAAATTCATTAACGTAGAATGGGAAATCGTAAGTAAAACATTACGCGTAGCAAAGAAAGTTATAATTCACATTAATAAACCTGTATATTTTTAGCTTCTCATTATCTAATTTGTTAGAAAAAATTTAATTATCCGATAGAAATATGTAGTCTTCGGTCGGTTTCTATGGGTTTTTAAGATAGGTATTAAAATATTGTGCAATAATAGAGTATTAAAAACAGAAATCTGAGATGTGATGTAATAATATTTTGTATAAATAGAAATTTAAGTTGTCTACAAGCTTCTTCTTTCATATTGCACAATATTCCTAATTTGTGTAATTTCAAGTTGTATTTTATGTGAAATTATCTTCCATTAAATCAATATCTTATTCTTAATCTTGATAGCATTTGAAACATGAGAAGAGCCCGTACAGCAATTTGTAACACTATACACAATGCGTGTAACATTATATTATAGCAGTAATTTAATTTGATATACGTAATATATTTACATACATATATTATAATTATGTGACATAATTCATATCATCTGGCGTATCCGTGGAATATATAGAATATCTTACTTAGCAGAAACATCATACTCGATCGCTTTTAAATAATAAAAGAAAATATGACGTGGTTATATCGTTCGAAGAAAATGCAAATTTTGTAATACTAATTTAACGAATTCCCGAAATGTCAAACATAAATTTTTACGTACAGATAATGGCGTGCAATATTGTAGAATGTCGCAAATATTAATTATTTTTAATATTATTATCGCTAACGACATTCGTCGGGTCGAAGCTGTCATCCATAAATATAATTCCCATAGTCGTCTTTGCCAGCGGTATTCGGTATTCCGTTTAACGAGCGACGCGATATTTTCCGGCGCTCGTCGACAATAAATGAGTTCGCGATAAAGAGCTGCCCTCATTCAACGAGGAACGCTTTCTAAATAATATTTTCATCCCGTTGGCCGCTACATCGGCCCGAGATATAAGTGCATTTTGCATCGAAGCGCGCACACGCGGGAGAGGGAGAGGGAGAGGGAATCTTCCACGCGATTTGCATGCGAGCTACGTGCCGGCGATACGTCCGATAGATAGCTCACGTACTTCTCCGAGAGACGGTCGATTAACTTGGAAATTACGAAAAAATGCAAAGGGTCCAAAAAGAAAGGGGCGGTCGTGTCGCCGCGTTGTCGTTTCGTCCGAAATCACCTGGAGGATACGAGCACGGGGTGTGGAGAAACAGAAAAGCAGCACAAGCCGCGCGGTGCGTAAGCCGTCATTATAAAGCCATTTAGCCGTGCGCCGGCCGGCGTAAAAATGCCCGCGTCAAATGGTATCTCCAGTATTCATGAGACGTTAGTTAATGTATTCGGATTATTTAAATAAGACGGCAGTGCGCCAGAGCTCGACATTCCGTATTGCAGTTCTCAAAACCGCCGGTGACCGCCTTTTAATCAGCGATCGAGTCTTGGAAAAGAAGATATGATTTATTTCAATGCCGAATATGAGAAAAACACGTCTCCTTTTTCAATCAATCTTTATCTTCGAGTCATTAGGAATGGCTCATGGCAGAGGGATCACTTACTTGAGAAGTAATCTTTTATAGTCGAATATCGTCGCAAATAAGTTGCAATTTAACTATGATTATTCTCATACGTTATTACTAGTCGTCAGCTCAAGCCAATTTCCGCTATTAAAATGGTTTGAAAAAAGTATCGCGAAGGGAACTTGCGTATTATTATCGCGAATAATTATTTGCGCTAGATTATTTAAGAGAAATATGTATGTGCGTGCGGCTGTCATAAACCACTGTGTTGAATATCGCTCATAGCGTAAAGGGGTTAAAGACCCCCCGCTCTTTACTCTCCTCTCTTCGAAGTGACTATTAGAAGAACGCTTATCCCGCGGCGTCGCAAGCGTCGAGCCGCGTGCTTCTCTTGGCTCTATATTTAACCGCGCGCTTTAATTTCGCATTCGAGACCGCCGGCTAACTGTAATTATAAACTTTACGCCGGTGCCGAGTCCTCGACCGCAGCCCTTCGCCATCAACTAGACCCTATCTCTGTGAGCCACCCTGTAGATTTCTAAGCATCTTTAGTATTAAGTCGATATGAGATGCATACGAGACGTCGGTTTTACGGCAATTAAATGTATACATAATTTCGCGTTAATCAAACATATTTAATGGAAACAATTTTACTTACATCACTTAAACTATTTCAATAGAAAACGTTCGATATCTTTTTCTTATTTAAATAATATTCAAAAGTATTGAGGATTAAAATTGTCGGAAATTAACAATTAGAAAAATTAAGACATTTAGAATAAATTTATGTTGTAAACAAATATTATATAAATTCCACATTCTCAGAATGTAATATACTTTTTTAACTTTACTTTATATTAATATAATTTAATATTTCCGCGGTGAAGCTGAGACTTTATTTTTAAAAGTCGAAAGTTTATTCACAGTTCCGTTTGCACCTTGCAATAATTTTAAACTTTCTGATAGATTTAAAAAAATAGTCTCGTTGATTTGGCTAGGCAATGGACGTGGTTGGCAAAAACCTTAAGTTGCAAACAAGTCATTTCAATTACAGAATTATATAGTTCTAGGGGAGTTCTATAATTCCTGACGAGTACACTGAAAAAAAAATCTGGTAGATTCAACCAGTCGTCTGTTAGAAAATGGACGAATCAGAATTCCCTTTAGGATTTACCAGATTTGTAGTAAAGTCTACCAAACTTCTGGTTATGAAATATCTTTCATGGTAAATCCTAAAGGAATTCTGGTAAATCCTAAAGGGAATTCTGATTCGTCCATTTTCTAACAGACGTCTGGTTGAATCTAACAGATTTTTTTTCAGTGTACCAATTATTTTTAAATAATGTTTTAACCTGACCGCTGGTACCTCATTTTTAAAAACTATGCGGTGCCGACAGTGCCGATCGATCTTTTGACAGTCCTAGACAGTTCTCACGTAGTTCCGATCATTTTGATATATTTTAACGATAGTTTCTCCGGTTAATTTTAAATTTCATCGGGAATTATAGAACTCTCCTAGAAATACAAAATTCTGCAGTTGACATAATTTTTATTGCTACTTGAGGAGCCACGGAAAGTTTTTCCAATTATATTTTTTTCCTATCAACGAAACTATTTCTAAAACCCATCAGGAATGTAAAACTATTACGAGTGCAAACGGACTTATTGATAAGACTTTCATATTTCTTGCACTACTTATAGATTAGAATATCATTTATTTGCATGACCTGATTACATATTGCATTGATGTTTTAGCTAAGACTACACGAACTACATAAATTATAAGAAAGATATACTATAAATTTATCTTACTTTGCTACATTACCAATATGATTTGCATTTTATTTATCACGTCGATCGAGTTACTGTCACGTACATGTATTTACAGTCGCGTCTTTCTTTATTCCATTGTTACGTTCTTCTATATTTTATCCTGTGTTCTTTAATTGAATAACAGAAAGACCTGTTCGACATTTTGTCGACGGAACGTTAAATGTCAAAGATTTAAGATGTGATCAATCGTAAATTTCCCAACGGGCCGGAGACGAGAGGACAACTAAAGTGGACAGAGCACTCCGCGAGTATCGATAGTCCGTTACCTCGAATATCGATGCACCTCGGAGTTGGCCGGATACCTCGCGATACCAGTCGGCGGAAATAATGATTTATGGTACGGTGTGTTTATTTTAAACCGGCCGTCGTGCCTATCGGTATGCAGTAGTCGAACAATATTCAATGTCGATCGAACAAGACATGAAGCGTCCGCGCAGAGTGAAACGGATGAATCGCTCTTGGCGAGAGCGATTTGTCAACGTCTCGGCTAAACTGCTACATAATACGAGCTACACGAAGGCTTTATCTCGCATTTCCTCTCGCGCCCATCGACTTTGCGTTTTTTCGCGCTTCGTGATCCTACAACATCTCGAGAACTAAGTGTCTCTGTCTGCTTAGGATGTAATTAATGGACGACAGCTCGCAGTTTTGCGCGGTAGGAGAGCTTGCGTTTTCCATCGTCTTCTATTACATCAGCTTATATTTATTACGCGCTTCTGAAACTGCAATCGCTAATGCGAACTTGGCAGCATCAATCTTCATGTGACACAAGTATTAATTTTCCTACTTTAAACATTTTTTCTTAAAGGGCAGATAGTTACCGATTAGTCGAGCTTCTCACAGGGAATTATTGTATAGTGCTAATCGTTTAATTATACAAAGATATTTATTCAAACATATGAAATACGTAAAACATAGGATACTTCACAAAAGAAATAAGCTAATGAAACAGAACCGATATGAATCTTACAATTAAACAGAGAAGAAGCCACGTTCGGTTGGATCTTGGTAGCTCAATAATAATATTTCTGTGTGAATTTTATACACTTTCTTCAACTCGGTAAACTGCACGTTGATCGTTGAGCTCCAAAATGGTGTCATCTCTAGTTAACAAAAGAAATGAGTGAAAGTTCTGGAAATATTATTTTACACCGATAGTTATTGCACATGGAGACACGGTGAATTAAAAATGTCTCATTTAACATACCCTACCGCGTAAACCTACCGTCCGTTCGCAAACTTCTTGTTTAACCGCACATATTAATAATTAACGCGGCACTTGGCATAAACGTCCCAGTCTGCGGTGCGCAAGTTACAGGCGAGGATGCAGAAGCTATACAATTATTATCAAAGTTGGTAACGAGTTCGCGGTGACAAAACGCATTGTCAGAAACATCGTCGCGACCCGCGCACGTTTTTCACCGAAACGAACTTCATTTAATTACGAGTAAAGTAGTTTTTGTTGTGCGAAGTAAGAGGGGGAAAAAAAAGAGATGGGAAAGCGGAGGAAGATAGAGAGAAAGAGAGATTCGCTCTTTGGCGCCTGTCTCCACGCGAGAAAACCGAGAATTTTGCCGTTTAATTATCCTGGGTCCCGGCGCGTTCAAAGGACGCGGTCTCCCTTGCTGTAGCACGTCCCGAATTGCAGCGCGCATTTAGTCGCATCTAGACGACAGCGACGCTGAATTTATCGCTTGATTTGAAATGCACCCACCGCACTCGCACGCCCCAACGTCCATTCATGAGTCCGGTACACGCGTGGAACAGTGAATATTACACGCGTGCGAACGCGAGCGCGATACGTTAGGCCGAATGAATTCCTAACGTTGCTGCGGGCTTGAATTCGTTCGATGCTGCGAGCACATAGCCAGTTTAGTTAGCTCAGCATGGAAATGGTCACTTACAGCGTGGAAATACGCTGGACCGTGATAAAGGGACTCGAACCGTGCACATTTCGCGCTCGCAGCTGTAAATTAAGCGCGAATTGAACCTTATTGTTGAAAAGACAATCTGTTTTATATTGAAAGGAATTCTTTCATAAACTTTTACACGTCACTAGACGTTTTAGAGATGACTCGGAAATTCTTAAATATAAATTTGCTATCTATAAAAAAATGTCTTACGAGAGAAGATATTTTCTTTAGAAATGTACCAAGTTATTTTTCCCTGCGAAAACTACAGGTTGAAATGTACAAATGAACTGTATTATTAAATAATGAAAATTGATATTAATTAATACTGTCCATTGGAATAATAGAAATAAATTCGATTCTAATGTCACCGTTGAACGTAGGCGCTCGTCACAGGCTCGTGGGGGAATGTAATTTTAATTTGCTGTTTAGAAATTTTCTCCATCCGGTACGCGGATTCATGACTGCGCGCGCGAATTCCAATGCTTCAAGTAACTACAATCATTATCGTCCTTTGTCTGGCGAGGCCTGCGCTCGAAGTTTCTCGGCCATTTGCGTGTGTAATCCTAAATGTTGTTTACGTAACGATTATTTCGGTGCGCAAAACTTGCAGCAGTCCGGCTCGAAACTTTGCTACATTGAATTAGACGGCAGCGTTCAGATTCGCGATTAGTGCAGATGGCAGCGGCAAGCATGAAACTTCACGTAGTCGGGATCCCTATGTTGTAGCCATGTTCCGTTACGATGCGGCTTTTCGGGTTTCGACAGCTTATAAATTGGGATAATGGCATACTCTACGCGGCTGTCTGCAATAATACACAGCGAAGGCTTCTGCTTATCCATCTAGATAGCCTACTGAAAACTTTATTGCAATACACACCTTTAACCATTCGATGATCTTCAAGATTAATTATATTTACTTTTTGTTAGATCGTGTTTTGGATATATCCTAATTTAATCTTAAACGATGTCTTTTAAACTATAATTATATCGGATTATGACTGAAAAGTTTAACAGTTATAAATAATTTACATAATTTTAGCATTAGAAAAGACAATAATCTTAGAGAAGGTATTTATAAATATTAAGCAGGAAGTAGCTATAAATACTTTACCAAGAAAGTTTCGAGACGTATAAATGCATTTCAAAGTATAATTGGTAAGTAGAAAACAGCCACGTGTTTCAGACACGTGATAGTTCATATTATGATCTATAATTCCCTTTGTCAAAGTTTCATTATTTTTCATCCACGAAAGGATCGTTCCTATGTCCGAAGAAGAAAGTCATTTATTATTTCCGCGGCAGTTGTATGGGTGGGAGTACCTATTCATATCTTATTGAATCGAAGGCAGTAAGTCTAGCTCCGAGCCGGGAGAAACTTTTCGGAGCATTGTGGAAAGCTTTTAACGCAGATAGACGTTAAACGAAAATCCATGTATCAAAAAAGATGTGCTCGATTCTGAAAAGCCTACCATTTAGAGCTGCATACCGAGAACACAAGAACGAATACAATGTTTGGAAAAGGAAAATTTATGAGGAATATTTGAGCTTCTCCTAATTTTAGATGCGCATATTTACACTTTTCTGCATAGAGAAAAAGGGGGAAAAATATCGATTGTAATTTTTTAAAATAACTCTAACACTTGTTAATTACCGTAGCTAATGAAAAGCGTGCAATCGAGTATGCGGCATTAAACGATCTATTATGTGACCGTGTAACCATCTGGTAACCTTAATTGGATCGGAGTTACACCGGAGAAACGCATTATAGCCACCGGTCTCTCTCTTTCTCTCCCCTTTTACCTTACTTTCTCTCTCTCTCTCGGAAGGTCGACACCTCGGTATATACCAGTTGTTATCTGGGTAGAAACAACAAGCCACACATTTCGGTCTCCGAGTAATCAGACTAACATGAGATGCGGACCCAGCCGCTAACTAAACTCCGAACTCTAAAGTCTGCCGCAAGTTAGCCCGGTGTGGTGTCAGCGAGAGTGTAGCAGGCGAGCCCTCGGTAGCAAGCGCACACCTAAGGTCCTGCTTGTGTACCTGCCAATTGTGAGCGTGTAGGTTGAGCCGAAATGCCGTTGGATCCCATGAGGTTAACCGCGACGCTAAGATAGCATTCAGCGCGCAAACTCTCGGGCTCTTATTTTAATTACCCCGCCTTTCTGTGTTACGCGAAGGGTACGTCACCGAGGAGACAGAGCGCGGTATAATACGTTCTCTGCGTGGATCAAAAGCGGTATCTCGCACACGGTCGCGAACACCTCGTTCAAAGTGGAAACTCGTTTACGAATAGCACTTTAGGATAAAGCACTTTCTCTTAAATTTTCTCGTGGATTTCGAGTATGAACTTTTTAGCTTTGCAAAGAATTCTCGTCGACTTTCTTTAAGTTTACACGCATTTTAGATTAATCCAATTACATAGCAAATCCTTTAATATGACTTGGAGTTATTTGTGATTTTGGAACATTTTATCTTGCAAACGTTGTGCTTTTATTATTAGCTTTAAATGCTTTTTATTAGGGCTTTAAATTTTGTTGAATGTTAAGTGTGTATGTGTGTGTACGATTTATACGAGACATCTAATTAGTACTTAAAACAAGGAGAATGCAGCGCGATAGGATTGCCCATGGCTATTAATTAACTGTGGGGACGAAAACTTTGCTGAAGATTAATTTATCGGGTAACTCGTCGCGTTAAGAAATCCCTGGTCACCAATGAATCGCAGATAATCACTGCGGGATTTAGAGCCATCGCGCTTCACCTCGGAAGCTGCTGGACGATCTTTATTGACACATTCGTGGTAATCCCTCTAATGACCTGCGCGCAATCCTCTTTCATCCGTGAACTCGGGATATCGACTTTGAAGATCTCGAATTATTTATCTTGTGATTGGTTTTTATATTCAAAAGTACTTTAAACTTAATTTAACTTGTTTTTTTATATCGCGATATAATTAGCGTATTTTCTACTTGTGGCTACAAATAATTTTTGATAGAGATCAACAATTCTATGAATAAGTTCTTTCTGAACCAATATCGTTTATTATAAAAATAACATTTCATTAATTTTCATTATTAATTATATACGAGTGACCGTTTATTAGATCTTTACTGATATATCTGTGTGATATTAGATATTTTTCCAATAATAATTATTTCATTTATCGCTCACCGATACAACAGTAATTTACAGTTACATCTACGAAGTGATTAATGAAGGAAAACTGTGATAACTCTCATTTCGCGGCTACTATAAATCGCTGTTCTAGCATTATCACGGTCAATTCGTTTGCTATACGGCTCGGTAGAATGATAGGTCGAGGCTGACTGCGTACAATGTAACAGATACTGCAAACCGCAGATGCACGTCGCGCTAATATGACTGTCATTTGAGGGATACGCGCGAACGCTGCTCTCGACAATCCCGCAAAGCGTCCCGCTGACATGACGGCGTTCATTATTTATGCATGCTGTGTAACGGCCGGTATAAATATTTCCATTTTGGCAAGGATCGCCGAACGTCGATATTTTTTTCACAATTTAACCGACGCGTGAAGGATATATCGTCGCGTCGCCCGAAAAAGTAGGCAATCATGCCCCGGGAATTACCGGCGTCCATAAATTAAAATTTAAGAGACCAACGTTATCCCCCTCATCTCTGTATAATTCACACATTGATTTTCACCAGTTTTTTTCTGCCGAAAGGGAAAGAAGATGAGAATCTTGAAGAGCTTGTCTTGTTAAACCCTTAATTGCGCCACGCTCAGCAGTTCCTTGAAATTATTGGCTAATTAGACACGCGCAGCAATTACATTAATTTACGCTACATGTTTATCATTTTTACTTATATCGGGGCACAAATATAGATAAAAAAAATAATACGTTGCAGCTTAACATTTAATTTGCCAGCGTCGCAAAGAATGAAGTGCACACGTACGTCATTTACAGCACAATTAAAATCCACACTCAATTACCGATTCAAATATTTCCGGTAATACATTTTCCTCATGCCTGCCCCCTTATCGACACCTCTTGTGGTGAATAGATCCCAACACCAAGGCGAGAATCGATAGGTCGATCGCGTGCCGTCAATATAAAGGGTGTCACGGCTCGGCGATTAATTATCCCGCCGCTTTCGTCCGTAAATTCTTTTCTACGCGGCGTATTATCGTCATTTGAACGAAACCGGCCGTACATATCCCTGTAATTGCGCCTCTCCGAGCGTTCTTTCTCATCGGCAATTCCTCCATTCCACGTTCCGTTCGACGGTCTCTAAAACGAGGCGAGGTAACGTCAGATAATGTCCGTTTTCTTGTGCTAGATGGAAAGAGAGGAGAGAGGGGCAAGATTTGAGATGACTAACGGTCGACGGTTCGCCGGCGCGTAAAAGGTACGCCGGTCGACTAATTCGACATTTTAATTTGGACAGTGCGGGAGGAGTTTGTTCTGCACTACACGGCCGTGCTAATCGTCGGCGCGACTCGGGGAAAATTAAAGAACGTTCGCGCGAAGTGGTCAATTCAGAAGAAATGAACGGGCTCGAGGAGAGGGAAGGAGGATTTCAAGAGATTGAGGCCTTCTTTTCGATCTTGAATCTCGTCGCGCTGCTCTCGCTGCGCAAAATAACACCTTTGGCTGACCATTCGATTGCGAAGAGATAAAACGATTGCGAGGAAATTAAAGTCCTGAAATGACAGATACGTGATGCACGCAAACCACTCGTGCCCCTTGAATGAGCAATTAAGTAACTTTTGTGAAATCCATTTCTCTCTCTCTCTCTCTCTCTTTCCTTTTTTTCGCTATAAAATTCAGATCTACATTTTTCTCAATTCTTGTTTCTATTTCCGAGTGCAAATGCATTATGCATAGCGCAAAGCTCTGTTGGCATATACGACATTTAGAACCGCGCAAACAATGTTCACTCTCGGGAGAGCACGTTTCGATCAGAGATCGAGAAAAGCCCCGATACACTATCGGCGCATGGGGCGCGCGGAGTAGGATTTGCACAATGGACGGGAGAGCGGTATCTTTGTTGGACCGTTCTGATTGGACTGCTAGAGTCCCGTGCTTATGTTAGTTATGCTGGCGCATTCAGCCGGCGGACAGAACCGCTTTGTTGGCACTGGCGTATCACGCTGTAACGAGACCCCCATATCGACGGTTCTATTCTCCGGATCTCTCTGTCTCCCTTTCCTTCTCTTGGCTCCTACGATCGCGAATCCGCCGTAGTTGTCGCGCGAACGACGGCTACCTACCTACTGGCGATTACTGTCTACCTTTGTGTCTGCGGATCTGACGGCGTTATACGTCGGGAAGTTTTCCCGATCCCTCGAGGAAGTTTATGGATAATGGAGTTAAACCTGCGATATATATATGTATTCCGCCGCGCCAACGCGCCAGAAAGAGCCGGCTCGACGTTATCTTCCCTCGTCGGGATGCACAATAACAGTCATTGAGTTTTATTCGTGATAAAGCCGAAACGAAGTTTGACTGTGTTGCTGCTGAACGTTGCTGAATATTTTGACAACTATAAAAATTACATTGCTCTAATGACACAGTAATTGACATGGTTTTGTCTTAAGATACGGAGAGTTAAGCATCGCCAGTTGCAAAGTGGCACCTCCACATCTCTGCTATCATCTAAAGCTCTCACTTAATAGTTGTCATTTTTAGTTTGATCTCAACCTCATTTTGAATAGCCAACATTTTTGGCAAATCAATTACTTTCATACAAATCGGGTTCTATACACGATATATCAAAATCCAGAATCCCTAATTTCCTGCATGTATGTCTCAGACAGAATCCATCTAGCGTCCCTTGCAGCACGAAGCTGCGTTTGAATCATTATTGTGCGACTCCGAAGTCGCAAACAGGAAGCCCGCTGAGCAAACGCATTCATCTTATGCGTGGACCACGGCATCAGTTTTATTGTATCGCCGTATTTGCTCACTCGCGTCGCGTATGAATGCAAATTTGCTTCATTAAGGTATCAGGGATGCAACGTGAATCGAATAAGTTCACGTCTGTGGCACGGCGGAATGCGCCAATTAAGACGGAGCCCTGCACCGCGTACGAAAAATGTAAAAGAAGAAGGAACATAGCTGTTTTCGTTTTACGTTTGGTTAGATTGATAACGTTGAAATACCAACACGAATCTTCAGTTTGGACATACGCTTCGATTGGTGCAACGAGATAGAAGTAGAACGAGAGAGAGATTTTTGACAAGCTACATTTAGACCAAGTACAAAGATAGATATGATGAGGATATAATTTTTTTATCTTAAAATATTTTGATCGAGAAAGAATTTTTAATGGTGTTGTATCAAAAAAGTACAAAAGTTTCTTCATATTTAAAATATTAAATAACTATATTCGCATATGTTCCATAAATATTAATGGAAAATGAAGTTTTATTTTTAAGATTCTACGTGATAGTGGAAATTATCAAGTTAAAACTAGTAACATTTTTTAAAATCAAATTTTGAATACTAAGAATTTCAAGAATTGATGAAACAATATATTTTTCTTATATTTTTACATATTTTGTCCGTCGTGTATATGTACGAAACGTGTATTCTTTTTCGTATATTTGTATATATTCTTTTATTATATAAACCGAAACTCTATGACACAACTGAAAGTACAAAGAAAACTAGACAACTCATGATGGCAGCAAAGAATACAATTGCGGACAGCGCTGTCGGGACTTCTCGCGAGAAACGGCTGTTGTCGGGAATACGCGGCCCGCACGCGAACCTCTCGCGTGCTTCGTGCGCTAAAATAGTGAATGAAAGTCGGTGGGAACTCACTTTGTGAGCCAGCGTGTAAATAGTTCCGCGCGCTTTCTCGCGTATGCAACAAATACGCAAAACTCATTTACGGTGCATGCAAAGCGAACGTCTGGCTTCCGGCTAATGTAGAGCCTGGGTACCGCGCCTGTTTCATCTGTGAAAGGGAAAAACGGACGTATCCGCGTACGTGTTAGGATAGCAATGTGTTAGGTTTAGGATAGCAATGCGATGTTGAAAAAAAAACGGCAGTTGTCTAAATACCCTCCTGAAACTAACACGCCCGGCACATTGCGAGCAAGTATTAGTTTTGCATTGTTGATAGCGAGATGCGAGATTGGACTGAATTTTTAAGTATACGATCAGAAATACAGGTATCGATTTTAATCAAATTATTTACAATAACTGTTATCCAGTTTTCATATAATTTAAATTTTTTGTGCGGATCTTTTTCCATATTTAATCTGTTAATGGTTTGCGATGGTTTTACACACTCGCTGATATCACTGGAAAATAATTTCAAAATTTGATTAGAGATAGCAGCTCTTCACTACCGTGATGAAAACTTTTTTCCCTCCCCCCCATTATCGACTTTCGCGTGTGTCGTGATATCGCGAACACAAAACTTTTAATATCAGTACGATGCCATTACGTTCCTCACTTAATTAGAATTATGAACTATACATAATCGATTGGTTCAGTCCGGCAATCGCCTTAGCTTGCCAAGCAGCTTGCATCGACGAATGGCATTAACTTCATTGAAGTGTAACAAGAGAGTTATACTATGCCAAACTGCAACAGCAACTAGACATGCACTTTGGCAAACATGTACCTACAATCTAGATAATCGCACATAATTTAGTGCCATGCTAAGATAGTAATTATAGAATCTCCATTAAACTTACCATCAACTATCTGGAAATGCGTACGGGCGTCTTAGTTCAGATAGCGCGCCCTCGGTAAACAAACTTCCAAGTTTGATAGGGACTTGGTGAACTTTGCAAAATGGAGATTCTTACAGAAAAAAGCGCGAGATGATGTGCTGAACTTTTGAGCTTCTTGTACAACATTATAATAAAACGACGTTCATGTTACAAACCTATACATACGCTATGTCTACGAACTTTTAAGCCAAGACGTCTTTTCAAGTTTTACCTACAACTTTAACGAACATTTGCTACAAAAATGACTTACCAATATTATTATTGCTTATTAACTGATTTCATCAATTTAATTTGCTACAATTATTAATCGCACAGATTTTATTTAAATATTAGATACTGTTTAAGCGATCTCTTTCCAAGCAATATAGATTTTGCTAGTAACTCAAACAATGAATAATACATTTTGTGTTCATTTTCGCGAGTACGTTAATCTCTTTATTTCGCGTCACGGCGCACAAAGATGGAAACCACAAACCATCGCAGAATGCGATGTTCGGTGAATTGAGCTGTCTCGTAGAAATCGGATGGCGCGGGTTACGAGTAAACCGACATAAACCTGCGAGCAAATACAAACAGGCTGATTGCCCTCGAAGCTTCCCATCCATCCCTAACCAGTAATTAAACAGGGCAATCTGCACTTCCTATCCACGACAGTGCCATGAGCGGTGAGAATGAGCCGAGTCCTTCGGGTGAGAACACCTTCCTACAGAATGAAATAGGTAGGAAAGGAGGGGGAAAGGGAGAGAGAGAGAGAGCGAGTGCGCGCGCGCGTCTGTATGTGTGTGTGTGTATCCGAAAGAGAAGGAGAGAACCATCTGTGTATACTAAGATTATATTTGGCTTGGTCCATGCAAATTCATGAGTTACTCGACGTCCTGACATTCGGCTAGTTCGGTGCGGATAGACGCAAAGCCATGTTGGCAACAGTTTCGATGACTTGGGATCTCGTAGTGGATCGAAATTAAATTATAAACAGCGAATGGTAAGCGGGAAGAAAGATGCTCGTCTGTGCATCAGAGGGCAAGCATAACTACGCATTGTGCGTGTGGCCTGAGAATTATTACATTTTCATAAGCCTCTGTTTTTCCACAAGAAATATTTCAATGGAGACTGATTTATTCTAATTTTGTAAATTGCAATTTTATTCAATGCAATGTAATAATTAAATTAAATTATTAAAAATTATATTATTACACGGAGAGACCGATATGGTTACCATGTCTAATTAGAGTTGGCATAACCCCAATAAATAGTAATATTTAGGATAGCTATATCTGTGGTTGTCATACCTATAAGTAGTGGAGACAACCACATGCGCCTTGTGCAGTAAACTTAGTGAATGTTTCAACACAAAACAACGTAGATGTCCCCACTTTTATACGGCAACATTTTAATTTTAGTTATTTTTGCCTTAGCCGGTCTTTCCGAGTAGCTTTGAAACAATTAACTTTAAAATGAGGTTCACTTTATTTTCAAAGCGCAAGATTTGTTTTCACATTCGTCTATTTTTCAAGTTTAATATATTTTATTAAAAAAATGAATATATTATTGATTAAATTTAGAATTGTTGTATCGCCAGTAATTAAAACCAGAAATACTCAAGGATTAGATCGACCAAGGCTGGCAGTTTTATTTTAGTTTACATTTCACCACGACATTTCGGCCAGTAATACTGGTCCTTTTCAAGTGGATCCTATTGCTTGTGACAACGAAGCATAGGAAAATATAAGATTAGGCTAATCGTCATCGCACATAGAAATGTACATCTTATATTTTCCTATGCTTCGTTGTTACAAGCAATAGGATCCACTTGAAAAGGACCAATATTACTGGCCGAAACGTCGTGGTAAAATATAAACTAAAATAAAACTGCCAGCCTTGGTCGATCTAATCCTTGAGTATTTTTGTTTATTATTGATTACTTACACTTTGAAAATTTTTATGCTGAAATACTCGTTTGATTTAATTCACATTTAATACTTTAGGAAATTACAAGATGTATTCTGTTATTACTTTTCCAGCTCATGCTAGAATTAATAATCGATTTATAAATGTACTTAACGAATTGAGCTACCGCGATATACGCGGAAGTAATAAGCTGTCATAGTTCTTTACAAAGTTTGTTTGCGGTCAGAAATTGCATCTATCTTCCCGCGCTGCAGTTTGCCCGACGACGGAAACTTGCACGAAATAAGCATATCGTCGGAGTACCTACGGATATGGCGAGAGACTTCCCCCTTATGCAGATCTTAATCCACCTTTGAGACACGGAGAAAACTCTTAAACAAGGAGCATCGGTAAACAGAAAGAATATCAAGTTTGTCCGCAAACGCAGAGACGCGTCGTTTAAATTATTGCGCCTGTAAGACGATGATTATAGCGCAAAGCAAGTTGAAGCGGTACGATAATACTATAACGCAGTAGACTGCATACCGAATTTGTGTTTTCCCTCTTCGTTGTAAAGAAAGAGAGAGGGAGAGAGAGAGAGGGGGGAGGGGGAAGTAGAGAGAGTGCATTATGCGCGCTCGCAATACCGAGTTAACGCGTGAGTCTTGGAAGGCAAGATATTATGTGGTAATAAGGTTGTTGAATCATTCCCGTTGAAGTCTCATTTCGTATTTAGCGTCGCTGGCTTGCAGAGCGTGAGACGCGGAAATTATTTTGCCGGGAAATAATTTTGCTCTGCTTGTAGGTGCAGAATCTAAATCAAGGTATGTTCTAAAATTCCTGAGGGCCCGAAAGAATTTAAAAACTAATCGTGGTACGCTCTAATGTGTCATTTTATTTCTGAGATAGATCAACGATATCGATCGGTAAATAATCAACGACTTATTAAATTATAATGAAATTATTCTTTTAATATTATACTTATGTTTACGATTGCTTATCTTATCGATTATATTGGGAAACTTTTTCCACGGTCAATAAGTTTTCCTCGGCAGGAAACATATAGGAATGTAAATAATTCGACGACATTGTTATGTCTCGAGGTATAATCCAGGGATAGTCTAGGGTAATGTTTCATCAACGCTGTCGGTTGTCCTAGCGTAGATATATCGATTCCCTGCTTGATACCGATACTGCTGTTTACTCCAAGAGGAAGCCTTCCATTAACAACGCGTAACATCGTGACGTTTCGCGATTAGAATCAGATCTGACTTTCCATGCAGAAACTTAATTCAAGATTCCTCTTATCGGGGGAATCTTAAATATCCATTTCGTGATACACGGAAGAAAGAAATGTTTCTCCGCTACAATTCCGGTAGCGAGACATTTATTCGCGCAAACAATTGACATGCAATAAGATGCAAAGGCCGTAAGTTGCGCCAAATATATTATTCGCTCGGTTTGAAATATATTATAGTGGTATATACGTAACTGTGTTTCATTGAGTTAGTACCATTCGTTATTAATGGCCGCCGGATTTGCGGTGCTATCGCCGGCATTGTGTGTCAGTCCTCCTCGTTGTACACGATGTGCCTCTCGCATTAACATAAGCGCCGTATCTCGCGTGGTGTCAGGCGGAGACAGGAGACACCACGGCGACTTCTCCTGTTGCACTCGTCCTGTTTCCAATATACCGAACCCTATAAAGCTGTTTTCACATCAGTTTTTGTGAGCGTTCCCCTCGAAGTGCGACTTTCCGAAAACCGGCGAAGGTACTTGTCTACTTTTCGCTTACAATAATAGCCTAAATTAGGGGACTAATTAACTAATTTTGCAAGTAATTAAAATGAATAAATAAGAGAATGGTTGGCATTTTCTATAATTATATCATTACGGATAAAACAATTTCAACTAAATATACTATTTAAAAAAAGGAGCAGGAAAAATTTACATTTCGTGGCTTAAGAGTGAATAACTTGAAATTACATGTTAATACAGCTCTCAGTACTTCTTGCATCAATTAAATTTTGCTGCCCTTATGGTTTTTGTCTGCATTTTTTAAGAATTTTTGAGATACATATAGTCTTACGGCCCAAGTTTTTTGCGTGGACGGGAGCTGATGTGAAACCAGCTTAATGAAGATTGAAGGAGGCTGCCCGTTCTCTTCGCTCTAATGATGACATCGCCGGACCCCGTTCGATGCATTCTAAATGCCGACACGCCTCTAAATTAGTGTCTTCGCTTTGGAGCTTCGAATGCCGCGCGATGTCGAGGTTGCTTGACACGTAAAAAGTGCCGCGGCTCGGCTCGCTTCGACTAAATATAGGAGTTCAGTGGAAACCCAGTTGTCACGTGGTACATATCTTCGAGAGCTGTCCGCTTCATCCGCACTTCCTCGAAGAGGAGAAACATGAGGCGGGGAGAAGATAGTCGCGTTCATTGAGAAGCGAGAACGGCGGCTGCTTGTGTGCTTAATGCCGTGCGCTTTCGTTCCTTTTGACGCAATTAGTCGAGCAGACACGGCACTCATGTTAAGAGCGACAGTGCACTTGCGTCACTTACGAAATTGGAGTGTCCGCGGTATATTTGGACAGCTTTTCTATATCGCGCACAAGATTTAACTACTTTAGCTGACTTTCGGCGCTCTAAAAATATTTATTCAAAAGTAAAACTACGTCTGATCGAATTTAGTAAACGGGTATATCCATAGGAGAGATCGATAATACACGACCACGACACGCAGACCGTGTTCTAAACGCATCTGGTTTTAGCATTAATACTGTTGAAAGGAAATGAATATTATTAATTAATATTCAATCGAGAGCTGCATCATCGAGAACGTTATCATCATGTTTAATGAATTAAATGCCATTGATTGATAAAGTTATATCCTGTAATTGACACAAAGCTATTTCCAAGTCTAATCGATTATCACTAACTATAATGATACACCTCGATATCTCGGCGCTTCCTGCTGCACGTAAAATATTGGACTACTTTAATACTCGCGATTTTATTTGCTTATTATGAGAAGAGTATATAAAAGTAATAAATAAAATCATTTTAATATTATTGGGCGCAATAAGAAAAATATAATTTGTGTATAGCAAATTCTTCTTATTTTTCTGAATTCAAGAATTTATGTTAATAACGTAACGGACAATACTGATGAAATTGTTACACAATTTATAAACTATTAAACATTGCGGTATAAATATTAGACATATTAGAAGTATGATCTAATGTTAAGATGAAACTTTTTTGTCTCTTTGTAAAATATCGAAATATCTCGAGCCGATCTTGGAACGCATCTTTCGCGGGCGAACATCCAGATACGTAAATCGTGCCCTTCCGCCGGGATCTCGTCGTGAATGGGCGCGCGCGACGAATGGCAAAACCGTGCAAACGACAGCGAAATGAGTTAAAACCGTCCATACGTGCGTCCCGAGAGCAGAGGATGCACTCCTTTTCGCGGCGCATCCGGCTTTTGCGACGCTATTCGCGGCCGCGACGTCTCCCGGGTTGCCTTTGTGCGTTCCGTGAAGACGCAAATAAAACGTCGCGTAATTTATTCGCTGCGCCGGTGAGCGAGCAGCCAAACCGCGCAAATGCGTATCTGCGTCTTGTCCATCCGAGGAAACGCACGCGATTTTCTTGGTGCATTGTAGTGCATTTCTTTCAAGACAGTCGCACGCACGAAGCATTTCTTAGCGAAGGAAGAATCTTTATTGAAATCTCCGCGATCTCAATCCCGCGAGAAGGTCGAAGAGTCCCATTAGAGAAAATTAGGAAGTACAATTTCAGACTCATCAATGGAAATATAAACTGGGCAATTGATTGAGAGAAATTCACATTCAATAACAAAGTAAATCTACCTTTTAGTCGGCGCTTGCAAAGTTGAATTACGAGTAGATACCGAGATAATACGCAGTCCTTAGAACAGACGTCCTATTAATCTCCCCCTTCTCCTCTTTATTCCGAGGTCGCGAATTCTACGATTGACATTCCGCTTTGTAATGATGCCGCGTTCTTTTTGTTACAGGTCGTTACGTTCATGGCGATCCTCCTTGGGAGGTAAGTAAGTAGGAAGTAAGACGATCGTCCACCCTCTCTTTGATCCGCAGTAATAAAAGGAGGGTAATCCTGCACGGAACTCGGCAATATAAAAAGATGTAGCTTCTTAGATATATACTTTCTGCGGGCGTACCCGGAGCAAATAGTTTCGGATGAGTTTTCCCCCGCGGAGAACTTTGCAATCCCGACGAAGGAGCTGACGCGTGATGCACGCGTGACTTCTTATACTTTCCTCCTCCCGGCGAGTCCGTTCTCCTTTTCTCTCTCTCTCTCTCTCTCTCTTTCTCCTTTTCTATCTCTCGCATCGTACAAAACGACGCCGCGATCCTACCGTGTCGTGTTCTTTTATCTTCCGGTCGGTGGCACTTTGAGTTCGTGCGGTTTCGCGCCCTCTTTCCCCCCTCCTTCACCCACCGCCGCGGGAATTGTTGAGGAAGTTTGCTTTGACCGGATAAAATGTAATTTTCGGGTACCGCCGACCGCTTTTAGTTTGGAGCGCTTGTCAGCGAAACCAATTTCGTGTTACAAACTCTGAATGGAATTGATGCGGAGCGCAGGAAGAAGAGGAGATTTTTACATTCCTGGAGCGACACTGGGAGCTTCATTCAGCCATGCTTGCGCGCATCTTACGTCCGAAAGTTATCTGATGAAGACTATTGTATCAATACAAATTCTATCATGCAATAAAAAAAATATACCTTATTCGGTCAAAGCAAACTTCCTCAACAATTTAGATTTTTTTAAATAATATTAAATATTTTCATCAAGATAACTTTATTCTACATAGCTAGAGATCTTTTATTTTTTTCCTTTGTAAATTAAATTCTGAAAGATATAAAGTGAAAGAATATAAATATAAGTTTCGCTTGCGTTATTTATAATTTCTAGTCAATTTTTACCAACATTAAAGATATTGGTAAAAATTGACTAGATGTTACATTAAAGATGTGCACAGGTATATTATATTCAAAAATAATAACGCATCGAACAAGTAACATAATTCAAAATACAATTGGTGCAATTTGAATCCAGAAAGATAATTGTTTGATAGATCAACTCAGTCAGTTTCCTATAGCAATGTATTCACCTTTTGTACTTTTAAACTTATAATGCCTATTTTAATTGACCAAAATCTACGGTTAATAGGTTTT
Organism: Vollenhovia emeryi; assembly: GCF_000949405.1. Taxonomy (NCBI): domain Eukaryota; kingdom Metazoa; phylum Arthropoda; class Insecta; order Hymenoptera; family Formicidae; genus Vollenhovia; species Vollenhovia emeryi. Next base: position 1,287,336 of record NW_011967240.1, on the reverse strand, counting down.
CTTCAAGAAATTCGGACATTTCGACTTATCTCTTAAATGTAGTCGAACATTTGCTAATCCTAGTAAATTCTATTATGAAGAAATGAAAACTGCACTGCAGTCTACGTAATATACTCGCGTAATAAGTGTATAAATCCCAAGACTTGATGAAGCTTGGCTGTTATTATATTATCATAACATGTGTATCATAGAGTCCGCATAGCTTTCGTTATTTGCTAGCTCAAAGCTGATGCAGTGTAAAAACTCATTTCAGCGACCACCAACAAGCGGACACAACGTCGCGAAAAATGAATTTTCCTTGCCACGTTTCGCTAATGAACACAAGGGTACACCACATGATCATGTTATACATAACAGGCATTATCAAGCACGTAGCAAGCGCCCCGGTGCGTATTTTACTGATATACCTGTATGGGAAGTTCATTATAACATAGACAAACCAGATAAATACCGTAAGCCCCCAGGCACCAAAGACAGTAAGCTCATTAACAAGGGGAACTAACTTTTAACTAAACGCAATTTTACTCGTTACAATGTTGGATTATGCGAGATGCGCGAGTGAAATTATAAAACACACCCATTCGACTGTTTATTTATAAGTAACCGCGAATTTTATTTGAGTAGATGTACATTTACTGTGTTCTATTGTGCTTTTTAAAATCTCCAAGGAAAGAATATATCAAACGAGACTGATCCTATCAAATTTTATCCTCCAAGATTGTCGCTTTAATCAGATTCTTGTGACACAAATAGTATCGCGATGTTATTATAATCGCATAAAAGTTACCTATGTTTTTTCTATAAATTGCTGTCACGTACAATATTAACATGTTGAGTTTACATAATTTAGGCTGACAATAATTACATTTAATAATATTATTTTGAACATTTCTATCTTTTTTCTCGATGATAAAATTGGATTGCTAAATGTAAAATTACATGAACAAATAAAATTTATACGTTTTTACAATGTGCAATTAATGCGGCCATCTTGTAAAATTTAATAGGTATTTCGTTTCAACTAATCTCTTAGTAATGTTTAAACATCTAAAATGTTAATGAGTCACGATATTATATGAATACATTTTCAACGAAATCCGATCAATATAACATTTACGTGATATTCATCTGATATTTTATCAGATTTATTCGACATATCATTTCAATTGGACAATTCTGTTTTTGTTCGGAATCTCTCGGTCCAAGTACAAATAAAGTTTTTTTTTCGGCATTCCAATATGATACGTTGCAGTATTTGTTGCATGTTATATGTTTGCTACAAAGAGATATGACAATCTGCGTTTACTGAAAGGCTTCACTGGCCGCAGCTTGTCTTGAAATTCGCCGACATTACGAAGGCGATGCGCGTGTAGCGAAAATTTGCATTATTACGAGAATACGTCGTGTGGCAACTGGTAAGGTAAGGTGTAATCAAGGACGGCAGGTGCGCAACTGCATTTTGGAGACAAGCCGGAGTGTCCGAATTTCTTGGAGAAGAGCATCATTAGTCGGTGCTCTCGGCGAGCAAAGGTAGATATTATGAGTTTATGTAGGCTCGCGGGCTCGATACATCGCTATAGGAAGTAAACTGAGTATCCGACCAAGTTTGATGATACAATTAAGTTGAACTCTGAAGATGGCTACATGTTAAGATTATCTTCTAAATTATTACGATGACAATAATCGATTTCGACTGCTTCGGAAAATACAGATCAATGAAACTATTATGGAGCTGCTACGTTACGCGTTTGACGATTTCAAATCCGAGTATTTCTCGCATTTAATCACGTCGTACAGAAGATTTATAATTTTATACATTCTATGTATATATTGCATCACAATTATATACATTTTGTATGGAAGTTAAAAAATTTGTAAACTTAATATTGTTTGTATTAGTATTTCTAATGCTTTCGTTTGCTAATGCAGCGTCTACAATGAGATTTTTAAGACGTAAGATTTAATAAAGCGACCTATCACAATCGAATGTGAGGAGCATAATCGACTGCAATTGGTCACTTTCTTAAATCTTACGTCTTAAAGATCTCATTGTAGACGCCGCGTAACAAAATTTTAACTTCTTCTGTTACTCTTCTTTTCGTCTCAAGAAGTGATGTGAATATAGATGAGAAATAATACATTCATATGTATTGTACATACATCTAACTAGAAATGCAATATCAAAGTTAATAATGACTACATTATGTACTACGAGATAGGTATAAAAGCAATTTTGAGAAAATAGTAAAACTATTAAACAGATTTGCAATTAAACTTTGTTTAGTTAGCTAGCTACTAATAGGCAATTTCTGTTCTAAACTAAAATTTTAGTGTATCTCTCTGTCCCGCTTTATTTTATTATACGTACGAAACCTGAATTGTAAGCCGATATCTAACAATCTTCAGAAAGATTATATTTATTGTACTAATGAACGATGAAAATAACTTAGTCAAGCTTGACCGAATTTGCTTTCTAGTGAAAAACTACATTGATGTACAATAGTTCAATATATTTGTATGTACATATGAGATGTTCCAGGATTATCACATTTTTTGCAGATATAATATTCTAAATAATACAATAAATAATATCGTGACTGTCTGAACGTTTAGATGTGAACATTAATAGCAAATGATCAGCCAATATCGCGATTTAATAAAATTTTTGATAAGCTAATCTCCGAGTATGATGCTAGTATACGCTCTCTATAGGAGGCTTATATCAAATTAATTCTATAAAGTACTGGTTGATGTATGAAATGGAACTTTCAAATATTTCCGATGCTGTCATTTTCCATTCTCTAATTAACTAATGGATTATTTGACTCATATGTACATACAGGAATTGATGACATATGAATATGGATTATCGTTGTACTCTAATAGATTTTCTCAAAAAGGTATACTAATATTGTATGGAGTAATCATACAATATTTGTATGAAACAGGTGCTTGTTTAATCGGCAACTTGTTAAATTTAAACAATACAGAAATATTGTACAAATTGATAAAAATATCTAGCCAATTTTATTTTTACAAAATATTTCATATAAATTTGTACATGGTTTCCGCACGGTGTAATACTAAGATATTTCGATAAAAAGAAATTAATGCAACTTAAAGTTCATGAGTATAATATGAAAGATGATTGAAGACAACGTATTTAAGGATTAATGCGCGAGGTAACAACGAGTGGTTTTGGGTGGTTTCATTCGTGGTACAATTAGTATCGCGGCAGAATTGGAGAGAACACTTGTCACTTGACTGTTGTCGCGCGCTGGGACGCGAACGGGAACAGGAACGGTCTCTGGCATTGTCACTCTGCCATTGTGCAGAAGTTAGTCGCTCCGCTGTTACATAATAGTTGGACGACTGTGTTATTCGATTGCATAATTCCAGTTGGCGGGCCATGTAACACGCACATAACTCGCATATGTACCTTGTTGATACCAATTGATTGCCGGCGGGCATCAGGTCGGCCACGTTTCCGCATCGTTCCTAACTTGTATCAACACCCGGTGCGGTTTTCACGAGATTCGTGAACTGCTATTTACGATTCGTCATGAGCACATGCGTAGGTAAACGTATAGAGGGATCGCAAGCATTACTTGCGCAACGCACGTTTAAAATGCATTCGATGTTTTTCTATTTATGTTATATTAGCATCTGTGTTTCGCTTTGTTTCTCCGAGGTGTGCAGAGTCGTTTCTGAAATCGCTTACGTTGAAATATTGTACATACAGTTTGCCACTGACAATATGAATTAGTCAAGAAGTTCAATAATTTGCTACTCGGAAATATATCTGAATTTTTAGAAAATTATTATCTTGCATTATACAGGAAAAATGCGTTGCAACGGGAATACATTTACAACGCATTTTCCTGGATTTTCGAGAAAAAGAAAAGTTTGATTATATTATAAGTATTATTTTATTAATTGCAAATTGTAACGTTATTTCTAATATAGTAATTTTTCTAATACAATGTTCATAATATATATTTTCGTAAGGCAACGAAGTTATAAAAAATTCAAATTTGGATAAAGTTTTTTTGAGTAGAAATTTGCATTCACGGGAGATATTCTTTCATTATAATTTTATATGAAAAATTTTGCAAATCAACGTAGTATTTCAGGAATGCAAAGTACTTTCGTACATTTTTCACAAGTAAGAGAATCAGTTCCAGATGTGATTTATATTTCATGTCGTGAAGGAGCAGAATCGATATATTAGTTTGGATGTTCCTGCTTTTCCTAGAATTTTTGAAACTCGTTCGCAAACTTGATCAGATGTATGACTCATACACGGGAATGCGTCTGCACTTTTCCATTATCTTTGAATCAGTATTCCTTCCGTCGCGTGCCACTGTATTAAAATGTAGATCACCGTGTTTTCCGTCCCCTGAATCAAAATTTTCTCCGAAAAATGTCATCCTCTTCGTTTTTCGTGTGTATATGTTAGTCAGGTTTCAAACGTAAGAAAGAAATGAAATCGCGTCCGTCACATATGGCATGTTAATTACGTAAAAGCAAAATTAAGAATGAATGTTACTATATTACAAATAGGAAAATTATTTACTTTATTCTTTACAAGCTGAAAAAGACGTAGTCTGTTCTTTTCATTTTATCTAATGTAAAATTAATGGCTTAAATGGTAACGATATTATAGTTATTGTAATCACGTAATTATCTTCCAAGAAATAACAGCATAGCGAAACAACGTGTTACCGAGTGTGGTGCCATAATTTATAGCACAAAGAACGGAGATTAATGCGTCTGCATTCTAATGTATATTAATACAATCTCCAATACAATGAATATACATTTTCGTGCGATGCTGGAATCCAACGAAATGCTGAAGAATCACAAGCGGGAAGTTTGCCAGTTTCTTACACATCAGCGGAAAAATAACGGATAAGAAATCGAAAAACGACATAATACCAGGATTTTATTTGTAGACGAGTTTTGCGACCTAGTTTTCTTGGAAATCAGTTTTATTTTATATTTTAGTAGCAATATTTAAATTACATTGACGCTTTTACACGAGAATTGACACTGAATTGAAAAACGAAAAAGAAACAAGAACTGGCAGTCGCACAACTTGTCTTCTGTATTTCGAGTCCGACGGGTATATTCGTTTCGAAGCCGTTACGTAATTCATAAAATGTTGAGTTACCATGAACGACTCTCTTTGTGAAAAGAAACGGGAGATTAATGTTTCGAGTTTGAAATCCTGCGGAACTTTTACGTTACATCGCGTATGTCACGAGGAGGAAAACACCGGTAGCCTGGCTCTTAAATCCGGGAGCGACGATGCGATCCGAAATCCTCGTTATCCTCGGTCACAGAACTGTGCGACAAGAAACGTCTCGCGTCCTATTCCGATTCTACGATAGGATTCTTGGGTGCGGATTTAGCGGCACCGAAGATGCACTGTTCGACCACCATAATATCGGCGACAAGAAGCCCGTTGGAAAGCAGGGGACCAGGGGTTCACGGGGGTGCATATTACCGATGCAGGGGATGTCGTCGGGACGCGCGCGCGCGTCCCGGGCTCATTTCCATAACGGGTTAGGTACATATTACCGTACGTATGTACGTATCTATATGCGCGCTCGAGTTACGAATAGATGCATCACTCGGCGGATGCATCTTGCGAGAGTTACCTTCGACGCGGTTCGGCCTCACCCGACTCGACGGAAGCCTCTCGAAATCTAATGATACGTTGTGCATTAATCTCGAGAATCGCCGGTCATTGTGAGGTGGCTCGGCGAAATATGACGACGCCGAGCTATATGAAGGCGATATTGCGAATCCCAAGAGCCGGCAAAAGCCGCGACCCACGGGAAATCTTCGGTGTGTTAATTCTTTGGGAATAAACGGATTTTTATTGCGGTTCCCGACAATGCGAACCGTTCAATTCGTTGCAAAAATGATTTTCCGACGCATACAATTTTATTTTTTAAAAATGACTAAGGCTTGTTTAATAAATATACGCGAAATTATATCTATTGTTGGGAAAATATAAACTTCTGAAAAATATAAACGTTTCGATAGGAAATCGATATTTATTGTATAATTGCTTTTACGTAATATGAATACCAAAAAAACATTATCAGATATTTTAACTGAGATATTGTGAATTATTGTAGTACGCGCAGCACGGTATGATGTTAAAAACTCTCCGATAAAATGTTCCGATAGGATCTCGTCAATCTCGTCATGAATTCGGCTACGGCTAAATTGCCGAATTGTCAGTTTGTCAAGTGGATAAATCGCGCAGTTAGATAATATCGTCGAATGGACAAATTGGCTAACGTGTTGCGCTGGCAATAACAGGCTCACTGAAATGTCGGAAAAATTGCCGGGGAAAAACTGAGAAAAATCAACGAAATTGGGAATGAAAGGGCCAGGGAAAAATATCGAGGGCCTCTGCGTGAGTTAGCGCGTGTAAAACATGATAGCGCATAACGTCGAACTTCTCTCCTACTAATAAAATGTAAAACGTCCCAGCGGAGCGCTCGGGGCGTTCCGCGGTCGGGGGAGCGGCGACAAAGTACGCTTATCAACCTTTAATAAAACGGCCGTGTTGCATAATTCACGCACTAATTTATGCGGCAACTACTCCCGCCGTACCGCTAGTGGAAGCCCCGTGTTCCGCACCGGCGAGCATCGTCCGGTTCAATCGCCCGACGGGATCGCGGGCCGGAGTACTTTCCAATTCGGCGATTATTTGGACGGGTCTGGGTCAAAGGTTTCGTTGTTTGCTTGCCCGTTTAGCCCGCCGGAGCCTTCGTAATCGCGTGTTTGCCGAGGGAGCCGGCGGACATGTAACCCCGGACACCTCCTGATTGGCAAACATGCATATTTTATCCGCGGCGGCTCTCGCGTTCAGATAACGCGCGTTGCCCGTATCAATTATTCGTCCTCCCCCCCTTTCCCCTTTCGTCCAGCTCTTCCCCCTCTCCCCTCTGAAATTCGACGCGGCTTTCTCTCTCTCTAATGGGGACGAGGTTTTAATTGAAATGTAATCCCAATTAAAATGAATCCGCAATCCTCGACGCACGAGTGCGTGTAATCATGTTAGCGAAATGAAATGTCCACTCGAGCACGAGTATGCAACCGTCGCGGAGAGAACGAGCAGTTTTGTGAACGGTAATCGGACCGTCATATCCCTTGCATACAAGTGCAAATAGTTTTTTTCATAAACATGAAATAGGTATATCATTATGCGCGATTACTTTGGGTTCTACGAGCAACTGATTTTTAACGTAGCACGCCCGCTGCATGCCGGAAGAAAAGTACATAAAATTAATAACCTGAAAACACACATGTGAAGAATTATTATTATTAAATTATCCGCAAAATGAAAATATTTATTAACGGAGATGTTGTTTTTCTATGAACATGTAGAGTAGTAAATTAATGAAAGTAATTGTGAACGTTGAAATACATATATATATGTATATAAATGTAACAAAGTGTTAAAATATTTCTGATATAAATATAGATATTTATTTATCATTGGTTAGACAGTAATTAGTTAATTCCGTAATTTTTTCTTTTGCACCTTACAAAAACTAGAGATATTTTCAATCGAAATCCAGAGCTTTTCGCTGAATGATAATTAACAGACACGTACGTTAATTTCACTTTCTCAATATATTTATTCAGTTTCTTTATCCATAACGACTTATCGTTTTATGCATTTCAAATATACAGTCTTATATCTGGCATGACTCGCATTGTCACGTATATACAATAATTTTCTCAAAATATTACGTAACAATTTCACACGCGCCCTTAATCCTGAAATATATATATATATATATATTTCTTTGTTTGTTCTAAACACACCAGACATTATGTAGGATTTGCGTTTCATCAATGTGCTACGCAATACTTTGCTCGAAACTATACGTATTCACTTGTCGCAAATTCCAATCGATCTCCACGTGTCTTGATCCATACACAGTAGAAAAAGACTATTCATTTGTATAATATATATTGCAACGTATATTCCAGTAAATATCGAAAAGTATCGATACCAGAAGTTCGAGAAGCTTACATAACTTTATAACTGAATTAAATGTACATATTGTCGAGCAGTTTTATTCGCAGGTAAATGTTTAACAAAGTGAACCTAATTTTCATGCAGGATGAAAAGTGCGGAACGCGATGCTGACGACTCGTAACGTTAACAATCGTGTGTTAACGATGAGATTTTATCCACTAATTTACTCGATATCATTTAATACTATTCCCTTACTTAAGCTATCTTTGTGTTTAAACGTGCCGTTGCCCTTTCTGAATACAGCACCTTTGCGAATACTTTCTATATTTCACAGGCATCTGAAACTACTTTCGGATTTCCTGATCCAATCGTACGATGTGATAATCGAAACGAAGTTAATACCATATCTGTCATACACTCGAGTTCAAGGGTACAATGTAATATAATGAATATTAAAAAGATATTCTCTCTCTATAATTTATAACAATAAATTAAATAAAACATTGCCAGAGAAAATGCATAACGTTACGTAAAAAGAAACCTTTGTAGTATAGTACATGCTGGGAATTGTTTTTATCAATATCTTCATACATATTTTTTATATCGCGATTGACAAATATGGTTGAATAAAACGGAAAGAGAACTTTAAAGAACATATACGTGGGTTTGTTAGATAATACATCAGTGATATCGTATCAGAAAATAAATACTATACACTTATAATCGTCATTGATGACTTTAATTGAAATTTTCATCATTAAATTATTTTCTAACGCAGTTATCTCTATGAGAGAAGATATGTGAGAACTAAATTCTTCGTAAACCTTAAACATTAGACTTAAAATTAGGACTAATAGGGCGTATCTAAATTAATAATTCAATCGTAATCTTTTATGTTAAGATCATGTTATCGTTTTCTATACTATCACAGATGATTGGGGAAATATTCTAATAGGCTAATCATAAGATGCGTTAGACTTTTGGTGCGTTAATACGAAAATTGTGCGGTAACAATGAATGACGTACAATGATCTCTCTGCATATTATAAGTTATTAGAAGTATCTTTTTTTATGGTCAAGTAGGCTATAAATCGGATTAATTAATATATCTTGATAAGAAATCCGAATCGTTGCAATAAAACAGAAAACTATCCCGTGCGAGTCTCCTAACGCGATTCACTTCATTATATATCGAGTTGTAGCCGTTTGTGAGCAAGGATTTTAAACTGTAACAGGTTCTTATCTCTACGCATGCTTAAGTTACAGCCCGTTGAAGCAAACTGATTCTCAATACTGCGATTTTATGAATATTTCTTCTTAGAAACATCTAAAAATACTACTTTTATTTTATATCAAAAGATTCTGCAGGACCTTGAAGTTATTTGTAACATATAGTCAATATTTGAAATTATATACAATTTTCGTTTACGTCTAATTTGTAGTGCATAATTCGCTTAGAGTTACACGGGTCCATATGATTACATTTTACGAACATGCGAACAAATTAAATTGCATTTAGACATTTTATAAATTTACATCATGTCTTGTACATAGTTTTTTTTTCATCGAATGAATTTTATCATACCACGGGTAATTGTTCGTCTCGGATAGATTGCCTCGCAATATGAACTATACCAGCAGTATGGCATAATTAAAAAGATGCGAGAAGGATAATTCATAAAATTTTCCTAGTCACATATTAATCTAACAATGAATATAGCGATCGGTTTGGAAGTTATCTCGTAGGAAATTTTGGCATGGTTCACAATTGGAGGGAATCGAAGGCATTTCATTGTAATTTTAGCGATTGCAATATGCGAGCGTTTCAAGTGCTACAATGTTCCTCCAACGTTATTTATTTTTAAACGACGTGCCTGTATAAATGCGAGTATTTGAATAACTGTGAAGTGCACATTATCTTTTAATGATGGAATAAAGGACAGGAAGCGAGAAACGTGCGGCTGAATATGGGGATTGGATTTATCATTAATCTGCTTTGCCCGGATTTGCTATTTCGTAATCGCGTCAATAACGCACGACGTATTATTTCAGCAATATTCCCAAATTTAATTGCGTTCATGGAGATATTATTTCGCGCTTATCGCGATTACGATATAACGCGGCCTGTATATTTATTTTTACGTTATTTCTGTAGCGTCCGTATCCCTGTCAAAACAAATTTGCGTGCTATTTAAAGAATAGTTTATCTGGCCGAGCATTGAAAAACTTACACAATTTAATTTAATTATTACCTTAAAGATACATCCACGTTTATTATTAAGTAAGCTTATATCATAGAATTTGTTTAATAGTGTCGAGCATAACGATTTAAGAATGTTTAGGCGACAATTTAGGCCCACTTTGTTAAATTCGGAAAATCGATAATACCGGGAATTTTTGAAATGCATCGGGTACGCTTTGTTTCGCATAAGAATATATCGAAACGATTGACTAGCGAACATAGATATTCCTTTTTGCAACGGTGAACCACCTCGTGTGCGAACTTCCGTGTAGATTACAAGCTTCGTCGCTTTGACAATTTACTGAGCACTATGATTTCTTCATTTGGCCGAAGTCAGAGTTCTTCGGGGAATACAAACCCAATTTCAGTGTCAGTTCCTTGGGTTTTCTAATATTATTTCTAACGGGAAATGGGCTGAAGTGCGTCTTCGGACTCGGAGTGGTGTCAATATTTTCGTCGTCTTTATTCGCGCTTTCTATGCTACCGAGGCTTAGGGTCGATTTCTTATAACAGTTCGATCCTGTATTAGTCAAATCGCTATACTTGTCGACACTTATTTTGCCCGGAGATTCTGGATGTGAGACGGCAGGCCCTCTCATTTCTTCCGTCAGATTTGGGGAGAGTCTCGGAGTGTAATGATTTGGACTAGAAGAGAAGTATTCATCTCTGAATTGACGATTGGGTGACAGCACATTATAGTCGCGATGCCTCATCGGTAGATACGAACCAATATCCGTTTCGGATTCCATCACGTGCGATAACGTACTTAAAGGCTTGTCATAGTCTGCACTTCTGACGTGAGAATAGTCCTTCGGTGATAAAGTATTGTACTTATAATGTAAATGATCCGCGTCGCTGCAATAGTCCTCGATATCCAGGCATTTTTCTTCATTGCTGATATACTTGGTTTTCGTCGGCGTAACTGCTTCGTTGTCATCCTTGCCGTAGTGAGAACTTGCCGCGTTTAAGGAAACTGCCGATCTGCCATCCTGATCGATCGCGCCGGTCAGCCTTGTTGGCAGCTCCTCGTCGTATCTTACGCGAAACTCCAAGGATTCCTTCGATAATATCGGGCTCTTCAAATGCAGGTCGTAGGGATCAATAGAGATCTTCGGCTTGGGATCCGTGTACTCGAATGTGAGATCGCCTGGTTTATCATAAGCGGTGTAAGGACTGTCCCGTGGCGATAGCCTATCCGGGATGTCGTAGCTTTTGTAAGATTCGTAGGTGCTCTTCAACGACGTAGTGTCGAACTGGCTCGTCTTCGGCATGTATCTTGTCGCGGTGGGCACTTCCGGATAAGGGGAAGTGTTGGCAATGTACGAAATGGGGGACAATCGTTTCGGTGGTATTTCTATACGCGAGTCGGGTAGCGCTTGTACATACGAGAATTTGTCGAGCTTCTTTAGCTCCTTATAGATGTCTATGTCGCTCCTGGGCGACATGCTCTGCTCGTATTTCAAAGTCGCGAAGGGAAATTTTTCAGGCTGCATTACAACTTCGTGCGCTGGTTCCAAGTCGTTTCTGATCTCAATGGAATCATTGGAGGATTTGTAGGAAAATACGTTGGTCGAAATGCTGGTAACATCGAGACCGTCCGTCTCGCTTATGTTCTGGCTTGACGAGCCTTTCTCTAAGTTAATCATACTCGGTGGCGAATCCTCGTCATAATTCGCCAGCAGTTTAGAGAGTTCCTCGTTTATCTTATGATCTATAAGCGCCTCTCGGGTGTCCAAGTAATCGTTCGATATGATCTCGTCTAAGTCTAAATGATCAATTTGTTCTGTATCGTCAATCAGAGACAGTTTTGTTAATTCTTCGTTGATCTTTGCGTCAAACTCTGATACGCTGGTAGCACTCATATTATCGAAGTCCTTAAAATTGATTCGCGCCAACTCCTCGTTTATTTCGTGCTCGTTCAGACCCATTTTCTCGAGGATCGGACTGAATATTTTCGAAATTTCTTCGTTTATCGGACTGATGGTGATCTCCTTGGATATTTCTTCCAGATCCGGTAAACGTTTCTTCGCTTGGCAAGCTAGAATCTTGTGCAATATAGCCGAATTTTCTTGAATAATTTTTAACGCCCGGTCGCTGTTTCTGCGTCCGTTGTCGCTTTTCTTTCGCGGTTTTACCTTCGTCCACACACCTACCTTCGATTCTCTACCGTCGTCTGTATCGCTGTTACTTTGGTTGCAAGCTATGCTCTTCAATATACTGTCGCTGTTCTCATCGATGTTGATTTTAGGATACACTACATAAGATTTCCTACTCTCACGTATTACGTTTATGTCTGGGATTTCTAATCGCCTCTTTGAGAAGCCACTCGCCGAATTGCTAAAAGTATCCTGTCGTCTTGCTTCCAGGTTTTTCATGTCCTCCCAGATATCGCTCGATTTTTTCGTCAACATATTGGTTTCGGGCGATCCATCGCTGAGAGCTTTCGCCTCCAAATGCTTCATATCCTCGAGAATATCGCTGCATCTCTTCTTCGCTATGGTCGTACTGAATTCATCTGTCGAAACCGAGGATTTAAAATCGGTACATCTTTTTTCCAGACTGCTAGAGCTTCTTTCAGTCAATCTCGATCGGTCTCTACGTCTGTAATTGTAGTTCAGATAGTGCTTGTCGAGCTTCTCGTGCGGCAATTGAGGCACCACATCCTTTTCAGAGAGCGGATCGTCCGCATTGTCATCAGCGAAATCTCCGCTCTTCCGATAGGACTCGTCACCGATCGATTCGTAAGAGTTCAAATCAGCTTTGCTCTTCTGTGTGTAACTCGTCTTCAGTTCTGTATTCAACGCGAATTGCGGTCTAACATACAAATCACTTCTCTCGGAGATTCCCTCGTTTTCCTTACTCTCGATTGACTTTGTTGAGGGATCCAGTTTCGTTTGATATCCCGAGAACTTGGTCGAGTCCTTCGAACTGATCGATTTCGGATCGGGCGAGGTTTCGGTGCTGTCTATACTGCATCTTCGCTTGCCTACACCGTACGGCGAAGGTGTCTTCTGATTAGGATTCGCGATAGGATAAAATGGCGAGGTTGCGGTGCTCAAGTCGATCGGCGAATCCGACACGTTGTCTTGGTCTCGTTTACCGTAGTTTGAAGTATATCTTATGGAGTTGGCACTTACAGGCGATTGCAGATCGGAACTGAATGATTTTTCGGAAGACTTAGCTTTGCACGGGCTGCACGAATCACTGGAACTGCTAATTATCAATTTCGGGCTCGTATCAGACTTAATCCTTAAAGAGTCCGTGCTGATCGGAGTTGACGGGCACGATATTTTCTTCGAAACCGGCATCGAATCGTCCAGAGCGGTATCCGAACCTACAGAATGGAGAACGAGAGTTTTAGAATCCGAGCTAATGGATGAGCAAGCCGATTTGTCTATTGTGAAGTCACGAGAGTCCGATCTGACTGGCGTTCTCGGACTCACTGTCAGACTAGAAGGTTTCGAGTCGGGACCCATCGTCTCTCCAGAACTGAACGACTTGGTGCTTTCCGGAGATTTCGGGCTTTTCTTGAAACTAGAATACGATTTCGTTTGTACCGGCATGGACTGTTTATCGCTGAAAGCGTCTTCCTTTAAATCACCTTCAGAACTGGTCAGATTCTCCGGATTTATCGCGACATTGTATATTTCGTGCGACAATTTCGTCAACTTGTCATCCATGGTTACCGGGGAAATCGGAAGATGACCTACAACGTATCTCTTGGAATAAAAAGGCCGCGATTCTGCCGCGGCGTCCAGAGCTCTGCTACTCACAAAATCCGCGTCATTCGAATCATCGTCGCTTTTTGAATCCAAATAAACTTTGCTGGAATATCTTGAGGAGGATTCAAAGGGCTTGTCAGTCGTGTCTAAATGCGTGATAAATTTATCGTAATTCTTATCTAATGAGATACTTGTCGGTTCTCTGGAACTATCCCGTAGTATATTCGTAGTAGTTTCCATTATATCCGTCTTAAGGCCTGTACTATCTTTACCGCTAGCCCGAATGATTTCGTTTTTCTCTTCCATATCTTTCAGTCGATCCGTTCTATGTAGCAGAACATCGTCCGTTCTCTCGAGATTAGATTTAAGACTTAAATAATCGTAGTTGTTCGCAATCTTCGACGATCTTGGCGCGTCTTCGCTCGACGTATAATCCCGCGACTTCGATTCCATTTCCTTCGTCTGCGATCTCTCGACTGGATAATCGCCTATCGACAGCTTGTCGGCGTCGTGCGCGCTCGGTATCTGAGGGACTGTCGTATTATTGTCATCTTCTGCCGAGAGCCTCCGTATTTGATCGGTGATCTTGGCGATCGAGATTTCGGACAAGGACGGAGACTTATCGTCATATTCGATTTTCAAAATTGTATCCGTCTGCGGTCCCTCGATCATCTTTGTCGGTTCACTCTTAATATACGAGCGCGCAGGTGTACTCGCCGAGGTCGACGAACCCTCGTAAGCGTGCTTTTCATCGTCCGTCGCCATGACGTAAGAGTCGGACGCTGACGTAAGTTCCTCGCTATCGACGTCGCTCAGACGATCCGGCTCGTCGCACAGCTCCGTCGAGGTGCTATCACTGTCACTGTCGGCGGCGCCTCGGCTGGGTGACGTTACAGAAGACGTTTCTGGAGGCGACTGCAAAAATGCCGTACCAAAGGCGTCGGCATCTGTAACATAAAATAGAAAATATCAATAAATTGACTACACAGTTCTGAAACCGCGATTAATCTGACCATGAGAGACAAAGATAACTATTGGTATCACAGATAATAATCGCTAGTCGATAGATGGATGTAATTCTAAAAGTATTATAATATATCTGTTGTAACTTATGTATCAATCTTTGGGTAAACTCGGAGGGAAAATTATTCGCGCGCGCGATAGAAAGACGACTTGGCTCGAGAAGGTACAAAACCGGATGTTGACCCTATCTGCCACACCTGCGTCAATACTCGTACTTGCTGATATCGAACGTGTAGCAGGTGGTTCTTTGTATCTATTCTGGAGCATTGGACGTTCAGCAACTGATAAGCGTTACCATGCCCCGCGAACCTTACCATCAGATGGAAGGTTCCATCTTATTCTCCGCTGGTACGCTTGCCATGAGCAGGTCAATACGATATCGTACGTTCAACGCAGTTTTCAACATTCATTTTGTAACATGCAATTTCGTTTTTATTTTCTGTCTAAATTTCTGTAAGGACTATTTTTAGATAAAAAAGTACGTACGTAAAAAATTATTAATTTAATTACTAAACATATCTTTGCTGTTAACAATGCATTGCATTTATAATAATAACTGTGCATATATATATATATATACAACTGTTATAATATATGTATATGTATATTTTTTATTTTAATTCTATTTTTATCATTACTTACACATTTATTGTTATCTATATGTACGTACTGTCTTATATTTTACATCTTATATCATATGTATATTTTAAAGGCCTTGTGAGTACATATTCAAGAAATAGTTTGCGTATTCCTCACATCTTTCACGTAACAAAAATACTTTCAAATATTGTCACAATACTTTTGAATGTTTTTTTTTGTAAAGGATGCTCTTTATTGAGTAAATTTTTTCTGATGATTGAATGCACTTACCACCAGCATCGCCGGCTCTTTGCTTCGGCCTTTTTGCGTCTTTCCAATGAAGCGTGACACCTTGTCTGTCTCTGCGACTTTTTGGGCTGTGAAGGGCTGCCGGCCGTAATTTCGATGTGGCAGTGGCAGACGGCAAACTCAATGGTCGATTCTTTCCACTTACGAGGGCATTTTTACCCATTAACAGATGATTCATAGCTGTGGAAGTGGGCGTAGGTACCATGGTCTGTCGCGCGCACGCGGCTGTAGAATACAAGGAATCAGAATAAGAATAGTACTTATTTTACTATTAGCGAAGATAAGTTGAGAAATAGCCCTAATATTCTTACCCACGCACATAAGCAATTTTCGAGAACTATAAATATCGATAAAAATATTTTATGCCTTCGTTATATGAAATAAAATCTTTGTTATCGTTTTGCTATTGTGTTGCCTCTTATTGGTTCGTAAAACGATATCGTTACGTTATAATAGAAGGTTTTAAACCTTCCTCTTTCGTATCTTTAGAGAACATTTATATGACAATATAATTTTAATATTTAACCAGTTGCATTTATCGTAACACAAAACACTTAACATGTTATAGTAATATTAAATATTGTTCGTTCACATAACTCTCATTTTTACAGTTAGATATTTTGTCCTCGCGATTCGTAAAAATTTTTAGTATATTGATTTCTGAATTCAACTTAAAAAAATTTTGTTGTATATCATACGAAAATTTCACCGACGGTTTCGAGTTTATCGGCACATGCCAGTTAAACGTTATTGCTCATACAGTTTTCATTTACCTATGAAGAAGGTGTATGACGCGGCTATTTCAAATTGAAGCATATCACGCAGAATTGCAACCCGGGATTTTCACGTGATAGGTCATAATATCTCGAAAGGTTACGATGTTGTTATCGTGTATTCTCGCCCGGATGAAAATACGGTTGGACGATAGCGTCCAGCCATAAACACAAACGTGAGTTTAGTTTCATTCATGAATATAAAATGAGCTGGCTTACAGTGGCAAACAGAAGACGGTAAATATCGCTGCTAACGTATTGCTACTAACGTATCGCTGCTCGTAAAGCTTTTATAACATGTATCATCAAACCTACGCACGTTTTTTGATCGTAAAGGTACACGAGGACCGTGCAACCCAATTTTCGTGATGATTCCAACGTACATGGTAACCTTCCAATAATTTGAAACATTATTGACAATTAGAGAAATTGTTACGATACCTTTGTTGCAATATAATATACATGCGTATTCGTTATATTGTACGGATCACATTTAATACGGTCAATTTTTCTTTTAATAGCGATTTGATTCCTTTGCATTTGATCCAACAGACTTACACGATGCATTTATTGTATATTATAAATTAAAATATCTTACGTATACTAAATGTGATAAAACATATTTTGAAATCTTGAATTGAATACCGTTACTAGAATATTAATTCTAGAAAAATGCATCTTTAGTTTTCACTATTTATAGAACAATTTATAGAACGCTTGCTATACTCATTTATCATTACCAGAAAGTATTATGTGCGCTTGCCGCTGCCGTTCCCGTAATTTTGCATATTGTTGCTTCAGCGTACTAATATCTAAAGCAAGGCGTTCTCGATCGCTACTGGGTGCCATCGCTTGTAATGCTCCTATTGTCGAAGGTATACGATCTGAAATTGAGCATTTCTTTTAAAAGAGAGTAGTATTGGACAATATAATAGTTTAAGCTTTTGTATTTCTTTCGCAAAACGAGTTCTGCGGCAATTTAAGATAACAATTGTATCTGTTATTCATAATGTGCAGAAGTTTGATTTGCGCGCTGTCTCTTAAAGCAAAAGTGTTCATCAAGTTGGCTAAGAAATCAATATACTTTGAATACAGTATAAAAAATTATAATATTATTATCATATTATAATTATACGTATTAAAATATATTGATATTTGTGAAATTCAGCTTGTAGAGCAACGTTATGGTGATTCGTATCTTTGCATAGAATATTAATACCATGGAAAATCGATCGAATATGAAGAGTATGTTGTTATTTATTTTATTTTAATGTTGTTGAAGGACTCGCTGAATTCGTTAAAAAATTACAATCACCTTTCTTTATACGTTGAGCCATGCTGAACATAGCAGCCGCTACAGCCAGTCTCTCATCCTCTTCTGTTTCGCTGTCATCGTCGTCACTCAGCTTGCGCGCCCACGGGGTGATGTTATATCGATGCTTTTCTCTCAAACTTGTCACACCATGCAAGGGTCCCATGCTAACAATGTTCTGTCAAAACAAGTCGCCAGTAAATAATGTTACAGCGTTATTGATAATATAACCGTAAGAGGCAGAACAAAATTTAAGTGATATGCAGCCTTCGGCTGAATTATATTATTATCAAACTCTGTATGAATAATTGTACTCAACCTTTATGAGATTGTTCGTATCGGTGAATTCTAGCATTTCCCTCGTGAGGACTCCCATTATACTGTAGAACTCGTCCGCCGATGTTACGGTCATTATGCGACTATAGGAACAATTAGTTGTTTTATTTGTGTACATGTCATCAGAGAAATAATTCGTGATACTAAAAAATGTGTATAAGCTTAACGTAAATTTAAAACTCACTCTGAGAGACCTTCCCAGATAGCGAGTGCCGTTCTAAGGAGTACTTCATCACCTTCGAGAAATATCAGATCCCAGACACGAAGTACTGCTTCCTGCGGTAAGCAGTGGCAGAAAAGTGTAAGGAACCATTGCATGGTGAACACATTCGTGAGCGGTGGTTCGTAGCTGCTTCCTGAAACAACGTAATATTATATACCATAATCCACAGCAATTAGATAAAGTGAGAGCGATCGGAATCAAATTAAATTATTTCAAGATTATTGCTGTCATAGTAAACTACATCTTTCGTCCATCTCAATCTAACAAATCTTTTTTATGTATAAATATTTTATATAGATGATTTTTCTATAAAACAGACTCAAGTGTCGATTTTCTAATTATTTTTACTCGAGAGACGTTTTCGAAAATTCTTGTATCTCATAAATACTTAGGTAAGAATTGAAAGTCTATTACTATACCATTACACGTAGTGCAATATAAACTTTTCAAGAAGTTAAAATTATTTTAAACATTGATGTCATCGGATATTCATTCAGCCAATCTATATGTATCTCAATCTCCGGCCATATCTCATCACTATTCATCTCTGTATTCCTTACGCTCGCCCTCTCAAGTTTTTATTTCATCAACCTGACTTACCCGTTGCTTTATCTTTCGCATCGCTCTGCAGTGCCTCGAGGTGTTTGGACAATTTCGGTAGTCTCGAGCGCAAAAGATCCCGAAACACCGCCATGTCCACAGAGAGACCTCGCAGATTATCGGCGAAATAGCCCTCCGGTAAAACACCCTCTATTAAATATATCATCACTTTCACAGCCGAAGATTCCGCGCGGTCCATTACTTGCAAGACGAGAGCGGCCAGAACATTCAGGCCCTGGCAGTAGCCCACGGACTTGTTCCAGCGGGCGAAGCCGAGTAATACTCGACGAAGTACCGCTTGATTGTCCCGGCCAGCAGCACCGCAGAACAGGCTGCAGCCTGTTCTGTGCAAGTCCTGCGAATTGTAATTTTACGTTGCTGAATTAGCTGAAAATTACCTGGGTAGTTTCCGACCCTTGTCAAATCAGCAGAATTAATTAATTACACAGACCAACGTAATTTCAACGAGTTTATCTTATCCCACTAAATTTTCGTAACATGTATTTGCGAATAAATAGATTAGAATTAGTATGTTACATCATTCGTTTAATGAGAATAAACGATTGAACGAGGATCAAAAAGTTGTAAATGTCAATCTCGGCAAGAAAATCTTAAAATGTAATCTACGTAGGCAAACATTAATCACAAAAGCAACCGGTAATTATTAGTTACTTGCCATTATATAGTGATGAATGAGCCGAGCATAATTAAATGTAATTAATAATAATCGGGGTCAGTCTATAAATCTATGTGAAGTTAATGTAACCTGACGCGATCAAATAGGTATTAGCTTGTAGATATTTTTAGAAGGGTAACTCTTGTTCTAATTATGCACCAGGCTCGCGTTAATCCAAACCGTATTACGTAACTAACTGTCGTTTAGTTTTTATTTTTAGTTCCCTTTTTTCTAGCTTATTTCTTTTAATCAGTTGAAACATTTATGTACTACAGAATTATGTTTGTAACTCGATGCTTTCGTGCCAAGAGTTTTAAAGCACTTTGAAATAAATGTGCCGCCATCTCTCTAAATGCTTTTCTCGGAGCTGCGCATCCAGAGACGTTCTCGCGGAATTAAGCGGGTCGCCCTTCATTTTGGAGATATCTCGACAAACTAAATATGTCACGCAGATGTAATTAAAGAAAAGCGTATTGTTTACTGGAGCTTCTAAAGTACTTGAATAACATCAAGTAATCCTTGACGAATCCTCTCATCGAAAGATATTAAAAATATAGAAGGTAAAAGCATTATTTAATGTTCCAACGATCAATCGCTTATTAAAACATTGCGAAAAAAGACTTCTCTTTTCATACAGATGTGTTTACGCCAAAGTTTGTTACGCGGATGTTAGAACGGCTGAATAATAATAGTGTAGACACCTACTTTCACGATTTGTATGCCGAGTTCTTCGTCGTCAGGATTACTCCACTCGTTGAAACAGACCTTCTCAGCCTGTTTCCAGTCAACGCCGCGTTGTTCTAGATGACGTTCCGCCAATGTCAGCCACAACTGTTGAAAAATATCAGTTCGTTCCTTACATACTTCCAGCATGAATTCTCTGAATGTTTTATACTTTCTTGTTTTTATACTGCACATTTTTATGAATAATCCATTAGCTAAAAGTAAGTGGGACACTCACTCTTTTTCGAAATTCCGGTGGTATACCTCCTTGTAACTTGGCAACCATTTTCATCGCGTCTAGCCATTGTATGAAACCACTTTCCCCCGGTTGCGGAGTCAAACTGAACCTCATTTTTGTATCTTCCACTGAAATTTAGAGAGAAATTCATGAAACACTTTACTATGTAGCAATCTACAATTACAAATACAATCGCACGGTTAACTAACAGGGTAACTTTTCATAAACTGCAGTTTTTTTGCACTACGTCGTCTACGATGTAATTCACAGGTAAAATATTACATTGTCTTTCAGCGCGAATAAAAATAAATATTTATTTCCACTGAGTCAGTAGTCAGGAAAGCTTGAGTGACATAAATGCGTGAATATTCTAGCGTCCGAGTTGAATCGATAATTTGAATATTTTATTCGAAATTGCAATAGCCACTACTATCCTGTTTGATTCGATACAAGTGACTGAGAAAGTCGCGAGGTGAAGCAAGCTCGATCGCCTTTAACATTTAGTAGACGGGGCGTTGCATGATCGTTTCTATGACAACCCCGGCTGAAGAAGTGCCTGAGTAGAAGTAATCCTGCACAAGTTCTTAAAATAATAAATGATATCATATCCACGCGTTTATGTAGCACGTTAAGCCACACACGTGCTGATGAAACATGCATTGAAAATATTCAATTTCCATGCGAACAAATCGGCGCAACAGCAATATTGCTTATTGTCATCTCACAATATCTACGAATGAACGAGCTTGATCACAGATGGAATTCTATTAGTGGCTGAATAAACCACGCCAACCACGCGCTGATGTGTGAAATCGATATTATTTCTGCTTTTATAATAATTTGTATTTCGTGTTGTTATTGCAGCTACCGAACTTGTATTTCGCTAAGATTGCCACACGTTACATTTTATATTGTTTACTATTCTTGTTTTGCTATACACATTCGTATTTTTCTGGCATGTGGACGAAATAGCAAACAAAATGTTTGCTGTACGTTGCGAGTAAACACAGGTGCTTTTTGCACATTAAAATATTAAAGTTTTTCTCTATATTTTTGTTACAAGACCGTTCAATATGTACCTGTTCAGTATATGTCATTTGCAATTTATAATTCAAGTGGCTTACTAATTACACATAAGGGGAGCCACACCGCTATATAGTTTTTACGCTACGACGAATTGCGTAGCTACACACTGCTCGTCGAGTTAGCTACAAATTAAACGTGTTATACATTAAATTTTATATATATTCTGGCGCGTTAGCAAACGTAGAGCACTCCAACTTTAAATTATACGAACTGTGTCTCGTATGGAAATCGTGATAAATGCATTCGCCATAGTTCAGTTCGACAATTTTGCAAGCAATTCACGTGTATGAAATCTTAACTTTACATAAATTTGGGAAAATAATATCTATAGTTAATTAATGCCTAATGCACCTATGGCTTTAACCACATTAAGTACTGAAGTGTTCTAACGACGAGAATTATTATTTACGCTAAATGCGGTATTACTACCTTGCCACGTTTTATCCCTAACTCGTACATAAAATTATCATCCGTTAGACTTTCGCAAAGTACATGCTCGTTTAATTACTTTACACTTGGAAGTAAAAAGGCTTAACTATATCGTCTTCAGCGGCTGAAAACAAAGCATGCTTGAGCTATATGATACCCTTAACTTGCATTAAGTTAACGTTGTAACACTTAGATGTGCCGTAGTCTATCCTTCCCTGCAGGAGTATTTAACAGAACTTAATTTACGAGCATTTAGCTCACACGTAGTCTGCATGTGTGGACGTATATACGTGGTTTTACAAGGCTGACTGCGCTGTACGCGTGCAATACGAGAGGACATTAGCATGCGAGATAGATTTACAGAAACTGTCGTTTCACCTTCCAGCTCTTCGTATCTCGGGGCAGAGCCGGTACCACCGGACGCGAGGTTTTTGAGGGAGTTGAAAAATCCGTTCATCCTCCAATTAGAAGCGCCACTCTCTCGTCTTCATCGTTTCGCTTTCATCTCACACGTCTTTTATTATGTCGCGCGTACGCTCTCAACCGTTCTCGTGATTCATGATCAGCCGTTCCTCGATTTATTGTCGCGATATTCTTTTTACTCGCAATGAATCGTGACGTTCCTCCCAAATGCACGATGTTTTTACCGTGATTCTGAAAAGTCGGTTGATCCGTTGACTCAAGGCGCTAAGATAGTTTGCACTTAATGCCAAACTATCTCGATTGTATTTGCAATTAGAGAAATCAAGTTTCATTGACATTGATATTAACGTGAGTTCACGATATATATTTCTCAAGTTATTTTATTAATCATAGACAGCGTTGGAATCTGATATGATTTGCTAATGCGAGTACACTATAAAACACATCACATTAATAGGGCATAAGTGTGTGTGTGTCTTTTCTTCTAACTTATATATCAAGTAATTCATTAGAAATCCAGCAAAACGCGGAAACATTCCTCTTCGTTCTTTCCGCGCTATAGCTATGTATAGCTGTACCACCTGTTACAAGTATCACACAATGTAGATGCCCATGCACCGCAATACACGTGTAATGTATGCATACGTGTCTATAGATCGTGAAAGGTTGCAAGATCTTATTATTTGGAGCATCGCGAGTACATATTTGTTAATTACATTGCACTAAAGTACAATTTAAGCCACGCTAATTAACGTTTCCCATGTAATACGTGGTCCATGTGATGGAAAAAATCCTTGCTCGCGACAAAATGCAGATAACCACTGATAAGAGTGGCCAAGCTGATAATAAAATCGATTTTTACTTCAGCAGCGGCTGATGAAACCGATAAAATGCTCGAGCAGTTAATCCGATCGCGACTGGTTACAATGCAATTAAGAAGATGCACGCAGCGCTTAACTTATCGTTTTTCCATTTAAAGTTGTACTTGTACCATTTATGGAATCATTCCTTTTCAATCAAGCACCGCGCCAGATTGCTAGATGCATTTGTCAGATATCGTGAGAGACTAGAATTAGAATTAATTAAGGAAACTCAAATGTTAGACTTCTTATCGGATTCGTGACTTTACTTTCGACGCAAACGATCCGCTTGTGCAACATAAGCGAGAAAGTGAGAAGCGTAGGTGTCTTCTAAATCAGTCTTCTTAATCAGTTATAGTACATTAATCGTAACCGCGATTTTACACGTTGCGGTTTTTGCTTTGAAATAGCTTAGAAATGGATATTAAACCGGTAGATTCAACAATTAGAAAATGAAATCTTTCACGATTTGACGAAACCGAGTACAAATCAATATGGATTGTATATATAGAAAACGATGTTATTAATTAAGTATGAAAGGCTATTATCCAACAGTGTGAGCGGCGAACTTTGAGGAATTTTTTATCTTCATAATTCGTTTCCAAATGTCTGAAAAGATATTGATTTACTTTTGGTAATTTCGATTCCTTGATATTTTCTCGATAAGATGCTAAAGACTCGTGTCAATCAATTTATATCTCACAAATGCTCTATATCAATTAAAATTTGATTCAATATCTCTATAAAAATGCATGAAGCAAATTGAAATTGAAAGATAATCAATATGGCTTTTAAATGAAATAAACCGGCATGCTAATTTCAATTGGATGACACGCACACACTTTTATTGCGGAAAGAAATTATTTACAGATATTAAAGAATCAAATAAGCTATTACAGTGTTTTCTTCATTCGTTTTACGCTCTACAAAAGACATGAAACGTAGAAATTAATATTTACTTGCCGAATAAAATTTAATTTTAATCGCCTCGAATAAGTATATTTTGCAATCTGTCTGCTTTTTGGTCACTTTATTTCTTTTTATCATCATTTTTAGAAGTGAATTTTTCCTTTGTCTTGTTAAAGCCTGAATAGAAATCGTTCTATTTTAGAAATCACGCGAACAGTGTCTTGTCGTTTTAATAAAAGAGAATGAAGCCAATATGCGACGCACATTTTTCCCCATTAAACGCACGCGTATATGAAGCGACTAAGATTTAAACGTGCACTCCACCGCCGTTCACCAATTTGGACCAACGACGATAGCCGAAACTCAATACTTACTCGCGAGGGATGGTATTAAAGAAACGCAGTACTTTGACACTTTGGCGGAACGAGATTAGCGTGTCATCGGATCGTACCATCTTTACCACGAGACTCGACAGCGCGCTATCGGGCGATCGTTGTCGACGTCGTTGATTATGCAGCACGACACATCAATGCACATCGATGCACGTACTGTGAAGCACGGATGTACCACGAGCGAACGACCTCGACATGCATATTTGTTGCGCGGCACGATTTTGCGGGTCGCCGATGGTCCGGAAACGCGGACGCACACTCGGCGTAGGTGGAGGAGATCACACACCCGACATTGCCACTCGATTGTCCGGGAACTTGGCGGCGTCGGCGTCGCGACGACGCTCCGACAGCTGTCCGAAGCACCTGGAGGAGCGTCTTCGTACGACGAATGCGCCGAGTCAGCTGAACGATAACGGATAGGGTAGTTTGCGCGCGCGCAAAACCCCGCAACGCAACGACGGTGAGGGGGTCGCCATGAGGGGCGGCTGCCTCCTCGTGGAATCCTGCAGTAGGCACTACTGTCGTTTCTCCACGAGTCGTCGTTTCCAACCCCGTGGTGGCCGTGGCGAACCTACGTGCTGCCACTCCCGTTACAGCGCATGCGCTCGATACTCAGCTTTCCTCTTTGCATTGTTTCACCCTCCGTGCATTTGATCGTTTCAGAAAGAATATGCTCGAAATTGCCCCTCTACAATTTATGGATTTTCGATACGTACGAAATCCGAAAAATTTGTCGAGAGAACCAGACTTCTCCTTCTAAATGTATGATTGCGAGACGAGTACGAGATGAGCTTTCAACATTGTTAGAATTGCCGTTTGAAATATTTTTTTATATGTCAGGAGTTTTTCTATGTGGGATTACTGTGCACAGCCATCCCACGTACTTACACATAAAAGTTGTACAAGTCCTCGGATTAACGTGTGATATTAAATATCACAATATGAAATCCGATTAAGTCGGATCGCAGTTCAAGCGTGCAGTAGAAGTACAAAAATATTCACATGCATAATACTACATTATCTACTATAATATTTATATTGGAAGTACTATTTTTTGTAAATGATTTAATTTTTTGTTCCTGACGTTATCGGTAACCGATAATTGATAACGTCAAATGATAAACATCTGTATATTATGATTTTTTGTATGCTAAAAAATAGTGTCGAACAGAATGTCCGATGTACTGAAATTCTTCAAGCCTCGAAGAGTCTTACCTGAAAAAAATTAATCTTCGATATCTTAACGTAGTAAGTATCGGCGCACGATATGGCGGACCACGGGCTATGAAATTTTTATTGCGCTGAATAGTTCATTCGTGAGAAGATTAATGGCTACAAGCCTCGATTAAGTGGAGCAGCGTGACGCGACTTTATCTAATGTGTAATCCCATGCGAGGAGAGATTATTACATCAAGCGAACGTGAAGATTAAACCTTGAAGACTTTATTTTATTAGAGAATGTCAGTATATATCTTCGCTTATACATATGTAATAGTATTTCTGCATTGGGGGAGATTATTTCTCACAATGTAACGCCAAAATGTGCGGCAGTTTAAAGCGTGAAATAAATTGGAAGCAATCCCCGATCTCAATGTGACAAAGCTAATTATTAATATAAAATTGAGAAAAAGTATTGAGTACACAATTCTTTATAAAAAGAATGTGTACATCATTCAGAATTTGCAATATATATTTCATGCTTCCTGTATATGAAACTTCCGGAAGAATAGTTTATTGGTGGGAACGAGACAGTTTATCAGTAATTGCGAATTTAGAATTGACATCGTCATGGATTTTACCGCTTTGTGGGTCACTCGAAATAGTTAACACCGTTACGAGAAATCGAAGCTCTGGCGGATTGCACGATTATAGCTAAATATTTAAACACATTTTGCCTAACGTTGCTGTCTGGATCATAAAAATGTAAAAACGACCGAAAATATTTAAATGCATATTTTTATATAAATACCAATATCTCTTATTAACAAATTTTGTCGCGTCGCGTGATGTTCCTATTTTTTAATCAGAGTAAATAATATTTCATATTTATTATCTGTATCATGATGTTTCATGACTGATAATATGCAATATAATATGCAAATTCTGAATTGACCATACGTCAATATTGACGAAATGGTGCACCCGCTGATTCAATGCAATTTGATCAAGTCTGACCCATGTAGCATGCCAAACTCCTGTTTATTAGTAAGATGCAATTGCTGCTTACTACTCAATGAATATAGTTTCACACGAGACTGTATTAGGAGACTATAATTATGGCTATAATTGAGACACTAATTCTTCGTTACAATGAAATAATAGGATGATATTTGCAAGAAATTGCCTCGTATTTCATATGTAGTACACAGTTGGAAAATTTGTGTTTTCTTGTAAAAAAAATGCCGGTTAAAATTTTTGTGTTAAATGTTTAACGCATTCATGTGTTAATTTAACATATTGCTCTTGTGTTAATTGGCCTCAAATGTAAAATTATTAAAATACCTGAAAAGAAATGTTAAAACAACACAATGTATATTTATTTTTTTAATCTTACACAATACATACGTTCTATATTATTAGTAACCAGATTTATCTGTTAAAATTTACAGAATAAAATATTGATTTTATTCTATATAACATAAGTGAGAGTGATTTCGAAACGTCATTTGACTTACTACATCTGTAAAATGTAAAAATTACCTTTTCTAAATTTATTTTGTCATTAAAAATATGTTCATTTTTCACAAAATTTATTTCAAATTATTTTAAGATCTGCATTTATTTCGTGTTAAAATATTAACGGAGGATTAGTGTGATTATTTAACATATCCATATTATGTTAAATTAACACAAAAATTTGTGTGGACCGTTTTTGGGACATGTAATATCTGTTAAATTTAACACAAATTTTTCAACTGTGTATGCATAAACACGTTTGATGAAACGAAAAGACCTCATGTTTTATTCCAAATTCTTCGCTAATTAAGAAAAACACAGCAGGCAATATTTGTGAAGAAAAGATACAAAAATTACACTTAAATAAATATTAGTTTCAATTTTATTGAAAGTAAATTTTTTTTTTAAACTAAAAAAGAATGCGACTAATATAATATTATATTATATTCTCTTTAGATTTGTATTATGATACCGAGTCCTTTTTTAATTGTTCTATACATTTAATATTTACAGGTTTTACTAATGCATGTATATAAACAGTATAAAACTTTTTATCTAAATATCCATGACCAATTGCCCACAATCGTAAGCAATCTACCGTTATAATCGTTGCATTATGGAAACGCGATTCAGGCAATTCATAATAATCGTTCTGATCATCAGGGAGTTTCCGCATCGCGTAGTTCATTACATGTTCATTCTGTATGAGGGCGGCCGTTGAGCTTTTAGCGTTGCTGGGTTAATGGCACGGAAAGTTCATAGGTAATACTTGCGCTTTGGCCCAGAATATCGTCTTATCCGGCGCAAAAATGATAGGTCATTCAAAAATATGTGAGATCAATAAATCACCGGCGACAGAGCGGAGAACGAGAAAGCTATAACAAAGACATTTGATAGAATAAAGTACGACTTGTGCTCTATTTCCTCTTCACTTCAAGAATACAGAGAACGAAATTCAAGAAAAAAAAATGTGTCTTTCAATTTAATTAAAAAAAAACTTGATCGTCGACGAAGCACAGCGTTGAAATCTAAAAAGTCGACATTTTTATGCGGAACAGTTTGCGGCGTCACACTGTTTTGTCATCATCGCTAAATGCATGTATTTGTTGGAAGCGGCGGAGGCGAAAGTGCCGACGCGAAGTTCTCACGAGAGAAAAGCCCGATGACAAAATTGCTCCTCTGCGGCTAAAGTACATCGTCTGGCACGTACTCTTCGTCGTGGAGTTCCCTCGAATTCCTCGTGCCGGTTAAACGCCGATTATTCGCGAGGACGAATGAGGAAAGTTACGCGTATATCCGGCCGGCGAACGCGCAACAGTATCAAAACTTTATCAATGACGCCACGTCGGAACTTGGCCCACGGTATCGTACGCGGAGCATGCGTGGCTCGCTCGCGGCAAAGCCTAATTATTGATCACCGCGTCGTCGCATACAAGAGCTCGTTTCTTTGCGACCACGGCAACTTGATGACGCCACGATTTCTTCGCGACATTCAGATGGCTCTCCCGAGAACTATCTTGACAGTTTGATCGGTGTACTAGGTCGAGTTTCTAGCTCACATTCGTTGTATGATATTCGTCTCTCGCAGATATAAATATAATACAATACTATGAAGCCACGAAACGCTCAAGAATTTCTGTCACGTATTATGTTACAGTGAAAGAATGGTAATGAGAAAAAACGGTGTAATGACAGAAATATCAGAGATAAAAACGTGCGCGTATAAAATATTTCACTTTAGCTCACAATGTCAGTTTGTGTTATAGTATAAAATAAATAGTACTATTTTTAATGGTCTCGTAAGCCTAAATTAAAATTTATAATAAAAGTTCCACACTTGAAAAATTCTTGAAATTAATTGTTCTGCTAGAGAACTTTGTACTTATACCCTGTACTTATACTGAAGAAGAAAGCCAACAGAAGCAGACCTAAATCTCTTTGATCTCTTGAGATCTGAAGTTGCATTTCTAGTGAAACTCACGTGGAGATCGTGAGAATACATAATTTTGAAACTAAAAGAGTAATTTACGGTAATTATCCTTTTTTTCATAGCATTTAATTGTACTTATTATTTTTTAATGTACGATTGTACATATAATGAATGATTATTTATTATATCTAAACAAACGACAAATTCGTGAATGTAGACTTATATGAACAAAAATGCATTATGAATACTTTGCCATTTTAATTTGCAACATTTTGAATATTGAATATTTATAAGATATCTCAGCATATTTTCCGGAGTGTATTATAAAAATTTCAGAGTGGAACGGTTCAAGAAGCATACAAAACACTCTGCAGCAATGTTTTTACATCTTTTAACAGTTTTCATAGGATGTACCCAGCATAGATGATAAGCTCCTTTTCCCAGACCTATCATTTGCTTTAGTCCATAAATTTTTAATCGCAGGTAGTATTTTTAAGTGCCATCAAGCATCTTTTCAGTCTCAATAAATACTATTTCGTCTAAATATCTTAAAGGAAGCTAATAAAATAAACGAATAATTTTCTCTTTGACACAATTAAAATTCTTTACATATATAAATTAAAAATAATTACATAAAAAAGCGTTGTATATACTTTCTTTCATTCAAATATTAATAATTTTCGGTAAATACTATTGAATAATAATAGATTAGATAAACTAAAGGTTAGTGTTATTGATAAGTTACTTGAATTATTTTTCAATTTTATATGCAATGAGATATATTGCGAAATTTAAGTGCATGCAGTAAGCTTTGCGCATTAACTCTAAATATATTTCAGGAGACGAGGCATTAACGCGAAAGTATTTAAAGCGAAGGGTTTACTCACTTCTCTTCGCGCTGTGTGCTTGTAGGTAGGCCGTGATAATATCGCACTGTTTATCACATTTGGCAGTAAGATAATCCTTTCGACGCAGCTGGCGGATAAGCAGACCCCCTGTGTGAATGATGTGGTCGTGTAGAGTCATAAGTAGGATCTGCAGTTCATCCTTTCCTGCGTAAAAAAGTAGTCTTCAACAATTTTCATTAAATATTAACTATTGTGTTTGTACATTTCGTACATATATTTTTCAACTAATACGAATTTTCGCAATTAATTTTCTGTATATTATTAAAAATGCCAGATATGCTGGAGAAGACACTGACGTTATATATTTTTCAGTTACTAATATATGATCGTAGAGGCATAATATAGAGCGTAGTGGTTTAAAATGTAACAGCGAGTACTCGAATAACTCTCGTTATATTACTTTTTGTTTCGTGTAATCGCAAAAGCATACGTAAGCCTTCATTTCTCTCGTCACTGTCTCATCTTGTTAAAACGCCGTTAATTCCCAGAAAATCCTGAAAGCGCGAAAAAGCACAAAGACGAGCATATTGCGAATGCATCGAATGATGCACGTGCACGTTATATCGCGGCAACCGGTTGCAAGCCATTGCATTATTCATAAAGCCAAAGGTTGTGCGGTATCGAGAAATCTTTGAAAGAAATTTGCACGAACGACGATGATCCACGGAATAATAATGGCGTTATTAGAAAAGAAGGAAAAGGGAAGTGCGCATAATCCATTTCGCTCTCTTTCCCTTTTTCCGCGCATTAGTTGATAATCGTGTACATGTTGAATATTTTCTCCCGTCATTATTGTATTATTTAAAAGAATATTTTACTATAGAAACTTAAATTGTATGTCAGTAATAAAAACACCGCGTACTGCTTTATTTAATTGAACACCGATCGGTTCGCTATATTGTAGTTTTCTAATAAATGCAGTAATGATTTTCGATATTATTATATAACATCGAGTAAAGGCTCTTCAATCGCAGATAAAAAATTCAAAGACGGAATTGCCGCTTTTATTATTCTGAAATATGCATACTAAAGAGATGTGTTATGAAAGACTTGCAGGTTCGTTGCTGAATAGGTTCAGCGTTCTTTTAAATATTATCAAAGCAATCTCTATCGACGATTGCATAACAAAAGCTTATTAGATCTTTTTATTTACAAAAGATACTTAAAAACAACAGTTTTTTTACAAATTTACTATGTCTATAAATAACATTGAAATTTTTTACAGTTTACAGATTCAAGCATTGTGTACCTTTTGCATTTTTTATTTGAAATTACATTACTTATATCCGATTGAAATTATGTAATATATCTATAGTTTTTTTTTAGCATATTATGCGTCTTACTCTTCTTATAAAGAAAAATTTATTTCATTGCCATGTTTATACGTTGCTGACCATAATTGATCGTTACTTATTACCGGCTTTCAATCGTCGAGATGGATATGAGCTTTCATACACGGCTCTATTTTTCTATAACGCTTATGTATCCGGCTCATATCGAATTGTCTTACTTTTCAAAAGCAAACGAGTTTTCTGCAGATATTGATGTCGTGGCCGCGTTTTCAAGGACGATGCCGTAGAATCACTTTCTGAACGTCTCCTGTCACCCATCGGTATGCCGTAAATATCTAGCAACAGTTGATCCACCAGTGAGGTAATCACGATTTCTTTCGGCGAATAGCACAGGGGTGGCGGATATACCTAAAATATATTTGTTAAATAATAATTTAGAATGTTTGTTTACTTTATTTACTAAAAGACTAATATGAGAAACTGGATAAAGTGAGATATTAGAGATTTTTGATGGAGATTTTGATGAAGACAAATTATGGAAAATGTGGAAAGAAAAATTGTAGATACAATAGTTTTTATTCCAACTAGTATAATGATTATTTATACTACGATGATTACTTACTATTTCTTGATGTAGCTATCAAGTTTCATTATAATTATGTCTTAAATTTATTATCTGTACTCATATCATCTGATATCACCGTTCACATATCGTGAAACGAGATCGTAGCAAACAAATTGAAGTACTCGATTAAATGTGTGTTTCTAACATATATTTTAGTAACAGATAAATTCGGAGACTTCTTATTTAAAATTAAGTAGTTCACTTAAATCAATGTAGTAGATTTTACTCATACTTTTTATGCCATTAAGTGGCAAATCTCTTTGATGGAGATTAATTAATCTGTATTGTGCAAACGTTTACCTTAGGCTTCTTGGTAGCCACGTTACGATTCTTGGCATTCTTATAATTAAACGCGATCACACTCGGCTCATCTCCCATTGACTTGGAGCGCTTTTGCCAGCGCGAGCTCGCGACACCCGCACTTCCAGGTGATCGTTTGTTCAGTTCCATAAAATCTGGTCCGTTCAGAGTCTGCTGTATCAGGTTGCGCCTTTGCCTCCTGCATCCTGGTGGAAAAGGAGTACTCTCCGGCCGATAAGCGAGATTCCGCGTCTGCTGGCTGACGTAGATATCACCGAACACCCGTTCGTTCTCCACCGCGACGCATTTCACGCGGTAAGTGATTTCCGCGTGCTTCTTCAGCGGCGTAACGTTGTAGCTCATGATCGCTGTAAACGCGTGTTCTCCACGTACGTTGCTTCCACGGCCGTGTCCGATTCTCAAGTTTCCCGCATCGCACTGTTCACACCGGCGAACTTTGCCGCGCTGCGAGTGACCACGTGTCGTAAAACGCATTCGATCAATCTCCAGTTACGGCTACCTTTGTCGTCGTGTTTCCCATACGTTCAACTCCCGTAACGTAGAAACGGCTCGCAATGGCATACCAAGTGCCATTCATCATTAATATGCTTCTGTATTTATTTGTATTTATAACAGCAAACCAGGTTATATCTGGATGCTATGTCTTTATATTGATTTACCGAGAGTTTTAAAGTTCTAGTTTTATTCTCACAACGTGGATCTTCCACTCAGCGTGGACTCAAGATTTTTATATTTTCGAAGAAGTTTGTCGTAGTTTGGTGGCAAGCATTGTCAACCAGTTTCTCTATAAATGACAGTTATTACGCAATATTTTTGCACATCGTAAGATTTATGAAGCGCGAAACTTTATTCGTTTGATATAAATTTGTGGTTATAGCGACAAGAATATTGGAAGTGCTCTTAGATATTATAGCTGCAACTGAGTATACAGATGAGTAAGTAACCTTGGAATTGACTGCAGGATGCGTTGATAAATGATAACCTTCTCCATATACGTCACTAGTTATATCTAATTATATAATGTTTGTCTTTATTTTTTCCGCATTATTCCGCAAAATTCGGACTTTATCGTATCTGAAGAAATATGACATAAGTTTAAAATTAATTCATAAATATATTAAGTATTATGTATAAATGTAGATTCGTTATAAATATGTGTTATGATAGATGAACGTGTAGTTAACAGATTATTCAAATACAAAAAAATGTTAATACTTTCGTAAGCTCCACTTCGGCATGCAACGATTAAAATAATTCTATATTTATGAACACGCACTACTTCTCACTATATGCAAGAGTTTTATCTTTCACGCATTCAGATATCACTTGCAATTAAAGAAATTTTACACACATATTTTCTTTTAGAATTTAGAACTGATACGAGTGAACATTGTAACACTGCATTTTGATAGAAACTATGTATAAATTTTAGTGTGCGAGTTAGTTTTAAGTTCTTGTGCACAACGTATTTCTTATCGCGAGCTAGTAATACCCTTCTGGTAGCCAGACCGCAACTGGAAGTGTCGGTGATGATAATCATTTCGCTAAGTATACCTACATGCGCGTGTTGTCACCCGACTTAGTTAATGGAAGGAGGTGGAACTGAAAAATGGGACGTGTGTCTTTACTTGTAAGTTCATTTGCATTCCGTGAACAACATGTAACCGTAACTTATAAATTAAACATTTCAGTATTTTTCCGATAAACGTTGTTTCTTCCACAAACAGAAAATACATACTAATTTATTATGCAAGTACATGAAATATTTATTTTATGATTGTAACATCGGTTCGTAAATCTTTATTTTATATAAAATTATTAGAGCAAAACTTGTAGTACTATTACAAGTACTATACAAGTTCTATAATTTGTATTGTTTTAAAAAAATGTTAGAATTTTCTCTACACATTTTTAATATTTATTTTATATAGTTTTTTTTGGTAATAATTGATATTTCACATTAATAATAATTTTTTAATTAATTAAAGTCAGCATTAAATCTATGTGTACAGTCATGAATTATAAGGAAAATAAATATAAATCAGTTAACGTATATCATATTTTTAATGGACAACTCAATATTCTGTATTAAATAAAGTGAAAAATATAATCCATTTGTTTGTTCCATAGAAAAAAATTATATATATAATCGCGTTTTGTCTTGCATAATAATAATTTACCGTATTTCATTACTGTTGTCCTCCAAATGGTCAGGCAAACCATTTCTGTTATCAGTGAGTGCGATAGTAACTAGCACAATATGTAATGCAAACTTTGTTTAAATGCTAAATAAAGTCCGATCACCTTATAGGCATTCACTTGGGAAGTCTGTTGACCCTAATCTGAGAACTGTTAGAGGGACCCGTATCTGCGGCTGTACATGTGCATAAATTTCCATTTCCGTACTTGAAACTTTACTGGAAATGCGTTTGCCGCAATACATAAGAAGCTTTGTAGTTATTACAAAATGTGCTTTATTTAAAAAATTTATTAGATATAACGTAAATATAGTTAATAGTAATTATTATATTATATATCGTGCCTAATCAATTTGATGACAAATAATTATTGTCTAATTATATGATTAAATTGAAATATAAAATAAAAAATTCCAAATTTAAGGTAGAACCTTATAAATAATATAAATAATTTCAGTATATATATGTATATGTGTATACTTACAATTAGTTACACATTCGTATACATTCGTGTTTAATCGATCATGTATGCCAGTGTCGTTTCTACAGCAACCGAGTAATCATGGATGTCTTCTTGAAGTGAAACACATAGTGTGTTATCTAACTATTGGGGACTGCTTGGAAAAATTAATTACGATACATATTAAATTATAATACATATTAAATTAATGTAATAGTAAAATGGTTGATATACCATGCTCTTGTGCTGGTGAAAAATTTTCGGGTTACCAAGACGAAAGATCATCCGCGCTTGGCCCGCGTACAAGTGATGTTTACCGAACTTACAATCTTCCACCAAGATTTATGTGCCCAAGTAAGTTTTTCAGAAAGTGGGATATTGATATTGTCAAATATTTATCTCAAAGTTAAATTCTCTGGTAAATCAAGATAATTGGAAAACTCCGGTATGCATTGTGTAGAAACAAGTGAGTTTCGTTTTTCTCGGATGTAATTCAACGCGATCTACGTATAACTGCTCTTAAACTCAATATTGCAAATTTAACTGCGTAATACGATATCACTGCCTCTTTTTTTCAATTGAATTGCTATGTAAATCTGATATTCTTTCCACGTTTTTCGTTCAAACATATCCCATTGATACATTTTTAAAGTTCCCTGCATTATACGTATAAGTCTAAAGGGATAAGAAAACTGCATACATAAATGCGGCAAATAAATTAAAATATGTGATGTAATATATAAGCGCAAAAATAATTCAGTTAAAGTTTTATTAAATAGATGTACAAAAAATAGCATGAAAATTACTTACAGCAAAATTATTATTAAAAATAATGAATAAATGGATAAATACGTACATATGTCTCCCACACTTTGTATTTAGACATATTTCACTGCTTAAATTCCCTGCATTATACGTGAACATAAAAGAATAAAAAGCGTATAAATACGGAGAATTAAAATATTAAAGTAATATAATATGAACGCGTAAATAATTTAATTAAAATTTTATAAAACAAATGTGTACGAAAAGCAGGGAAATTACCGACGGCAAGAGTATTTTTTAATGTAAATAATGGATAAAATTAGTTACAGGTACGAGAGCTTTTCTCGAACGACGTAAATGTCGTTTGACTTATATATATTTGATTTCAGAAGTTGCAAGTAGCTAGCACGATAATGTTCAGCTATTAATAAGCCGGCGCAACCGATCACTGCACTCGTCGAATCTTATCAGTCCATGAATATTTTTATGTATTTCCTAATGAATCCTTTGCAAGTAACTCGTCGCGAATTGCACACAAAGTTAATATATGTGGACGGAGCGGCGCCTGAATCTTTTATCGCAGCATGTTGTATAAAGTGTGAGATCCTGATACGGTCTTGTTATTCGTTACCGATAATTCTTAGTCGTTTTCCGGTATTCAGATATAATGGCTGCTTATTGCAGAGTGTAGAAGATGAATAATTTCTAAGCGTCAATTTATAGCATCGGGAATTTTCTGGAGGAGTATTTCTGTTGAAATTTTTGTGTAACATGATTTTTATTATTTTATTACTGACCCTATTATGCAGTAAATTTATGTCGTTTGATAAAAACATTATTTTAGTGCTGTTTATTCTCAGTAACTTATAGAAAATATGATTTTATGTGTACACATGGAAATGCATAATGGGTTTAATATACTTTCACATCTACAATTATAATTACAAAGAACCGATCTTACAAACAATGTGAGAAATCTATTAATTTCTTTACACAACTAATGGAGGATAATGATATTGTTGATTACATAATATATTTCAGAAAGTCGTTTAAATCGTGCTGGCATAGTTGAAGCTCGCTTAGCCGGGGAGATTAAGTGACTTCCAATGAAGCTTTTTCGCATAATTAACTAATATTAAAGGAGAGTTATTAAAAGATAATATTATACAGGGTTCCTATAACTTATAAATTAATTACGAAGTCCCAGATAACGCGAGATGTTATGTTGTGGTAGATATACGTGTGTAATAACTTATCGCCGGTATGTATGTTCGCGTAATAAACCTCGCAAACATCGTGTACGCGAAGAAACCCCGATACACACGAGGTTAGTGCACAATCAGTCTCCGAGCACATCATGTGCTTCCTTCTCATTTATCTCCTCTTATCGGACAACGTCGCGGATGTTTTCACGGAGGACGCCGACTGTCAGGTTTACAATCACCTGTATGTCTGTTTGGAAAACGGCGGTTTTCTTCACAGCGTAGCTTTTGAGGACGTCAATGCTGTTCAGACGATCGAGGATATCGAACTACATCTGGAGAATCTCGAGATCGTTAATGTCACCAGAAACGCCTTCGCCGACGTCAGCAATTCGTCCGCTCTCTATGTTCGCGACAATCGACTGCCGAGTATCGGCCGACATTACTTCGACGCTCTCAATCAGCTCACCTATCTGGACCTGAGGAATAATACAATCACCAATGTAGAAGACGGCGCTTTCGCAAATTTGAACAATCTGGAGACGTTGCTGTTGGATTACAATAACATCTCGGACCTGCGACCCGGCGTGTGGAAGGGTCTTTCGGACTTGCACGAGCTCTATATCACCAACAACCAGCTCACGTTGAAGCGGAACATGTTCAAGGGACTCAGACAGCTGGAGACGCTAGTTCTGGACTCAAACGACATAGCGGAGATACCGATTGGAGCGTTCAATGGACTAACTCACATAGATCTTCTCTATCTGTCGCGCAACAAGATCTCGACCTTGCACCCCGACGTGTTCCGTGGTCTCAGCGAGATAAACGAGCTCGACTTGGGCAGGAATCGATTGAGGACAATTCCCGCCAATGTCTTTCGGCATATGAAATCGTTGAACTCGCTCTGGTTGAACGGCAATCAGTTGACAGTGCTAAAGTCCGACACCTTCCAAGGTCTCGACAATTTACTGTTTCTCTTCTTGAACAACAACGATCTTCGTTACGTCGACATGGCGGCATTCGCGAAAATGAAGAACATAACTGTGGATCCCGGCTTCAAAATACGTGGCTCACTCGTAAACGACTTCGGGAGGATCCATGGTCAATATCAGTGCACTAGCGTGGCGTACCAGATACCGTACAACTGTACGGAGATCGATTTATAGATTCCAGGAATCAGACTGGAGCTCGTAAGCGAAAATTTTCGTATTCACGAACATGCATCCGAGAAAACCGAAAATAATTTGGATTATATTTAACAATAATATACACAAGAGTAATTTAATCTATAAAGATGTAATAGATACCCAAAAAATGTATTCGTAAAATGTATTAGTTCTTGATCATAATTTTTATTTCCATAATAATTTATGATACATTTGTTTGATATTTTTCTCTTACGTATATATGTGCACAAATATTATAGTGTAGTCCTAGCATGCATTCATTTTTAATTATTAACAATTTTCCAACTTTTTTCAGAAGTTTTTACAGGTTACGGTCAAGACAATCCTCCTCATCCTTGCTATTGGAAAACTTCTATGGATTATGGCTGGTACGCACCGACAATTCATACGGTGCCAACGTCGTATTATCCCCGAAACAATTTTTTCAGTGCCGAGCTCAACCGCGCGGGGATGTACAGAAATTGTTCCCTCAACACAGAACTTGATAAATCGTTGTTTTAAATTTTACAACATGTAACTTGTTTAATATCTTTAATATTATGATAATAATCGTAATATATAATGCATAATTTAAATATTACTGAATATCTTCGTGTTTTATCTATGTATGCATTGTTCTCTCTCTCTCTCTAATTTTTAGAAGTTATTAACATGTTTAATCGCTCTTTTTAAACATATATTTGAAAATAAAAATTGATACTGATAACAATTTTATTTTTATATGTAATTTCTTTAACTCTTTACGCGTATCGTATATATGTTATGAAGATATCGCGCCGAAGATATCGAAAGGTGAAAGGAAAATGACAACGCATGCATGTGATTTTACGCTTATATATGTTTTTATTATTACAGTTCAGCTTACGTATTGCATTAAACATAATAATGTAACAGATTCTACATCGGGGCGTTTTCGAAGTATACAACGCTCCATATCTAATGCGTATTATGAATATCTCGTTTGTTACCATTGCTGCAGAGATATTGATGATTAATATATCGTTTTGTTTCTTTTTTATTTCATTATCGAAGCGATTCATCTATACGTATCGCCTAGTAATCGGTAATCGAGAAAAAACATTTTGCTGAGTTTGACCTAAAATGACAGCTTCACGAGTACACATTAATGTTTATAACATTTCGCAGTTAAAACACTCGGTACCCGAATTAATTACTATATTTCACATTAATTATGGTAATACATTAGTAATGGTAACTCCAATACAACGTAACGCATATAATATATATTTATGTATATATAACATAATGGACATTTATAGTCGCGATCTATTGTTTTAACACATTTAAAGCCTAATCTACAATGTGCTCTCTGCATCTAGAAACATTCTATTTTATATGAACAAATCAAAACGCTTAAACAATTTGCCGACAATGTACGATTGTACAGTGTATAATATACAATTTATCCATTGCGCAAATTGTTTAAATGTAGTTATTGACTACAGAATAGAAAGTTTCTAGACGCAAACAGCATATTGTGGAATGAGCTTGGGAGTAAGATTTATTATAACAACCATAACGACTAGGAAACATTGAAAATGTTTTCTAATCTATTATGGGGTAAATATTTTTTTTTGAGATTCGTTACAGTCTGTTTTGTCTTGACGAGTTTTCTATTATTCAGAAAACTGCCTGACGCGTTAATTGCTAGATATTATTCTATTGATATTTCTGTTTGGTTAATTACGAACCACATCGAAACGTTTAACATTCTAAGAAACTGTTACCGTATCCGTCAACCATATAGATAAAACGTTAATAATACAAAAAATCTCATCATAATTTTCGTCCGTATTTGTATCATTAAATCGTTGTTCTTGAAAAAATGTTATATTAAATGCTAAATGAAAATACTCGTCGCAATGTATTACCATTTCACAGTCGTGATTAACAATCGAGAAGTCTTAATGGATATTGCGTTTTATTTTAGCGACACAAATTTCTCGCACTTTTATCGCAATATACATAATACCGATACAAAAGTTTTACAAAACTGCGCAAATATGGATATATTGCGCCAAAAAACAAAGAGTCCAATATCCTTACATTAAAATTAAATCGATAACTTCATCCAATTGATCTTCAATATTTATCGGATGTTTCGCATCAAACGCCGTTTTTATATTAGCATATGTTAGGCGAAAAACAGCATGCTTCGACTGAGGTATCTCGTCCCGAAAATGATCTACTCTCTACTTCTATATTTCATCTCGTTAACTATTGCGAAAAGGACATTGTCAGCACTGAACTCACTGAACGTTGATGCTCGCTGCTCATCGCGCTTTTCGCTCTTCGTTAATAGAAGTAGCTTGAATCGAGCGAATTTTTTAACAAGTAGAACATTGAAATTTTTATCAGCGCAGCCAAATTCACGCTTCATTATTTTCAAGATATTTCCATCATCAATCTTTGATGAAGCGATAAGTGCACGAGCGCAACGACCATCTTACGTGCACCTAATGATTAACGTTGCATATCATACCATAGGAATAATTACATATTTTTGTATTTGTATATGCGTTCGCATTTATATATATTTGTTATATATATTTGTCTTTATATATATATTATTTATATATTCTTTATATATTTTTATACATGTTCTCGTTATACACGTTCTCATTAATATTGTACTACACTTCTTTGCGTACTCACTAGAGGCTATAAATTTGTATTCTTACATTTGCAGAACTCATTTCATATTGATTTCATCTCAGAGCTCTTTGCCAAGCTCTGATAATCCTTAGTAATTAACGATGACAGATAGAACTCGCATTTTATGTATGTGATCTAATTCCTCCCCCATCGCGCTTAGCGGGGAGAAGCTACTCCGTTACTTAGATTTTCAATGATAATTTTAGCGCGCGCTAATCTACGGGCGCGCGCGACGTACTACGCGGTTGCTCTACATAGGCGTCCTTCGATCTCTTTCTTCCATTTTGTTAGTTTCCACCCGTTTCCACCGCTCAGGACACGTATTCGCTCTGTTGATTCGTTGTCCTTTCAGTGAACTACTAAAAATACGCTTAGATAGATTTATAAGTACCGTTAAAAGTTTATCGTTAAAAGGTAACGCGCCGCGCCATTCGCGATTTCTCTCTCTTTGGACTCTTACCGAACTGCATATTCTTTTCGCATCAATCTTGTGATCAGCGGACAAACCCTCGTAATCATCAATTTTTCCACCGTTCAAATCATGAAAAATTATTTGCTATCACATCTTATCATTTCATAAAGTAAAAATTCAGTAATCTCCATTTCGGATAAATTGTGCAAAGGTATTCACCTTTTAGTTTTTTTTTAAATTACCTGACCGACCTTCGATGCGGTTAAATCTAGTTCGTTTAATGGAAAGTATGCAAGTTGCAACGAAACCGTAAAATATAAACTAATAGCGACGTTATTAAATCTATTCTAAAATAATATTTAATTAATGCAAGCATATTAAAGTTCTGTAATTGGAACAGATATCAAAAAGGCCGCCGTTCATTCAGATCCTCGTATTGGTATACCTTGCATTTGTGTTGCATTACGCTCGAGATCACCACGATCCGTAACGAATCCTCCGCTCGTGCTCATCATCCATTACAACTCTATCATTTATTTTTTTTTACACGACGATTGAATCGCACTTCGCACGCGGTAATGTCAGAAGTCATCACCGTTGGTATTCAGCCTCGATTCAAGGTTCGTCGAAACGTCGGCCGCCGCGTGAATGTCAGCCAATTCGAAAGTCACGGTGGTTTTCGAGCACGTGGCGGCCAACGAGTCGATCCATGGACCTCGGTTCAACCCTTTCTCCCGCGTGGGTGGTCCGTTCGTGGTCATCGAAGCGTCACATTTCGATTCTCCCTTCCTCTCTTTGGTAGCACGATCAACCGTGCTCGCGCCCGGTAAGGATCATTCCGCTCGAGAAAGCGCGATGAACACGGGCCGCCCTTTCGTCGACATCCTACTAATCTACGCATCTGTTTTAGATTATATGTATATTATAATCGATTTGCATAATCGAACGCCCGACCAATTATGTTAATTTTTCAAATCCCTAACGAACCTACATAAATCTATATAAATCTACGTAATCTACATAGTTGGACTCGGGTTTATGTTCGTTTACACGACTTACTACACTGTTAAATTCGTAACGTTATATTTGACTCAGTAACGAGTCGCCACCGCTCCTCCTCAATATGTCATTATTTTTCACTGTCTTGCATGTTAAAATTTATTATTTTAACACAAAATGCAGTTAAGAAGCAATCACATGCTAATCAACCCATTTAATAGTTGCTTCTAGCTCGTTGTTTATTTAAATTAACGATATGTTGAGTAAGAGCGGTGAATCATCAGCGAGTCAACGACATTCACATTGATTAACAGTGTAAATCTTATTATTAGTTTGCTTTCCTGGCACGTTAGGCTGACTTTAATGATAAAGGATTAAGTAACATCGATATCATACCGTACAGTAATATTACTTATATAGCGTTACGATACGATTAAATTTTTTTGTATATGTGCCTATATATGTGTATGATTGGATGTCATACGTATTGGGCTAGCACGCATTGAAATCAAGGAGGTAACACACACTACTGGGTTGCGACGTATACGTACATGTATTTTCGTCGCGCCCACACGCTACGGAATTGAGATACTTTTTTTTTATCTTGAGTTACTATCCGTAACTCGCCGTAACCATACTTTAACATTAAATTCGTTACACACAGAATTACGCATTGAGTATTATCGAGAGACGAGCCGTCGTGTAATCGGGGGTAAATCGATGATGCGTACTCTATCCTATTGGCTTACTCCTCAGCTCAGATGCGAAATAAAAGTATACAACCGCTGAAAATGCGCCTCTTGCCGCTTTCGTTGTGAAGCACTTACAAAGTTACAAATTTTGGTGTTTGTGTCGGCCTTAACGAGCGCATCCCGTAAAGTAGCTAGCTACCAAATGCACCAAGACAATGGAACCCCTCTGTCTTCTACATCGAGATTTCTTCAATGTTTTCAAAATGTAGCAATCCGATCGCTTGTTTGTAACAGCAGTCGCATAGAGTCTTGCGTGACATCATTATGAGAACTGTTCTCATAAGCGTCGGTTAAAGTGAAGCCAATTGTTACAAGTGGCTTTCTAACTAGCATAAGGACGATCTTAGCAATTAGCAGACAATTAGCAAAGACATTTTTGTTAATCTTAAGACACACCGCGTGTTGTAATTCGCAATAACACGTATAGATTTTAATATATCTAACTATTCTACCATTTTCGTTGGGAGGTAAAGGGTAAAGGGGATAACGTTAGGATTGTAAATGGATGACCCCATGCTA
The DNA here is from genome assembly GCF_000949405.1 of Vollenhovia emeryi. NCBI lineage: Eukaryota > Metazoa > Arthropoda > Insecta > Hymenoptera > Formicidae > Vollenhovia > Vollenhovia emeryi. The sequence continues at coordinate 1,243,548 of NW_011967240.1, read as the reverse complement.
CTACTGTTAATCTAAAGCGAAGAGAAGGAAAGGAGGCACTGAAGCTCAGCGATCGTACCGCCAGGATGATATGTACGTAAGAGATTTCTCCTCGATGTACAGTGACGAATGCTCGGAAAGCGCAGTGAAGGATATAGATATATTTATATATATATATATATATGTATATACGAGCGTTACGCTATCTAAAGGCGTGAAACATGCGCGAATCCATAACTTATTGCACAATTCTCTCGCGATAATCAAAGGATGATCGTCGAGATCACGGGTATCGTTTATAATTTACCGTTCTTCAGTAAGCTCATGTTCCCTCTTGGACGAGGGAGGGAACATGGGCTTGCAATTGCGAACAGTTTGCTACCGAATTTTTGCTGTACTTCAATACCTTCGTTAATCTCGTTATATTCACAACGATCAATATTATGGAAAACACTAATTTGCTACAGATCGTTACATCGATTTTCGACGAACAATATTTTCTCAGCGTTACCGCAATCTCTTACAGGCGGTGATACACGGTCTATGTATCACCGCCTTCTAATACGAATTATTACAACTGCACGTTTATAAATCTCGCAGGTTGCACGAAGTATCTCGCCTTATCTAATATAGAGCGTGCGAAAGAGTATCTCGTTATATTCACAATGATCGATATTATGGAAATCACTAATTTGCTACAGCGATCGTTACAGTCATGGCTGCTGATTTGATGGTTTCTGAGAGTCGATGTACTTTTAGGATTTGCGACCCTAAAAGCAGAGATGACGTCAAATGCACGAACATAAGTGTCATCTCTTGAATGATGATTAGAAGTGAAATTATCGTGAAATTCCCATTAAGGCGATCTTATCGATGGAGCATAGTACGCGTGCTGTATATACACACGTACACACATATGTATATATTGTGGCGCGAGATCAATGAGACCGAATTCACGCTCGCGGTGAGAGAAAACGGTATTTATTATTCAATTATTTTCATTATTCGTAGCGTGATCACGTATACACAGCAACACGAGAAGTATCCTAGAGAATTGAAGATGCGGCATGGCTACCGTGCTAATCTACGGATATTGCTGGTGCGTTATTACTTGAACTACGGTGCAATCGGTGCATTCGAAAGGAAAATGAAAATACTGCTGCTCACGACACCACACGGTCACCGTAACTAAACATGCCACTGTATAACACTTTGATCCAAGTTATGATCCAAGCAACGAAATGCCCGACGCTGTATCGCTATTTAATCAAGATCAACATTGCAATTGTTCCAACGATCGTTTTGCGACAGTTGCAGATTAAACTTACAGCTTCGTGTTTACATTTAAACGAGGTATTGAATGATATGTGTTGCAAATAAGAAAATTTGCTTTAAATTAATTTCATATAATTAAGCTAAAAATACTCTTAACAATTGAGCTCAGTGTTAGCGAACGCTACTGATCGAACAATATATTTTCACTTTTATGAAAATTTATCACATAATTATAATGTTTTCTAAACTTTGCACAAGACTTAACAACAACTGATGTTTTAAATAGTGGTATGGTATCTGCGACAAGTCTTTTTTGAAAATTTTCTTCAAGAACTTGCAAAGCTGCGAAATAAAATTTTCGAAGATCGAGAAACAACGAGAGTCATTGAAAAACAGAAAAGACTCATTAATTATGCATATAGAAATTTACTGAGAAAAGCGACCAGCCGAACAAGATACGGACGCAAAATTCTCCATCACTACAGACAATCCCGAAGATCACAGTTACAAGGATTTTTTTCCGAACAAGCGAACCCTAATTCTATCCGTTGTGCCGATTCCAATCGGCATCAGTGATTTGACTAGGCTGCATCGCGTAGTTACACGTTGCTGCTTCTAGTTCCTACTTTTTATCTAGTGCCTAGATTCGCACCCCTGAGATATTCTTCAATCTGTAACCTCGTCTACGCATCTAGCGCTGATCGATTGATCTCCGCGCAGTGACGTGATTATGATTGTTTGATTGCTCTTCTCCGTACCGTGGCGTCAGCTCTGAAAATGGAATTAAAGATCTCTTTTGTGTGCGTCCAGCTGTTAAACCTTTCGTGCGATCTTCGTGTCCCTGTTTGACCCTTACTTTTTTTTCTTCCTAATCACAAGACTTGCTAGACTTGAAGTTTTCAGTGCGAGAAAAAATGATGAAAAAGAAACTACGAATTACATTTAGATATTTTCAAGGACGCAATTATGTTCACAGAAATATAAGCTACGTCAAACTATTGAAAAGAAGAACGTTAGGGGCTAAGACATCTGTTTCACTTGCACGAGATCCGCTGCTGAAAATATTCACAACGCATGGAAGACAATCTACCGTTATGTATTGCAGAATTGAAAATTGTTAGGATCGCGATTATCCCGGCGAAAATTATGACGTATACAAGAACTTACTTTTACGTAACGTATTCTTGCATCTCGACACTGCGTTCATGTTGTAACGGATGTAAGCTGTTGGACGGTACGCACACTTCTCCGCCGCGGTGAAGGTCAGTGAAGAAACAGTGTGTCTCAGCGAATGTACAAATGCAATGAGATCGAGCTTTATAAAAAGTACAAACGATCAAAAGTATCACGCGGTAAAGTGCAATGTCTGCTCAAAATACCTACTTCATTCTGCTTATCTGCAGAACTTTACCAACGTCGTCGCGTAACTTACGTTCCTCCGAAAAAATGTTTCATCTTCTACACTTTTCAATTGTCACCTGATATCGCGAAAAACGTGATACGAAGGACACTTCAGTGTCAAGGCACATGAAAATCAAACTGTCAGTTACTTATTACTTATGCAGTTAAAAAACCGCGAAAGAGAGATACGACGAAATCGTACAAAGTCAGATTTTCGTTACATAGAGTTTTATAAATGAAGCGCTGAAAATATAAAAAAGAAATCAATGGCGCTAATCGGACCCTGGCCTCCCGAAGGCTAGACAAAATCCATCAAATTTCGAAAAATGTAAACCCAGAGACTTGCATAGAAATTCTAGATATTTTGTATTTCATATTGCGAATCGGTCACGTACGAGCATATCGGAAATTTTCTGCCGTCTGCGGCTATTTCCCTCACCTTTAATTCACGTATATTTAATTTTTTTATTATGACACAATAATTTCCCGTTTATTTTACTTATTTATTTTACTTTATAACTAATATCAATGTGTGACTTGATCGATTTATATCGTCAGCGCTTCAAATAAGATCATACTTTCAAATAAATCGCCCTTCCCGTCAGTCGTTAAAATTTACGTTCTCCTTTTTATCTCTATCAACTGATTATATATTAATTGATATTTCTCGAATGTTTTATCACATTTAGCAACTGCTTCCGTTCAGCAGGATTTAAATTCGCAATAATTATTGCGTAATGTTGATCTATCCTTTCTTCAGAGCTGAAACCACGGTCGATTGTCTCACCTAATTTCTTCTTTAGTCTTATTTTATTAAGTTAGATCGATTCGATGAAAACTGCCCCTTCTTCGTACCGTACTCCGCGTAGTTTTAATTATGCTTATAACTGTTATACCTCGCCGGTATTACATTCAGTCTGTTTGAACATACATATGCGTATATGTATATATTTGCAGATCTATGTATCGGAATTATATATTCTGTCTCGCGTTGCATAATCGCATGCCGAATTTCCGGTCAATTTGACCATTTATTCTCATTTCTCGCGCCAAGATCCATCGCTTACATACGGTTCCTTAATGCTAAAAACCCAGCGACCAAATTTTCATGAATTTTCCACCGACGGCGTGGTCGCCCTGTGCAGCTCTAACGACAACCCGCGACGTGCGAAAATTTAGGAAAAAAAAGTGTCGCCACTTTCGGGATGCACGATAAATTTTTATCATTATCAGAAAATCTACACGCGTGATATCCTCCATTGGAAATTTATTAGTGTGCCGCGAACTAATTTATATATTCTTTACTGGCGGATAAAGAATTCGCGGATTTGGATTTGGATCTAAAGAAGTTCGACGTTTCGCGATATGGAAAAATTTCGCCCATCCCTGGTTATCTTAAAACTACTTGTGCGCTTAATAATAGAGACAATAGGTATATATATGCATATATATATATATACGTCCTCGCGACTTGTAGTCCTAGATGAAACCAAACGACCGCTTGCAGTCTCGGTTAGCCAAATGTTCAGAATAATGCCCGAATCTCCTCTTTTTTTGTCGTCTTCGATTATCTCGAATGACATAGGCGTACGAATATATTTTTACAAACATTGCGAGATCGCCCAAAAGACGCCCATTGCCTGCCTTAATTTCTATCTCGCAATGCATTTTCCCTTAATGACAATATGACACACGACGATCCGAACGTTAAGCCTAAAAGTGGATGCTCGAAGTAAAACCGGTTGAGGAGATGCCAGGGGCCTACGGAGCGATTCCTGCTTTTATAGTGACAAAGCGCGCTTATTGTTGACGCAAATTTCACTGGATATCGCGGTAGTAATTCAACTGACATCAAGCTGATATTAAGTGAGTTTCCATTTTCTTCGACTGAACTTGCCTAGCTTTTAATTCGTCAGAGTGTACACGGATTACATAGAGCCTACTTTATTCCCCAATGTATACATACACACATGATCATGATGCTTTCAATATACAGTGCCTACCTCGCTACCATACAACGCGTTAGCTTATTAAATTGTTGAAAGAGAAAATCTTGGTTTTTTTTCCTGATCAGTAATTATCGGTTTGTTCCCCGCTCGGCCTAATTGACGTTCATAATTAAAGTGCTAAGAATGCGAGTAGACCGAGTCCAAGTCCAGGGCTTTGAAGAAGTTTAAGCGAAATACCCAGAGAGTTGCTTCGTGGCATCTTAAATCATGTCATTTGGTCTATTCGTACTTTTAACACTTTAATTGAAGAAGCCCTTATTTTCCGATAACTTTCTATTAAATTGAAATGATTAATGCACTTCGCGTAGCATGCATTTTCGCGAGTTTTCTACGACAATCTGCAAATATATAGATATCTACACGCTCCGCGTCAACTTTCGCACGATTGGCGCGTCGAGTGTGATGCGCTTCATTCGTGGAACATGCTTAGCGATCGTCGGAGAATTTCATGAGTTCGTGTTATTGGTGCCGACTTGTTGTCATTAGCTACCTCATCGCGAGAGTGCCCGACGTCCACACTCTCGCTACGTCGGCCATATCTTGTGGTCTACATGTCCCCAAAAATGCCAGCAAATGTCTTTCGCAGATTCTTCATCGTGTCCTCGGTGTCCTCACCCTGGGCCTGCGACTGGCTGCCCTGTCGATGGAACGGCACTCTGGTTGTCGGTGGTTCTTCGGTACGTCGGCCGACGGACGGCGCGCTGCTCACCGTGCTCGATTGAGAAGCTACGAGAATTGAAACTCGATAAAGAATTGATATACTTGCGTGAGAGATATAAGAACGAAACCAATATTCTTCAATCGATTGATTTAAAAGTATGGTCTTATCGCGCAATATTTCTTTCTTATCTTAATGCGCAACATTTTCGGCTGAAAGCAGCAGAACAAACATTAAAATGTGTCTTTCACGTGAGAAATATTCGAGCTACGCATTCAAATCTCAACACATAATAGTTTATTAGTAATATTTATCTTTAACAATTTTGTCTTTATATCAGTCTTCTCTTGAAAGTGGAATAAGGGAATTTGGAAAACTTATATTTTAAGTTAATCAGATTTCATTGTGAATCGAGAGCAGTTGTAAAAAGACAGAAGTATGTACCTTGAGAGTCACGCCGTTGCAATTGATGATGACTATCCGAGGCGGTGACATCGGCTGTAATCGGTGGTGCGGTGGAACCTATGGAACCTAAGCTGCCTATACTAGCCATCGAGCCTATACTTCCGTGGGATCCCATAGGTGCAGTTGGAGGTGCAGTTCGATCTTCTACCGGACTACCCACTTGGCTAGAACCCGACATCGAGCCCCGCGAGGCGGTCTTCGTTAACATGCTTGGAGGTCGACAATAGACCTGCACAGATGGAATATTTTAATTGATGGATCGCTGGATGAGTCGCGTGATCGCTCGCGATTAGCACGTACCTGCATCTTCGCGGTGACCAAGTCCGCGATGTGACGTCGATCCTCTTCCTGAGAGTCACCCATTAAAGATAGCGCGCTGTCGTTGACCTCGATAATATGTTCCCGGCCGTCCTTGCCAACTAGCAATTCAATCGCACAGATATCCAATCCTCCAAATAATTGCGCCACATGGTCGACCCATGTACGATGTCGCTCGCTTACAGAAAGCTGTTCCAGCATAGCTGATCCGGTGTTCGATTTCCAGTTGCCACTTATGCTTTTTCGCCTACAGAAATATACGTTCTTACACGGTTCAATTATTATATTATTAATTGTTCAATGTACAAAACGATGTAGCTAAATTCTTTGGAATTATCATTAATTGAACTCACAATCAGTAGAGAAAAATTGGAACCAAAAATTCGGAGGAACGTGCCGTCTCCTTTAAATCTTTTCACGAGTTTTGAAATAATTTCTATGGTTATTTAAATTCTCTCGGAGCTTTGACACTTCAAATGTTACGCTCTCTTGATTTCGTACTTTGACGACTTACATGAAAGCCTTGTAGTTGTTCCCGATTTTCTGCACGTGCACGTCGTACTTGGTGTCGATGTAGGGTTCCGCCGTGCAGTAAGTGTTCGCCATAGCTGCCAACGAAGCGAGATCTAGAAATTCCTGATTTGTTTCCGCACGGGCCTTGCCGGTTCCGCCGTGGGCGTGGCCCAGTTTCACCACTACGGGATATCGAGATGCGCTCACCTGCAATCAGAATAGATAATTGCTCCATGAGTTGTTAAGGAATAATTAGGGTGCAAGCATCCTGTCAATGATCATCTCTTTCTCTCTCGTAATAACCACCATTCGATTAGTAATATCTGACCACCGTGATATATATTGCTGCATTTCGCTGTATGCATAATTAAAAACATGAACGAATCCTCAATGATTATCTGAACATGTTGTCTATTATGCATTTTTCATTACAAATGACGGTGTCTCAACGTGAAAAGTTATTACGATAGATAGAAATCTGTTATAGAGAGAGTCGTCAAAAACATATTTTTAAATATATTATGTTTCGTACGTATCGCTGTAGTGCATTGCACTGTAATTTTTGATATTTAAAAAGTTTTTTATTTAGTGTCATTTAACATCTGTAGATATAAATAAAATCAAATTAAATGAAAAACGCATTGAATCAGTGACACAATTTATAGACTGAACGTAACGAGATAAAAGATCATTAGCGATATTTAAATACAATGTTTTTGTAGCACTTGTCGACAATACAATATTCCTTCAATTAGAAAAATTGCAGAATAATTTATTTACATATTTAGTATTGATCTTGAAATTATTTTTGCCACAAAATAATAAAACGGTTTGTTCTCATTGTATTTTATGACATTATTTGACATTAATTTAATAATTTTGCGAGAATAGGATTTTAATTTAGTTCTTTCTCTGTTAGAATACATTACGCCAATCCCGACTTCACTTTAGCTCACTTTATCTCACATTAATTGAATTAGTACAGTAGATAAAAAGCAAGAGAGACACGCTTCTCAGGATATCCCGTTAGCGCAGATAACTATGGAATTTCTTAATGTGATAGAAGAAGGACATAAACGCGAGAACTTAAGTGCATATGATTGTTGAATCGGATTTGTACGGTATTTATTAGATTCTTCGCTTGTATTTTTCGTATTTTCTATATTAATCTATCTTAGGTATTTTCCATTACTCTTTACGTGTCCAATTAATTTTATCATTTTCTCTATTGCTTATTGAATTATACATAAAATACAATTGACACCGGGTATTCAAACGTACATGAATTTTAATAAATGTATCGTAAACGGGGAAAAATGTTGTATTATCATAATTTTATATCGATTACGTGATTTATTAATTAATAGTATAATTAATAATACAGTTGTAATAGTATATGTATAATTAATAAAATTCATAATATATATATAATATTGCATATTCGAAAAATATAAAGAAATACACATTAAATTATAAATCATATTTAAATCTATTTTAAAAATATTACAGATTATATTTAGATACACCGTGCGATTGCGTACATCGCAGCTTGCGTGTTACAACGGTTAATCGTAAACGTGGTATTTCGAATCGAATTATTGATTTTGGCTCATCTTGTGAATTACCGCTATCGCGCGAGCAATAATTTTTTACTACTACGGAAATGGAATCTGTGCTAAAATAGTGCGTATCTCGTCGTTAACGATCTGTTTACAAGCGGTACGGACATGAAAGAGGAAGTGGCTGCTTAGTATCTTGCTCCCATGCTAGTTGAACGGCCGTATCCGGACCCAATCTCCGGCGATATATGTAATATTGCATGGCGTGATACGAGAGTGCTCAATCTGCTCGTGTGAGAGCACATGTGTTCGTATCGGCATGTGGGTGTTAAAGAAATGCTTTCTGAGCACCGGTGGAACGCACATCGCTCTGCACACGTAGGCAGAGAAACGGTGCACGGCTGAAAATGCGATTGTGAGAAACAAATAGAAGGAGATTAATGGTTAAAAAAGTATTATTGCTATCTATTTAAATATTGTTATTACTACGTCGATATTATTAAGCGAAAGTTGCTGAAGAGTATCGATAGAAGATATGCATGAAGGATATGCGTGCACGAAGGAAAAAAGTATTTAATTATGATTACTGGCATGGGAGATATCGATAAGTAAAATGTTTGATGAGGCGAGATGTAGGCGAACGGTTCGATTTAACAAAAAAAAAACCAGTAGAAGATGAAGAAAGGATAAGAAGCAAATGCAGAGATGTCTGATCGAAGGTGGCGACTGTTGCAGGGAGGAGATCTCGAAGTGATCTTGAAACCGGCGGGCTTGACTCTAGGCAACGGATGTAGAGTGCGGTAGGTAAAAGCTCTCTTGCTGCAGTGATGGAGAACGAGAGAGATAGAGCCAGTGGTCGTCGATAATATAAGCGGTATTCACAGTCAGGACTTAGAGTAAGCTTAGATGTAACGCGCGTAAAGTCTCGAGACAGGCTGAGATAATCGCATAGTGGGTTTTCAAGGTGGCCTTCGAGGTATCGCGTTAAATCGTCTTTTTTTTTCTCAGCTCTTCTTAAAATACAGGCAGGTATGCGCACTTTCATAATGGCATCTCTTGAGAATATCGCCTAAGAAGAAGACAAATAGCTCCTAAATGTCGAAAGCTTGATCAAGCAAATACGCAGAACTATGAAATTGAAAATGATTTGAGGTCATCTTCAGAAGTAAAGTGACCTTCATGAATCATACTGTCGGACTTGTCTCGATTATGAACACGGTCATGCGAAGAAGGAAAGTCTTTACTAAGGCAAACGTGTATATGTATGTTTTAAAGAGTGAACCGATTATTAAACCAACTGATTGTGCATTTAAGCGATCAGTTGTCTACGGAGAAAAAGAGACGTCTCATATATCGGCATAGCCTTTCAAGAAAATCATGTTCTCGTATCTCAAATTCAGTATATTTTCTTTCCAATCAGAAGAATATATCGAAAGCTAAACGTATTATCTTGATCTAACGAAGCAATTTCCGACAGAAGATCACGTACGGTATATTCTTCGTTCGTAAACCGCTGCGGGAGATGGACGAATTAAATTAAACTGGAGCAATTGGCGCGGCATTGATCGCAAGACAAGGACGAATCGTGAGAGACGGAGAGCATTTGAAAAAGAAGAGAAGTGGAAAGGTCGAAAGATTTGTAATCGGTAAGAGCAAGAGGCGAGTGCGAACGGGGAGATCACAGCCGATCGGACGAGGATGGTCGCGCCTCGTCGATGGAGTAACAGAGAGAAAGGACAACGAGGATGGAGAACGTCGGCATCAAAGATCAAAAGAGAGTAGGAAGCGACGAGAGAGAGAGAGAGAGAGAGAGAGAGAGAGAGAGAGGGAGAGAGAGAAAACGAACGATGGTGAACGAGTGTGCACGTCGTCCAGTGGAGAGGGAAGGAGCAAAAGAGAGACCACGAGGTAGACGGACAGGGAAAGCCCAGGGTGAGAGGGACGGGCAGAGAGCACGAGCCAGGAGCCCGACGTAAGAACGTAGGAAGGAACGAGAGCCCGGCGTGTCGCTCGCGCTTGCATTGCTTTTCGAAGCTCGCGCGCGATCGGTCGCACGCTCGCGAGGTACGTGCGTGGTGCAGACTCGTGAGACGTAGGCGCACACGTGTATAGAGAGAAAGAAAGGGAGAGAAAATCCCTCCAGTCCCGTTCTGCGCTTTCTTTCCTCTCTCTCTTTCTCTCTTTTCCCCCTTTACCTCTTCCTCGCGCGATCGATGTTATCTCGCGACGAGGATCCTTCTTCGTGCGCGCGAGAAAGTGGCCGGCTCGTCGAGATCAAGATCGGATCCGCGGTAAGGCACGAGTGCAGTTTTTCTCGGCGGTATCGATCGGTCCCGCAGCTCCGATTCGGTGATTATTATGCCCGTTGATCTGTGAGATCCCGAGACGCAGACAAGAGACAGCGGGAAAAGGCGGAAGAGGCTGCGCCGAAGAATCCGGGCGGAGGAATCGAGAGAAGGGGGGTCACCGGAGAAAGGTAATCTGTACACCGCATTGTCGGATTTCCACTCTGTAATTACAAGTACGCGCTTCACAGTGCGATCATTCCTGTGCAATTTCCGAGCGAATGCACCGCGAATCGTAAAGGAACTTGTTCGGTTTGAGGTTCAATTTGTACGATCGAATGGGATAAAATTCGTAATCAGGTTATAGGCGGAGTTGCGAAACATGAACTCGAAATTGACCTCGCTCTGCGAGCGTGCGTTTGCGAAAATTCAGATATCTGACGGAATATAAAACACAAGAGAGCATTAGAGGAATTAACATTATTGGAAACGTATAGACATGCATTCGAATATTCCATATTTCAATATCTTTCCCATCCTTATGTGAACAAGCATTTTAATCTAGTCATTTAACTTTTGACATTTAATTTATTTATCTGCACAGCGAAGACATTTACATATTTTAATATTTTAATACAAATGGTAAACGTTATTCCATTTGTATGCATGATAATAATATTTATGTTGTCATATTAAAAAGAGATGTCATGCGTAATATTCTACGATTATAAAAGAAAAACATTTTTAACATATTGAAATTGTCGTGCACGGCACCTACATTTTTATTAAATTGAAAAGGAACATATTAGTTTTTATACTTTTCATCAGGATTTAGCAAACGTTGGGAGATATAACAGAAATAAGATCGATACATGAATTGAATGATTGGAGGAAGTAAAACGCGGCACCCAACCAGATTGAATAAATAGAACGCTCGAATGTGTGTGGTCAAACGAGTCGATCTTATGAATGTCGATCCATAAAGGGTTGGACTCACGTACGATAAATACATAGTACCCCGTACAGAGTGCACGTAGTAAACGTAGAAAAATACACAGGTTAAATAGACAAGTGATTTTTCAGTGTGTTGTATGTATAAACGTTCCAAGAAATTTCCGGTGATATAAAAATATTAAATAGATTTTTAACGGCAACATCTCGGCGACATTGCTCGTATCTGGAAAGGTTGACAGGGATTTCACAAATAATTGTGACAACTTGTCGTACGACTATCTAATAAAAATTTCAATTTCATTTGAAAATCGTCTGAATTAACATTTTAATTTGAACTTAATAGTCGTTTTATATTTGAGAGAACGTAACGATGGGCAGAGGAAAATGTTTCAGCAGATACTGCTTTAAAATAAAATCCTTTAACTTAAGACCAGCTTTGAGATCTACGCTGCGTCTCTACGGGCGTTTCATTAATAATGATGTCATCTGCAATTACAATTTGCGATGATACGTACGTCCGTCGTTTGAGTAACGATTAACACAGCATCTTAGACGCGCGTTTATGGCTCTCGCGCCAGTTGATGAATGCTGCGCGGATCGTTTTCCAGCAATTGATACTACTAGCGAACGTTTAAAAGTCCATCGGGTAGTGCGTGAAATAATAGAAAAAAAAGCGTGAAAGGACAAATGTGCTGCATTACCGTGAATTTTCCAATTCGCAGCAAACAACTTCTGACATTGATGAATGATTATCGTCCACTATCGCGCGCATTATAGGCATAAAATCTTTTCATCGACGGATTAAAATCGCGCATGTAATAGCCTCGCGTTTCGGAGCGCTCTTTGCGAAAATTACGATCTCTGCGCTCCGCGCAATTACTTGGCTAGCCTGCGATAAGCTGAAATTGAATTGTGCCGTTGATGACGCTGCCGATTGGCGCCTAAGTTTAGCCCGCTTCTGGGAAAGCAATTTCAATAAACGGACCGTAGGAAAATATGAGAGCGCACGTTCGAGACCGCCTCTACAAGTTAGTCCTACTCCTAAGTACATATGTACCTCTCCGCTCACAACGAGTTAACGATCGATTCTCCCACGTGAGTCGTGGGTGACTATTTTCCTGGCAACGGTCCTAGCTTACCCAGCATCCGAAATAACGTATTGCCGTTGAGCATTTCGTGTCTCACGGGACGCAATATGAGAAAATGGTTTGGCTGCCAAGGGACAAGGCGTGCGCGCGAACATTTCACGTGACGCGTCTCCGGGTACAATTTTCATCTCAAAAGTGCTTTAAATTATATTTAACGTATTTTACTTTTTATTCTTCTACGAATTAGACTTTATTACGAGGCGTCACGTTATCTCTTTACGACTGTCATATTAAACTGTAGTAAAAAGTACCCCTGTTTTTCACCTCTGACGTGCAAGATGAGTTTCTCGCGTCGAGCAATGCGTCGAGATAAATTCTCAGATGCCCGGCGTGACACACTGACATATCGACCTTCGCGTATTCCGTGCAACGAGGCAATGAGTGCACCGTGTGCATTAATACGCCGGAGGTTGGCCCGATCGATCGAGGAACGCGCTCCGATGCGGGCTAAATAATTGCCATTTCCATTGCCGCTATCGCCGTACTCGGCAAGTCGAATCCCATGGATTTTTTCGCGGCGCGCGACCGGCCCTCATTGTGCGATTACGCGCGAGAGCGGGATATAATTCATCGTCGTGGCGCGCCGTAAACGCGCCCGCCGTATCGCCGTGTATAACATTACGTTTATTACGCGTGTTACTTCTCGATACACGACGGCCGGTGCGGCGCCAACCGGCCGACCACCACTGTACACGCATTCGGCGGATAAGTGATATCGCACCGCGCGTTTTATTTCCTTTCAAGGAATATGTGGACGCGGCACCGATCCACCTCGTGATCCAGCCAGATTAGAAGCGCCGAGTATTTATAGCCGCGCGTTACTTCGTGATTGCGCAGGTACGAAACGCGCGAGGAATGCACTTCGGGGATCATCCCGGTGCGGCGATCGCGCGACGGATGCTGGCGAAATATCGTACGGCGAGATGTCGCGGGTCTGCCTGCGCAACACGGCACTCCATCCTACTTTTCTCTCTAACGACTCGGCCATCGATTTTCAATAGGTCTCGATATTTATATTCACTTTTCTCGATGTTTCATTAACTTTTACTACTCTGTTCCCAATACCTACCACGTTATACAATAATTAGACTTGGTTATCTCTGCTGTTTTAATATTTGAGGTTTGACTTCCAATTTACGGTTGGAGCTGCGTAAATTCGCCACGTTACCTCTACGTTTCGCGAACATTTCAGTTCACTTCGGGATCGAGTTGTTCCTCCTCCGATGCATCGTCGGGTTGTCCCGCCCTGATGAAACGAGTTGGAAACGTTTCGTGCGAAACGTGTCAGAGTAAAATGGCAAACTTATACGGCGTCTCCTATTCTATTTAACGATACTTGCGATGCCTGTAGGATTATTAAACGCAAGATATTGCATAATCTACTTATGTAAACTACTACTGCTATTCCAAAATTTACTACGTTAACGGCGCAAAATTTCCGAGTAGCTTATGCCGCAAACGTATGCACGAGTTGTCCGATAAATTACGGAAGTTGGCCTCGTTCCAGTACCTGGTGATACGTCCCGTCTAAAATTGAAATCTCGTTGAAATGCAATAGAGAAGCTTAATTTAATCATTCAACTAACGACGCAGTCAGTCATACTAATCGCCAAGTCGCACAGTTGCCCCAGCGACATTGCGAACAATCGGTGCCAAGCATTGTTTGGATCTAGAGTTTCTTATCGTTCCGCTCGGCGGCGGTTGCGTTCTGAGATCGTAGACAGCATTTCGCCGGCGAGCGATATCCCGCCGCGATAAACGCGCGATCATTTGCCGGGGAGATACCGATCGCACGGAGGAGGAAACGATCCCACGCCGCGTAATAAAACGACCATAATGACCCGCGCCCAGTGACGGTCAGTCGGCGCGCGGGCCGAGGCGCAGGATTAATATCTACCTCGGCAAGAAAGTGCGAATGAATGGTGTCGCGTGAAACTGCGCGACCTCCGGCGTCTTTCCACCCGGAAACACCGCGGGGCACCGTAGTTCCCACAACAATTAACCGCGGTTCAAGAACCTTCATCGCGACGCTACACCCGCTAATGAGCAGAAAGAGCAGCCGGCTAGCAGAAGGCAGTCCTCGACATCAAAGGTCAAAAGTGAGCGTGTTGGAAAACTGATTATTTATAGACATTTATGCGAGATCGGAAAAAAATGCCCATGGAAATTGCTTTACACCCTCAGAAAGGATTTCTGTTACCGAGAGAAAAAATATTCTTGACGCATATTTTTCACAACCTTATTTAGTATAAAAATAAGACAATGTCAAAATAAAATCAATAATTTTTATTCTCCTCTGTCGAATTAAAACAGATTGATTTACTGTATTGAGACAAGAGTAACTTCATATATTCTTGCGTTTAGAATAAATTCTCCCTTCATCTTACAACGAAGGTTGACACCACGATGTTCGACAAAAGACGATACATACTATCATTTTATTCTAGAGTTTAGAATTTTTTATTTAAGATTAAAATATTCTTTTCTCTATAATAAATATGATTGGCGCTATATCGATCCTATTTTATGATACATTGAAGTGTAATAGCATTGGATCCGGACATTTTTTCTGTGGGTGTATTGTTACTACAACAACGAGAATAAAGGTATAATTAATGTCGAGACACAACAGCGGACACGACTAATAATTCTGTTTAATAACGCACCGTTTAAAAACGCATCGCGAATGTTACAGTCTATAAACCGAGCATAATAGGTGACAATTATCCAAGTTATTGAATCAGCTAAACAGGTTTCTGCTGGCTAAATATCAACCTATCGCGTCTTCCTATTCAAGTACTGGCCGTACGAGTAAATATGAAAAAGTAATAAAAAGGCGAATTCCATTGACATATATTAGAAAACGATAAAATATGCCGGAATCGCGTGGATAGTTGTCGTAAACGTTAAGTGGTCGTGTCGTAACTCGAGGAAATGTTGAGAATGTTTACTATGTGTTAAGTGGCTCTTAACACGAGCGTCATAAAACGTCGAATTAAATCGTCGCGCCCGTCATTAAATCTAAGCGAAAAGACACAGGAGCCTGTGTCATTTTATTAATTAACCAATATATGAACGTCCGCGTTTGTGTGCGAACAATTCGGCGGTGAGCTACGCCCGTGAATTATTATCTACGGCCTCGACGGCGCGTGTGCGATTCTTTTAGAACCGCGAATTATGAAGTCACATCTGTTATCTGCGGTACCGTTATGATATCCCCGGAGGTGCGGACAGTTTCCATGTGTACGTAAGATGAATCTCTGCCGATGCACGCGCGGCCGCGCAAAATGTTAATAAATATCCAGCGGGCGTCGGGCACTATCGAACGCTCCGGCTGATGGAAGTAATGGGATATCTTCTCCTGTAACCGAGTTCCTCATTAAACGGTTAACGGGCCTGATGCAACTGAATCCTACATGGGGCTCAATCTAATTCTATCCCCGTGTAAGTACGGCGCAATCTCGTTACAACTTGGCGCAACTATACAAATTGAGTTTGTGTCCATGCAGGTGAATTGGCGCGGGCATTGATCCGGAATTAACTCAATCCTTGTAGAATTTAACGGTGACAATATGCTACGGATACTGTATGTGACGGTCCGTTAGGAATTATAAAATCGCCCATATGTGCACATATTTCTGGATGAGGTTATATCTAGGTTACTGCAAACATCCAATGGTCTACCAAACCATTGAGCGAGGTACTACGCATCGCACTGGAGTCCGCTATTATGAGCTGGGCTCCTAATATGAGACAGCGGAGTTTCCGCTAAATTAATAGGCATCATCTGTTGGTCTCACCATGAATGGATTGCCCTTGGAGTGAAGTCTGTTTAGTGGAAAATTGATTGTTATATCGTGTGGTCGTTGCGAAAAAAGATTTGTGATTGAATTTGGAAACCTGCTATCTCGCATTAGAATCCTATCTCACAATAAAGAACTTTCCTCTACTATCCCTACTGTATTGAGTAAAATAAAGTAGGTAAGCGAGCGTGGGCCTAGATAGCCCAGTTGGAAGAGCATTCGCCCGGCAAGCGAGAAGGTCCCGGGTTCGAATCCTGGCCTTATTTTTCTCGCCAAAAAATTAATAAATGGCGCGTCTTAGTGCCTTCCTCCCCGAAGAAAATGGAAGCTCGAAGTGTTCCGAAAAGTCCCGTGATACTTTCAGACTTATATCTCTAGCTTTCATACCTCTAGGGGATACCTTGCATTTTAAGAAATACACGATACTTTTAAATTCACCAGTCGAAGATGTATACACTTTCCATACGTTTGACACGAACGTCGAACGTCGCTCTGCAAGAGTTAAACTCCGTTATAGCGGAATTTTTCCGTCTACAATACGGAGGAATTTCACTATAATACCGTGATATATATTCCTACGTCGTAGCGCATTGTGCGAGACACATCGTGAAAACTTGAGCGCCGTAAAGGACGCGCCGTAACCCGCTTCGTGGCGGCCTTGCCCAAAAGTCTGTATAGCTTGCGAAATACCACGTGGCCGCGCGGCATCGCCGGGGTGTGGTCTCTCCGCAGTTTCTCTCGTTACGTCACCGCGAATACACTCTAGTCATGCACTTTCCGCGGTGCGGTTGTCATTCCTGTTCCGCTCTTCCCTGATGTATCTCTGAGCAATCCCGCCCTTACGCGCGAGGAATCATCCTTCCGTGAATTACGCGGAGCGCGTTATCGCGGCATTTAATTGGCATTCTCACATGTTGCTCGGCAGATTCGCCGGAAGGCAAAGCGATTGCATTACGTGATGCCGATGTCTCTCGGATGCATTCTGCGCTGCGAGCCTCCTTATTTATCAGCACTGTTGCGCATACGTATCGCGCGTAATTGGATGAAAGCTTGTCATTTATCAGATTGGCATGAAATTTCTACAGATACCGTGGCAGTAGTTTCTATAATAATTGTATAGCAGTCGCTATTGGAGCGATCATGGAAAATAATCAAAAATATTTATCTAATATATTTAAGTTCTAAAAGTAAGATTGATAAAAACGGCAATTAGGTGGACTCGCTGTGTAATTTGTATTTGCAATAGCGTCCGTCTTGTCTTGTCCCGAATGAATAAAGCGTCACTGTCTTAATGGCAAAGATTTGCATTTACCGTGCGTCGAATACATCGTCAAAAATTACGCGTCTCGTTTTTATAGTTAGCTGAGTATGTGTGTTCAAGGCCCGATATCGCGAGTAAAGAGCACGCTATAGTTTGTGACGTTAGCTACAGAATATGATTGCGCAGTAACCCACTAAATATTGTTTTACGTAAAGCGAATAATTACTAATATTATCGTATTAAGATCCATATCTTAATAGGATAAATCGTCGGATTTACATAATTCTTCACCTCTTATCTACAAGATGCACGCATTCGATTTAAATTAATACAGATATAGCAAAAACACTGACAATTTTAAATACACAGTTACATCATTCTATGCGATATTCCTAATTAAATAAGGTAAATAATGAATTATGTGTCAAATCATATTACTCCATACATGATTTTAGGAAAGAAAAAAAATTTTTGACCCGAGAGCGTATTTTACTACAAAGGCTGAAATTATACCTTGTTGTAGAAATGTCTTTCCGAATTCTTTCTTTTTCAGGAATAAGAAGGTAAATAACGAATCATGTATAAAATCATATTACTTCATACATTATTTTTAGGAAAGGAAAATAATGTTTGGCCTGAGAGTGTATACGTATTCAAGCATTCGAGTGAACTCACGGCTTCGAAAGTGTACGCGAGAGTCATCGTTCCGTGCAATAATATCGAGTACACGGAAGACCTTCGTCTGTCTCTCGCGGTTCTTAGGGCGTCTTTTTGCGGCGTGTGTCAAATGATACCGCGCCGGCGGGTTCTTTAAAGCCGACGGCAACGTGTGCCGCGTTCTTTCGTGACCTAACTAATGCGTGGCTCTACTACGTATGACTCAGCGAGCAGCAATCTCATTCACCGAGAAACGAGAATCGAGATAAGTTCGTATAAACGCTTTCGTAACGTCGCTTCGGGGAAGAAGAAAATTTCTAGGATGGGAAAGCGTTTTGCTAATTGGAGCCATTCGCTAATCGTGCGATATCTTGCTTTTTTCTTCCTTCTTCTTTGCGGCGCGTGTTCGCTATGAAGACTTTTACTGTGCGTAATGGGAAGCACATGATACTGGATACCAGTTTCCAGTTGGAATTAGAGAATTAAAAGCCGGCAATCGAAAGTTGAGATTTGACATTGACAGTAGATAGTTGAGAGTTTCAAGCTGATTGAAAGCTGGAACTTTACAACTAAACAAATTGTAATTAACAATTTTTCATTTGATCAGTTTTCGTCATTTTATCATTTTTTAACTTCGTTCACTCAGTTCTGAATTTTTTATTTTCAATTATTCTCACTCAATTTTCAGTCTTGAACTCTTAATTATTTATCCGTTGTTGAAGCCAAGTCCCGACTTTGGATTTCCGACTTTCAATTTTGTACTCTCTATAAGCTAACAACTCATATGGAATATGATATGGATAATAAAGTAATCTTGATTGCTGTGCGCTAAGAGCCGAGATCGAAGAGGTGTACCAACGAAAGTATGCTTTTGAAATTATTGTGTTTGGGTTTCCTTGGTGAAATCAGTCACGCAAATAGTACCCGTGCGTCAATGGTGTTTCGGATTGCTTTCCATCGCCCACTCCTACTCGTACTTAGAAGTCGCAGCGTATAGAATGCACAGCACGTCGTGCGAGAATGATTTCATCCGCTATTTCCACGGATTCATGGATTCCTAGTGGGTGGCTGACAGCTTCGTTTCGAAAATGCTTCATGGGTATTTATCCGGATACGAATGCGAGATCGGCGTATCAATATCAATTACGCGCGGACATGTATCGCCCGTTGAATCTTGTCGCTTGCTTCGTCGTCGCTTAAACACGATTTCCAGGAAGCGAGGCTGTAAAATTATATTAAATGTGATGCATAATGCTGATTCGCGCGATTTATGGATTGCCAGTGGGTGGGACTTGCGCCCGTTTTAGAGGCGACCATTGATCAACCCGCGGTGACGTTGTGATTTATGTTCCGTCACAGCTTTATTCGAATCAAGTGGAAACCATCTGGAAGTCCTTCGCGCTGTTACTTTGCACTGCAAATAGTTTCTGGCCCTAACCTTCGTGCCGAAAACGGAAATTTCTTTCCTGCAAACGTTGATTTATATTTTTCATTGAGCCAACGCGATAAATTTGCAACGATGTTTACGTGCCGTTGGACACGTTGCGCGGTGCTAGACGTGTCGAAAGAATGAAAGCGAGATTTAAAATGCTAATGCTCGATTACTTGACCAAACTCTTAAAATATATAGTACACACATAATGATAGGTTTGTTAGATATCCACTGTTACATTCCGTGAAAGACACCAATAGGACAGACCAATAGGACATCGCCACTCTATTTTCCCTTCTTGCCGATATAAATAGATTCTCCGATACTTCGTGACTCGAGACTTGGCTGTTGTTTCGAGTAGTTTTATTTTTATTTTTCCCGATGCCGGTGAAAAAATATCTGACCGTCTATTTCGGTGCCTCAACAGTTCTATATTTTCTCACACACATCGTACGATATCCAAACATTGATGCAAGTTTCTCGTATGTCACAACACGCACTGGGCGAATGATACCAACTTGTCCGATGGCGGAACTTAATATTAGCGTGCAGCTAATTGCTTTTCGCGTATAATTATGCATATTCAAATATTCCTTTTAGAGTATACCGACTTTGAAGCTGATATTGGTAAAGCACTTCAGAAACGCGACCAGTACCGATACCGTTTTAGAGTATCGGAGCATCTCTTTGAGGGCACGTCACGTTGACTCTGTATTGTCTTATCAAATCACGACACGCTCCAGATTCACTTCACAAGAATGCTGATTCTCGGAACGAATGAGGACGGTAAATTCCTTTGAACACCCAGTGCAGACGCAGCGGCTAACTTCTTCTTGGCGGCCGACCACAATTTAAATACAAGAAAGAATACACTCGCATAGCTGCGGTCGTGCGACCTCGCGTGGTGGAAATTACAATTTCAGAGTTTCGCATAACACAACGGCGCGCGCGCTTAATTGTTCCCTCCCTGGCGAAAGCGTGTAGATGAACGGGAGTGATTAACGTCCTGGAACCGATGCTTCGTATATTTCCTTTATACCGCAGGCGACTTTAAAAGCATTCGGTGTCCAAGCAACAATTAGGATAGATGTTAAAGCAGCACACACGGTCGACCGCAATCGTAATCCGATTAGTCTCCTGTTCCTCTGTTGGATTTTACACTATGGAATGGAATAATTCGAGACGGAATGTGTATCTGTTCGTACAATCTTTCGATTTTAATGCCCGCATCAGAGAGATATACCGCCGTGAATATTTTCTGTCCGTTTCGTATAACGGTGCGTAGGTAATGAAAGAAAGTGCTCACAAATCAAAGCGGTACGAACGGTGGCACCATTTTCTTCGTAAGCTATCGATATCGAGAGATAAATTCTGCGAAGGCAACGGATAGCTGAATACTTAGACACTTGCTACCGCGAACGGAAACAATATGGAGTCGTCGATAAAAATACGTTTTGTTGACATTAAGTGTAAATCGGCCGGCGAGACGATGCGACCGCCCACGGTCTGACATAGTTCGGTTTGCAGCTACTGTTTTAAGGATGCAATGAAGCCTCGAGTGTACGCGTGGTGAAAGAAGCGTCGCGCACTTCTTACAGTAACGCGCGAAAATTGGTAACAAACGAAAGGCACAGGACACGGGAAACGGCAAGTTTAAGGTTAAATAGCGTCGAGTTTCTCCGCGTTATGTATGCTAAGTTCAACTCATAAGCGTTGCACTTTCACTTCATATATATTATAATGATATACAACCGGTATTTCTTCTAGAGAACATTCACAAATATGAAATCATCACGCACGATTTGCATTACATTTATCGCTGTTTGCATAAGAGCATGATGATTTATACCGTAATGCAAATATTAAAGTACTTCCGCAGATAAACGGACCATCTGTTCTTTAATCTCGTTTCATCAATTTCCTCGTTGACTAAAGATTTCATTACGTGTTTCAATATGAATTTCAATACGTACCTTTCAACGACTAACGTAAGTTAATATAATCGATTTCACACAATATCTGTAATCTTTTATAACATTACTTTAATATTATCAATATCTATTACAATATTAATTATTTCTCATTAATAGATAAAATGTTTCTGTATTTTATCTAATGAAACAAATTGCTATTTTATATTTGGTAGATCTGTGTTCTTAAGTTCTTCTGAAGATATTAAAATTATATGTTTCTTATCCGATTTCAAACGGAAGTTCTCGTAATTTTGTTCTTCGAGATATAATATATATTTTTTTTCTTGCAATATACATGCAAATGTTATTAGCAATGATGTCGTTCTCCGTTAGCTTAATTTGTGTGGCGACTTGGTTCCATACACACGCACACACCGCATGCAATGTAACGCGACCGCGGGTTTATCTGATGCGCTTCCGAGCATGACGATGAGCTGCATGACGCAATGTCCAAATTTATGATTAATCGAGCTATCCACGCGTACGTGCCTCTGCATTCGCGACTTGTTTTCTACATCTTTATCTCGAGAAAGGACAAATACTATCTCGAAACGAACAGTAGCAACAGTTATTAGCATTTTATTAATAAATTATTCAGTAGACAGATTGAGCACGTTCTCATAACTCAACTCTGTAATAATTCAGTAACACGAATTGTTTACCTCCTTTAATTCGCGATTAAATTAATTAATATTTTCTTACCCTCTAATCTGTCAAATATTAAATTAGCAATTAAATTTAAATTCTCGTGGAATTTTACTTTAAAATTAAAGAATATACATTTTCTTATGTACCTAGATACATATTTATAACATTAATAAACAAAAAGAAACGTTTATTTGTAACGAAAAAAACCACAGAGCTACACGAGAAAATATAAGTGTAAATCACATGCAATGGAAAAATTATAAATTGTTATACAAGTTTACTTTCGTTAAATTTAGTCTAAAAATTTAATTAATCCTTCATAGAAATTGTACTTTCTTCAGCGAGATACGTTATCTCTCTCTCTCTTCGTAGTAAACCTACTTTTCCATTTACACCTTTGCAAACACCCGTATACACATACGCACACGTGCCCGTCTATCTTCTTTACAACGTGATTGTTGACTGATCGTCCGGGCGTTAACTGACCCGCTTCGACCTGTGAAATGCAAGGTAATCGCTTGCTTATCCGATGCCTTTCATCCGGATTGTGCTAGGCGACAAATTCGAGTGTAATTACGTAGCGCAGGCTATCATCTTCGTTACATCCATTTCTTTATCGACGTTTTACGATACACACCAACTTATTAATATTCCCAAGGCTATCAACTGTTTTATCGCAACCATCGTTTTAAACATAATTGAGTCGCGTGACATTTTAAAATGATTACAAGTACCATCGATCACCTCTCATCAAAATACGCGCGAGATCGATTATTTAAATTCTCGTAATAATCGTATATCCGTCACGCACAGATCGATTTGTATATCGGCGAGCCGATCTTTTGTAGAAGAGAAAAGAAACGAATAACCACGCTCGCGCGTCGTTCCTTCGATTCGTTCCCGGGCGCAACCACGGGATACATGACGCAACGTCCGAAAGTCATGATTAATCGAGGTTCGATGCGTCTTGCGTCTTTGCGGTCCGCTCCGCCCCGGGTCTCCCCGTTCCTTTTTCGGGGCACAGCACACGCGCCGCTGGCGATCGCGAGTGCGCCGTATGCGTGCACCGAGACGCATCACGCCGCACGCAAACGGCATATGAGCTCAGAGGCCTCCGTTTCACGCGTGCACGCATGTACGGATACTGGCCGCGGCCGCGGAATATAATAGCGGTAATACGATGGAACTGGGGCAGTCTTGGTTTGACGCGCGTCTTAGGAGCTTCCACCTGCTGCTTCGCGCGAGTTTTGGTCACGTTTCGCTCTGACCGCTCCCGAGGTTAGTGTCTCGTTAAGTGACAAACGAAAATATACGCTTCTCTGTCGCCGTAAGTAGGCCTCTGGAAGAAGAGTTCTCCGAGTTCTCTTGTGTGCCTGAAGCGTTACCGGAGTATCCGATTAGTGCCTTCCAAATGGTGTTTCGCGGAACAGAACGGTGTTGCGCACTCGTTCGTTCAATGTTCACGTAATTTTTATTTCACTCACGGATGCCCTTTGTACGTTTTTCAAAGCTAACTCCGTTTTTTTTATAATTAATAAAAATAATTGTATTTCTATCTGTCTGTTAAATTTGTAGAGTTATCGCGGATATGTCGTTTCTCTCTATTTCCCTCTGTTTATCTACAGTGATATTTAAAGCTGTTGAAATTAAACAATCATCTTATTCTCACGACAACATTCGTTTTAATTTCGAATTGTCGATCGTTATCGAGGAAGATGTCAATCCGCGTGAGAGTGATGTTAATTAGCGCCGCTGTGTAACCGTCCTAATGGATTAATTTCCAGCCGTAATGGTCTGTAAACTAGCGAATGTATTGGCTTGCACTCAACTTGCGTGACATTACTGTGATGAGCAGAGATGCGATGGCCCATTAAGGAGTAAAACATACTTTTCCGCTACCCTGTAGCCGGACGCCGCGCCGTCCACATTTATTCAATGAAGACGATACGAAGTAAATTGAACGGTACTTTTTTTCCACGTACACTCGACCGGCCGGTTTCTATAATCAATTAAATAACTTTTTATTTCACGTGTATCTACAATAATTCTGCTAAAATGAAATTTCCCGGGCACGCATTTTTCGCGACGCCGTCTACTTAAGGGAAAGCGGATATCCTCGTTTTGCACGGCATATTTTAGTATTTTAATTAATTTTCTGGATATAACTAACCATCATTTACAGTGTCAGATCGCGCTTGCATCGATCGCGCAAATATTCGATGCATCTGATTGATCGAATATATAATTAATACCCGTCTGCATATTGCATTGGCGTCGATATCTCATACTGTATTAATTTGCCAGACATATTCAGCGTGAGAACATTTCTAAAATACCGTACGTAATTTAAATTTTTCCTGAAATTTACAATGAGCCAATTGTCGATTTTCACGAAAGGGACACAATAACTAATATAATCATATTATTAATGTTAAATATTTCAATATTTTGTTGTAAATTAGTATAAATATTATCAATATTGTTAATGAGAGATTGATTCATATTGCTACAATTGATCGCAAATGTCCAATGCCCGTATAGTCGTAAGTTTTATTTAATAATATGTTGCATTGTGTTTCTTTACACAATTAATTATATAAATTTTAATAATTAATAATTTTATGTAATTAATTGGGACATAGCCATCTTGCTAGATGTAAAAATATTAATGGAGCATTTTAGTTACATTTATCCCCGCATCATTGATTATAAATTATTTGGGACGATTATTGATGACAAATGCGATAGCGACGAAACCTTGGAATTGAAATTACGGCCCGTCGTTGGCACGTTCGTGTACTTCTATTACGTAACAACACGGTACGACGGTCTCGCAGTTCGCGGACCTGTACATACGTCTTATCGTCTGATGTCATAGTTACAATTTTACAATGACCTCAAGTCTCAGGTCTGGCGCGGCGCGTTGCCTAGTGCGGCTTCGCGTCTTTTGCGGTTTCATTCAAGAAACATGATGTCACTGATACGGAGCATTCTATACCGATCGGTTTACCTCATCGCCGAATTATCTTCCTTGTTATACACACTGTTATCATTGATTCTTGAGTTTTATTCCTAAAGTGTGTATCACTTTTATTAAAAATACTTTTACTCAAGGCAGCTCTCCACGTTCTTGTTGTATTAAATACGAAAATCGACAATGCGTTAAAAGATTTCTTATAATTCTTGCTTCCATTAAAAATGCGTTTACTCTTTTCAAGGCAGCTCTCCACGTTTTTTGTTGTATTAAATATGCAAATCGACAATGCGTTAAAATATTTCTTATAATTCTTGCTTCTTAGAACTGAGATGCTTTGTTGAAGAGCCCGAAAATTGCCACCGCGTGAAAGAAGTTACCTCTGCGTATGTTTTTAAGTAATTGCTAAATATATCATTATCACATTGTATTCGAAGAAATCGTTCTTCAAGAACTGTTCGGGCCATGTGCAAAAATTCGCTGAACAGCGGCGGCTTACGCCAATCGCGATATCGCGACGTAGATAAAGATCGCACTTGAGAGCCTCTGTCCGGTATTTAGTCTGCGAGATGATAATTACCGACAGCGTAATTGCCATGATTTGCGTGCTCTCGTTAGGTGCACGATGGAATTACTGTGCTTCATGAATCTCTGTCGGCTATACGTGTCATGACACAACCTGCACTTCGGCGCTAGTCTCACGCATGAACAATTTACTGTGAGCGAGAGCGTTATAACATTGTTCTAATAGGACAAGCGGCGTTCATACATGGACCCTCTGTGTCCTTTATCATTCTTACTATTTATTATTAATTATTAATAACAGTAGAAAAGTCGAACTCCTTATATTAAGGAATTCTTTTATTAAAACAGAATATTTTTGTTATTGCTGTCCTTATCGTTATAACATTGCCTCTGTACTCAAATTGCAAATAAATATTACCACACGCCTCACTGATTAAATTGAAACGCCCGGCTAGTAAGAAAGTCCAGGTTTAGACCTTGCACCCACAGAAAAAATGTCCGGATCCAATGCTATTACACTTAAATGTACCGTAAAATAGGATCGATATAGCGCCAATCATATTTATTATAGAGAAAGGAATATTTTAATCTTAAATAAAACATTCTGAAATCTAGAATAAAATGATAGTATGGAGCCAAGATGGAGGGAAAATTTATTCTAAACGCAAGAATATATAAACTTACATTTATATAAGTTACACTCGTCTCAATACAGTAAGTCAATCTTTTTTAATTCGATAGAGGGGAATAAGAATTATTGATTTTATTTTGATATTGTCTTATTTTTATACTAAATGGGGTTATGAGAAATATAAATGTGTCCAGAATATTTTTTGTCTCGGTAACAGAAATCTTTTCTGAAGGTGTGAGGTAACATTTTTCGTGATAAATGTATTTGGACAACTGTCTTACGGCTCTTACAATTAGCTCTCTCATTCTTTCGCTTTTGTTATTAACGAGTCAGAGCCTTGTGCATTTATCATTTAATTAATTTTGTATTACTTAATCTTACATCTTTAACTCCGTATTCGACGAACGCTAACTTATCCCATATGTTCGAAAAGAATTTCTCTTATCTCCTTCTCGATTGTAACCTTGCGATAACACATGTTTCTGCGATCAAACCAATCTGTATTATCTCTAATTGATTATTAGATACGGCCATCAAAACGTTATTGCGCACCTCGTCTACAATCTATTCCGCAAGTTCGATACGAGATACGCTTGGCCGCTCGAACAACCGGTTACTTTCGGCTGATTCAGCGAGCTGGCTGTGATATGCCCCTGAAAGCTGAAAAGTTGGTCAGGCTGATTTCCATGCATATAAATAAATACGCGTGCTCTCTAGCCGGTGATCAAACCGGCGATGCGCCGAAAGCAATAATCGATGTCGGACCGATTGACGTGGTCGATCGCTAATTCATTGAGAAAGATTTAACCGCGGCTCGTACATACAGAGGGGTATGTTAATGCGATACAAGAGCGCGGGGATTAATGAGTATGTAAATGCGTCCGGGACGAAAAAGGCTCATCGAGTAAAGTATATAGTATGTAATCGCGCGCCGACGCCGTCGCAGAATAGCGTTAAGCGAAACATGAGGCTGAGACGCGGGTTCTCAGGAGCGCCGGCATTCGAGAAATGTGTCAAATATTTATATTTTTCCAATAATGCCCTCGTTTTTCATCGATTTCACGTGGCGCAGTTTCAGACTGCCCAAGTATTATTGGACATGACAACTTCAATTAATTGGACACTGAAGTAAGAAAAACTTGGCGCAAGATTTCTACACGTTTAGTTATTGAATCATTTGTTATTAGTTTGTCATTTTTTTGCACTTTTTTAATATCCGAATTATGCATTTCACAAGTAATTTTTACAAGTAATTTAAAATGAATTTTCGAAGTAGTAAGGTCCACTTGAATGTGCCGGAACCTTTCAGTTTTAATTGCTTGTAAATCGACGTGTCCTTAAGTAAATTAGAAAAGGTTTGACACCAATATCATAGCTCCTGGATTTGTAATTAAAATTTTAATCTATGGCGTAGGAGCATCCTCTATTTGAAAGCAAATTCAGCAAAATTTGCGATTGAAATAAGTATGTAATACGAACTACATTATGAATCTGCGATAATTATTTTCATGTAATTACAATAATTACAATTATCGGGCGTTCTTGGCGTGTCCAGCTCGACCGATCCGAAGAGATCCGAGGTCCGTGATCCGCGCGAGAAAGGAAATTCCTTCGACGCAAAGTGCACCGTGTAAATGCAAACCACGCCAGCAAGCACGGATATTCGACGGTACAGTAATTTGGGTTTACAGAGCGAGGGAATTTAATCGGGATGCCCGCCCATGTGTCGACAATGAGGCTCGTAACTCTCGGCGGGCGAAGGACGCCGTTCTTTCCGATTTGATGGGATTACCGGTCGACAAGACCGAATTCGTGTCCGCTTCACGGAGCACGTCACAATGGCAAGCCGTATGTGCGCCGTGACCGTGGACGACGCCTCGAAACGCGGGAGATCAAGGATTAAGAGGAACGCTATCATTGTTCGCGCACGACACCGAAGCCGTAGACGTGCGTGGCCACCGCGTGGAAAAGGGGGAATATTTCCAATCCGTATGTTTAATTCCGCCAACGTGCCCCGCTGAAATTCCCTCGACGGTCCATTCAACAGCGAAGCTCCACGGTTGACGTCTGACGCGGGGAACACAGTTAAAAATTGTCCATAAATCTCGACGATACGTGCGGGAATTTATATGCGCGAGCGAATGACGCCGAAAGGCGTCCGAGTGGGTACGTTTTACAGCAGGAGGATGGGCGTTCTCACGATTCGGACAAGTAATAAAAATCGAGTGTGCGTCGGATGATTTTAGTGGGCGATCGAGCACTAGGGCCGTCCGTGATTTCTTAATAATGAAGAATCGTCTCGGAGATCATCAGATCGTAAATATTTCGGTATTAATGCGGCGTCGTTACCCGCGCGTTTACGATTTCTGCCGAAACACGCGTAAATCATCGGCCGCTAAGACGGAGCGGGCGAAGGTTGTAATTTTATTTTAATAACTCGTGATGTATAATGTTTATAGGGCGAGAGCCCTCGCAAGAGGCTGCCGTGGGATACATATTGTTGCCGATGAAAGGAGTAACAAATGTGTTTTACTTGATCACGAGTTTAGTGAATATAATTTCGCACAGCGCATGATGATAAATAATAACGTTGTTGCACGAGCACGCGAGAGAGCCCGCTTATCTTGCATCGCGCGTTTTGTTGTGTTTCTGTACACGAAGGAGATATTAATTGAACAGGTCTCGTTAGATACATCTATATCTCATCTAGACAAACAGATTTCTACGTTAATTGATAATAGCATTGTTGTTAGAAACCGAGTTTCGTGCGTATTTTTTTAAAGTTTTCGTACTATTTATTACGTAGTCACTGAACATTGACCGTAAATCATTTTTATCTCGTTTGTTCTACTCCACTCGTCTGTTTGCGTAACGTTTTTCAATGCGTTCAATTTTTCATTTTTTTCTTCCTTTCCCACGTGGTTAAACAGCACCAGTTTAATAACGTGAAAATGATGCGAGAGTAGCACATTGAAAAGTCACTCGTAATGTCGCGAGGTATTTACGTAGTGCCCGTGTTACACTGCTCGTGGCGGATGTGCGCATCGGGTTGCAAATTTCTGCTGAAGGAATGTCCAAAGTGCAAAATACTTCTCGTGCTGCGAGGTGCTGAGTTTGGACATAGCTATGCATACGCGATACAATAACGGCGAAATTGCGAAATGTTAATACGGAATAAAGCTGAATTGGCAAGCAGAAACGTAATTCTTTCGGGAGTTATTTGTTTTATACTTTGCTCGAGAGGCCATGTTCTGTAGGCAAGAAAGTTGAACGATGCCATGCTCTACGATGGATCGTCAAGAAAATTAAAATGTTAACATTTTACATGAGTAATTAACGACGAGGAAAATTAACCGTTATATATTATATATTTGCTTATCGAAAAGCATTTTAAATGAATCTCAGAGGCCCGATATTCTAAAAGTTCGTAATTTCTGCCACACTTTTAGATTATCATAAATATGAAATATAGAGGAAAGTCCTCTATTATGAGAAAGGCTTCTAATATGACATAGCAGGTTTTCAACACCCCAATTCGATCACAATCTTTCTTCGCAACGATTACACGATCTAACAATGAATTTTCCACTAAGACTTCGCTCCAAGGGCAATAAATTTATGGTGGAATCAACTGACGATGCCCATTAATTTGACAGAAACCCCGCTATCCCATATTAAGATCCCCTCTCATAATAGGGAACTTTCCTCTGTAACACGTGTATAAAAGCAGCTCGACACTCGTTTAACGATTCTCCACTATAATCTCTTCAGAGTTTAAAGTTAATTGGTGCGGCTCGCTCACGTATCTACAGTCTGAAGGTTAAAATCTTTGCGACGGATAAGAGGAAGAGAGAAAGAGAATTACGAGTCGTAAATTGCATTGTACAATTTATCGGGTTGGAACGTTATATAAGTATACTTCAATACATTGTGTATTACAGTAAAGTAATAACTATTGTCTGACTTATGAAATAACGTGGAACCTGTTTAATTGCGAAAATTGATTCAATCAATCGAGACGAATATTGACAGTGTGCGATAACTTGGAATAAATCAAATTTATATTTTATCATCAAATGATTATGGGAGTGTGCAAAATTATTCGGACGCATGCCTTGGCTAGATTAATAATATTATTAATTTCTAAGCGAATAGACTTAAATTCGTTCTCTTCCTTTAAATAACACTTTTCCAATAATGATTGCGCCAATCAATTGAAAACTACTCGCGAAAATTATTCGTGTTCTTGTTCCCGTTAGCCAATCTAATTTCTCGTATCGCTAATCGTGAAGAGATCTCGCGCGAGATAACACACCGCGCTCAACGTCCATTCGCCACGCGATTTTGCTCACGAGCGAACGCAAGTACGCATTACGCATACGCGTATAATCGTGCGTATGATTACGATGTTCACCGCCACCATCGTCGTCGGCGGCGGCGGCGGCTTACGGGGTCGCGAAGTGAATCCTGAGGCGCGTGACGAATCTCGCGACACCGTGTCATCGCGATGCATTACGAGGTGTGGAACACCGGCAGACGTATGTGTAGTCGCGCGCGCACACGCATGCACCGTGATATTTATTGTCGCGAACGGAAATAAAAATAATGCGAGTGTATACACAGGCATCGGCCGCCTGTGACATCAGCCCCTCAATCAATCCGTTTTGCATGATGATGCATGAAGCGCATTCGGCGAGTGTCGCGCGAGGACACTTATCTGGGTGTGGACGCGGCGAACGTTGTCCATATAAATCCTTTCGCAGCACCGTAGAATCTCGATTATCCGAGCGATTTAACGGTATGTTCGATCATTCGCATTACGCTCAATCAGATTCTGGCATCAGAATCCCGTAGAGAACAGGCATTCACATTGTATTCACTTACGTATTATGGAAGAAATAAGAATGTTATCCATTTTTATTTACGATTTTTTTGGTTTTATTTATTGCAATAACGATATGCGGTATAAGTGTAATTTTATTTAAGAGGAAGCGACCATTTAAACATTATCCGCCGTTAATTCAGCTGATCAAAGTAGAGATACTGTAAATCTCTCGTCGCATTGTCGTTCTCGCGTATATTTCTTCTTAGAACTCGCATTGAGGAAATGAATGCGCATCTATCAAACGAGACTGTTTCAGACCGCAACCGATTCATAACAAGGTTATCGATGATCCTATATGCAAATGTTGCAATGCCAAGGTCACGTTTTATT
Organism: Vollenhovia emeryi; assembly: GCF_000949405.1. Taxonomy (NCBI): domain Eukaryota; kingdom Metazoa; phylum Arthropoda; class Insecta; order Hymenoptera; family Formicidae; genus Vollenhovia; species Vollenhovia emeryi. The sequence goes on along the minus strand of NW_011967240.1, from coordinate 1,211,865 downwards.
TTCTTTCTTGCAACTAGTTTGTGATTCGCGATTAGATGATACGCGTTTGTGAATTTGAAAGTCAAATCTCAATCGATTAACTGAAATAATTTCATATCTGACTGGCAAATAACGTACATTATTTATGTATTTATTAACAAACGATTCAGATTTATTTCAGAAAATATATTTGATTCACCTTTTAACAATTATATCCTTATTGATTCTATTTCTTTATTTCTTTACTTTTTTTACGAATTTATCGAACTTGAACGCGATCAATAAACCTTACTGTACAATCCCGCTATTTAAACGCAACCGGTAAATTTTCTCGCAGGCAAACCACTTTAGTACATTACTGTAATCGGGAACGGGTCGAGATAATAAATTCGCGTACGCGCAAAATGATGATTACCAGGTCTACGACATTGCGCGTCGCTTAGATCCGCGTACATTACACGCACACACGCGCAAACACAGAGTGTATCAAGGAAATTGCACGTTTTCTTTCTATTGCGCATAAGTGCAAACCTGAAACAATTCTATTTAAATTTCGAAGTATTGCGATTTTTATTTCTTTTAATATATTAGACTATTAATGCACATGCACAAGAGAAATCATCGGTTATAATTAGTTTTAATAATCCCGTCGCCGTGACAAATATATAATAATAAAGATAACGCTAAGGGATTTTCAGTTATGATGTATCGTTAAGGTCGCGGATATACTCGTATCCCTACGCATGTCTACCATAGCAATAACTGCGCCCTTGTCTCTTTACGATATATCGCAGTGGATCTCGTAGAGATTTTGTTCGGAAAAAGACGAGCGGGTACAAAGGTCTCATGCAAATTGGGTCGGCGCGAAAAACCGGAACACCATGAACGTAACTCGCAGCACTCGGAATATAAAGCGTCCGTGATACAATATCCTACCGACCCGCGCGTTTCATCGTTTATAGCGAATCCGTATCAGGGTATTGTTACATGTGTCGAACGTACGATCACCGTTTCACATCTCGTACACTTTGTGTACTTGTATCTATCACATTGATAAACATTTCCACTACAATGCTTCTATTGCTCTATCGGAGAATTGCTTCTTTATAACAAGAGGAACGAGAAATAGACGGATGTTCTTTTTAATTTTGACGTATGTATAAATCTTACATCTTTCAGAAATGTTTCATTATACAAAATATTGAGGAATATGTCGCGTCCGACGATTTATTTCAAAAAGTGTAACTCTTTGAATTATTATTGCACAAAAATTTTTTAGTATTAATAAACGCAGCATAGGTATCTCAAATGTTATCATAATAGAAGGTACAAGCTGTTTGTAATTCAGATTCTTAATGTTTATTTTGATTAAGATGATAGAGAGCACATCTCAATGAGACATTTTTGGCCGCGCAAAGTGTTTCTGGATCGCGTTCGACTTTGGTTACCGTTTTGCAGCTATGTTTAGATCACGTTCAGCTGGCGACGATAAACTAGGTCGGATTAGCGCACTTCCTTGTGCGAGTTCTCCAGCTTTTATCAGAATGAGGCTGTGTGTTATCTTCTCTCTTCTCATATACCTCATAATTACCGAGGAATTATCGGATTTCACCAAGCGTCAAGCGAAAATGTTATACCAATAAAGCGAAAATGTGATATCAGTATTTTGTTTTCCATGAATTTAACAAATGAATTTAACGAATGTTGTAAATATTACATATTGTTATATTGATACAAATAGCACGTATCTATTATTTATTGGAGCAAAATCCTAACAATTTAATGGTAGGATGCTGTAATTTTGCATTACAAGCATCTTGATTGAAAATTAAATACCATGTATAATTAAATAATACTCATTATTTACTGGTACATTTATTTAGACGTCACGTGTTGAAAATTGTACGCTTGTATGTACGATAATCTGAGTATAAAGCTGTAAAGTTCGCAATAATATGCCGTAAAGCGATAATAAATTAATTACTAAGTCTCATAATCAGCTTAATTAAAAGCAATGACGATTAATATTATTTTTATGATGAAAACAACCGGACTATATTTATCTCATCTATTTCTCCTAAATTATCTCCAAGTGAATTTCACTGTCTTGGCTGCCAAGAGAACATCTTTCGCCACAGAAAAATTACGGTTGCCTGTAACGTGAATGCCCGTAACCGGATTTCGCAGATAAACGGATTTTCCGCAGACACAGCAGTTCATTGCGTCGCGTTACATACGTTTAATCTCACGGCGATTAAATTGCATTTGCATCACCTTGACGTCAACTGTTATATAGGTACGCGTTGGCGTTGCTCTCTGCAGAATTGTACCCGTTGCAGCAATTAAACGATCAAAGCGATCATTTTTTTATATGTAACCAATGCCCAATTATTTTATTTTGTTGTATAAACAACGCAATCTCTTTAATCTTTTTTAGATGGGGCGATTACTCGTAGGGACGTACTTTTTGCTACTGACCGTGCTGTTAGCACCGGTGCAGAAAGCTGCGGCATGCAGCTGTGCGCAAGCTCACCCACAAACCAAGTTTTGTGAATCGGATTTTGGTACAGTAATTTCACGGTCAACAATGTCTTTCAATACTTGATATCATAAATATCATAAATGGCTTGAAAATATAAAATGTAATTTTATCTCTGATAAATTGTACTTTTTTAAATGAATTAAACTGTTTCATTTTCATCGATGTAACAACATTTTGGTGACAGGAACGTTAACGTTTATGTAATAATTATTTTAGATCTTATTGATAGCTAATGTATTAATTTTGGTTTGCAAAATATATGATTTTTGCGTGCTAAATAACAACGAGAATCGCTTTCCGGTCTTCGTAAAAGGCGTCGGCCACGGTTAATAATGTTCTTTTATCGTAGTCGTCGTGGTGAGGGTAAAAAAGGTTCTCCCCGTGAACGACTACGAGATCGCTTACAAGGTCAAGATAAACAGGGTGTTCAAGGTGCGTATTATGTGTCGGTGAGAGACGTCACGCACGCGGAGAGACGTTCGTCGCGTTCATCGCGAAATGCAATCTAGGCTTAACCGAGTACGCCTCTGCTTCTTCCTCCCGCAGTCGAACCCAAAGGCCGACGTGGCTCTGATGCAGAACCTTTTACGGACACCATCCACGGACTCGATGTGCGGAGTGACATTGAACGTCGGCGATACGTACGTCCTAAACGGAAGAATCGTCTCGGGGAAAGCGCTCATATCGACCTGCGGGCTCTCGATAAGATGGGCCGACACGACTACTAGACAACGCAAGGGACTGAGACAACTTTATCAACAAGGTTGCGTGTGTGACGTAAGTGTTGAACCATTTCATCTGCTGTTAGTTCAAATTTATTCTCTCCATTATTAATTTCCTACTCTCCATCGAAGAATATATTAGTATAATTTATTAAAACTTTTACTAGAGAGTTTCACGAAATATCCTGTCCATTAGACAGCGATGTTTAAAATTTTAATACTATGACAATTATTCTTTCGATTTTTTAAGTAAAAAAATATTACATTGACTCTTTTTCCACGATTGTAATCAAATTTATTATTCGCTTCGAACTGAGAAGGAAAAGATCTGTTAATAAATAAATTGGATCGAAATACGAATTGAATCTGGTCATAAATGGAGCGGAGACTTATAAATCATACGCAAAATCAAATATTTTTTTAACTGATTCCGTGAAACCAACGCAGACTCGGTGCGTGTGAGGGCGTTTAAGGCAATGAATCACATACGCTGTAAATCTCGGGCGATTTTATACGGCCGAGAATGCTTCTAAAAAATCGAGTGTCCTAAAAATACATATCCGCGACCGAAGAGACGCACGCGCGTTTGTTCAATCACGGTTTTCGCGCGACGCGAGTTTACGCGGCTAAGAATACGAGATCAGGCGAGAAAGGGCGCGGGAAAAAATGGCCTGGTTTTTGTATCGCAGATTCTGTATACACACTGGAGGCGCAAGGGTGCCGTGCTAGAGTCCAGTGGCGGAAAGAATTGTCTGTGGGAAAGCACACCAGGCCCCCAGGATTGCCAAGAAAAATACGGCGTCTGCATGGCGTCGCGCAGCGGCTGCTCCTGGGTTCCCTCGGTGCCGTACAAGAATTGCATCAAGGAATACCAGCGTAAACGCGAGCAGCAAAGGTCGCGGGAACCTTAATTGGCACTCTCGTATCTTACTCCGTTCGTGTCCTCGTGCGACGGGAAGCAACAGAATTTATCGGTTGTAAAACACGACGCGGCGTATCTGCCAAACAATTTGACGACGGACGCGCCGCGTGATTGAGTCGCTGACAAGCGAAGCGGTATGGCGATAGTTTAATGGAAAACTGTATATTTGCAACGCGTGAAAAATCCACGAGACCCGAACCACTACTATATGCTGCATGGAATAATTGAGCAACACGATAGTTCAATAATAGGTTACCGCATACGCGCGAGGCAAAAATTCCCCCGTTTTTTCACAGTTTTATCAAAAGCAATAACACTCCGCGGTTTTGTAAATTGACTTTTAGTAGCGCCTTCAAATAGCGTCGGATTTATCTAAAAACAACTTTGCGCTAGGTCTTTAAAGCTGAAAAGTAGATCGGTAAATTTGAAGCACTCGTGAGGGATGCAATTATAATCAAGTGACGTCATTAATTTCGTGCTAATTTTCATGTAGAATTTGACGCCGACAGAAATAAAAAGTCGGACGAATATTGCCGAAATGCGGTTAAAATGTGGGGTCGGCGAGTGTTTGTTAAATTATTTGTGACTTACAATTAGACTGGATAGCAATAACATTGGCTAATTTTATCCCGTAGTTTATAACGGCAATTTTATTGGCTTAATATTGTGGCTATAACACAAATAGAAAAAAGTATTAGTTAATTATTGATAGGTCTGAGCGGCGTTGTGGTGCAACCAACCCTTAATTATTCGATTATTATTAACAAGGGGTAAGTTTGTATTGCTTAGGTATTTTGAAATGCGTGAATATGCATTTCATCGCTGAAATATATATGAGTGACCTACTTTCACGACTATTCTCTCTCTCTTAACAAGTTGTATATATTATATATTGTTAATGTATATTGTATATCGTTAAATTATTCCAATTCGTTTCGCGTTGTATGTAGTCTTAGACGTTGTTACAACTTCACTCTACGTACTTTACTACGTTTTATGCGCATTTTTAGATCTAAATTAGTTGTAGCTTTGCGTACATAATTGTTGTTTACGTAGACTATTAGTCATAAACCGTGAACTATTTAATCAACTTTTAATCAAGTGAGAACACTGATTATGCGAATTTATAGTCTTACATGTAGAAGATTTTGGTGTTGTTCATTTTTCTTCTATCATTGTTGCACGCGATAATATAGTTTCTCATTAAACGGAAGCATTTTATTTCGATCGAAGTTTAGTACAAAATACAAAGAGTACTAAAAATTTATATGCATGTGCACTTTCGAACGAACAGAAACGAACTTTTTTTACCTGTAACTTAGTTTAGTTCTTAAACGTGGTACTTTTATAAGTGTTATATGACATGTAGAATAAAAATGAATGAAAACAGTTGTTCTTATAAACCTGATTATAACACGTCAGATATCATTCTGACACTTTTAATAGTAAATGTTTTTTTACGAAGAAATGAAAATTAAGAATAAATATGTGTCGATCGATTTTACTCACCATTTCGCGATGATTGGGGTAATAACTCTGTTCGATCAGGGGGAAGTTGTCTTTACCTAAACGACGCTGTAGTCCCAGCAGGTGAGCAAATACCCAAGGTTTATCCTATTTTATAGAACACGGTAGCAATTACCGAAAGGTTCACTTATATCACCGATAAAAAGAAGAATATGTATAACAAAATCAATACAGGATATTACATGTAAAAAAATCTTACGTGTAATATATATTTAAAATTTTATTTTCATTCTATTTAATACTTGTACGCTAAAGTAAAAATTAAGTTTTGAAAGCTATACATAAACATTCTTGCTTATTTGCAGACAATTGAGATTATGGTATTCTTAAATTTTTATCTTCTATTTTACATTTAGTTTGCAAATGATTATTTGAATATTTAGTAAAGCAGATTATTTCACCGCAATACATTACCTGAAAGTTATAAATTGCTGTAAGATTGTTAACGCTGGGCACACCGCCGTACATCAGACCAAGAAGAAGATTCTTGTTGTCTTCCCCAGCATCTCGCAGATTTTGACGTATCAATACGAAATCAGGTTTGAAGGATCTGATAACAAATAACATACCCGTCGCTCGATATATTTGAAAGTTTTTCATGCATTATGTGCGACGTCAGTTTTAAATTGTCAAACTACTACTTAAACTTATTTCTCGATTTTTAATTTGGAATTAAAATGTGAGCTAAAAATGCAAAATGGTATTAAACTATTTAAATTTTGGTTTAATTTAGAAAACTGCTGAAAGTAGAGATGCGGGAAACACACATTATTCTCTCTCATCCTATTATCGAATTTCATCTTACCGAATAACTTTGGTCCCGTTACGATAGACAGCCATGGACACAACGGTGCCCGCCTCGCTTGCCGTCAGGGACACTTCTCGAAATTCCGCCTGCTCCACGCGGATCTCATAATCGCCATGCAGTCTGCGCCCCCGGAAGTATTTACTCCAGTCGGTGTTTTGGTCATCGATCACCAGCAGAGTGAAGCATCGGTCTTTGCTGTATGACGAGCCTCTGGTCGCGCCAGATACCGCCGCTCCCAAAATAGAAGCACCCTACGGATCATTTTAACTGTCACATATTATGACATTCTCTCCTTGCAACATAGTAATTGAACCAATGGAAGATGGATTATAATTAAACACGCTGTCAATGATACGAAAAGTGCTTTTAAGAAAGCTAAATTTAAGTTTCAAGTCTTGCTCTTAAGAGAAGCTAATCGTGAGATATTTGGAGAAACGTTTTGGAATACTACTATTCATCCAGTATTATTAATGGCTCTATTTTTAATGGCTGATTTTTATCAAAAGACAGAAAGTGTCAGATAAATGTGGACAAGGAGGATGAGAAATCAACTTGCCTGGTCGCGAGCGGCGCCGGTTAAGCTCTGCACCCGTTGGAGCAAACTCTCCCTTGTCTTTGCCGGCGAGGATGGTGCGCTGGTGGTCCGCGAGCCGGGTCTCAGGTTGAGACTGAGATCGCCGCCGATGGGCTGCGGCGGTCCCTGGGGCGGCGCGCCCGGAATCGGCGGCTGGGACGGCGGTGGTAACGGACCCGGCTGGGATTGCAGGGGTCGGTCCGGCACCGTTTGATACGGCTGAGACGAGTCCTGCCGGCCCACGGTGGCCAACCCAGGATCCGCGTTGGGCTCATCGTCGAGTTCCGAGCTTAGGTCCCCTGATGAGAACCTGGAAGACAAGCTATGGTGGTCGTCGTGATAGCAACAATCGGTCGGTAGGCCGCGCACTGACGCTGTCGTCTGACTGCGCTAAATGCACATCGATCACAGCCACTCGGTGCTGATGGGATGAGGAGCATGGAGATGACGTCGACGATGAGGCTGGACGGTCGCTAATCGGCCGGCGTTGCATGCGTGACGCTGGTCTTACATCTATTTCGGTTGCGAAGTAGACGATCATGGCGCTGCAGTCCGAAGTAGATTCGCTTCATGTTTTTTCCATCCGTTAGGTGCAATTTCTTTTTCACTCAAATGTTGGTTTTTGCATGGAATAAAATGCGTCGCAGACAATGCCAGGACATCCGCACGAAACCACGTCTATGCGCATTTACGTCATTATCGATTTACATTACCGAGCGTATGTGATTATTCGTAAGTAACGGCGAGATTTGCGTCATAAATAAAAGCGAGAGATGAAAGACGCGATATCGCTGACGGGGGAGGAGAGGTGGTGTTATACTAACGTTACCGTGTGTAAAGTAACGTTAGCGCGATGGCTTGATATCGTGACGTGAGTCCAGGCTGCATTTGGGGCAATGCTGGAAGCGATATTTTTAACGAGCCGCATGCACACATCCATATTTGTCCAACACGAAAGACTCGGAATTATTAATAAGAGCATTACGATACTTGTGCTTGGGCTCTCTGTAGATATTTTAACGCTACACTTTCGGATAAGCAGAGGTTCCCAAGCGCCTCGACGTTATCTCTTCTGATATTTAACAGAATCCCTTCTCCCCTTTCAATCGATTAACAGTATTTGCAAGAGTTAATTTTGAAGGCTCGAAGTTGCGATACTGCAAAGAAAAGTTTCCTTGGAGCCCATTATCAATATTCATTATTAATGAGATTAAAATTCTCGCAAATTACTTCGCACCACCTATAGTGTGGGAACCTTCGCGTCGAGTTTCAGAAATCCCAATTTTCCACGCCGTAACTTTGACGCGTCGTTGATTGCTTAATGGCCGCCTCGGATAAGTACTTGTGTCCAGCTAATTGGAATCTATTTTCTCTTCACCGGCGTATTATGGGAGCCGTCGAGAACACACGGAATATTGAGATACCCCGCGTTTTGTTTTAACGGCCGATCATTATCGTGCACACGCCAGTGTGCGTAGATTGACTCCGTATGAGAGCCACTCATAAAAACAGGATTCTGCTCGGTGATGTGATACATGAGCTTTCATCAGGTACGCCTTTCAACAACGTATTCGCTCTCCAGCAGCGGATAGAGCGACGTTTCGATCGAAATGTTTCCGTGCCGGATTTTAATTATAGGAATCTCTGGACCTCGTCCGATAACAGAATATGACCGGTAATTAAGTTAAAAGCACATTAAGCGCGCAATATAACAAGAGTGTAGAGCGCTATTCGCAGTTATAAATTATTGCTTACATTTTTACGCATGACGTCAGTAACGGGAGAAAGAGAAACAAGACTGAGTCGTGTAATTACTTATTTTCATCCGCAAATGCATCCCAGAAATTTGTACCATCTTAGACGAATTACCGATCCACAATACGTTCAAGAAACATTCTACAAGATCAATCTGGGAGGTTGGTAAATGCGCACGCAATATAATTGTACTCTGCTCCATGCAGATTCAAGATTCGGGCTGACATTTGTTACGTATGCGTATCTGGAGTTACGAAAGAACTGAAGAAGACGACTTCAATTCCTTCGGCTTATAAGCGAGCGTCGTAGATTAAATCCGATAAAATTAAATTAAATCCAGTGAAATGAAATGAATAGGCACGAGTTTAAATGTCAGCCCTACAGCCCGGCGAAACGCCGGTGACTCACCTCCGTTTCAGGTAGTTGACATTGGAGGTGAAGGACTGACGAAAACTGGAGAATGAAATGTTGCCGGGTGATGGAGCTGTACCACAGTACTTGGCGCAACCGCCGCGGCCGGTAATCTTGATGGTTACACCGGGCTCGCTGCTGCGATGAAACGGCTCCCGGTTTCGTTGCTCGGTTGCTGTCAGCGATCCGGAAGATAACCCGGTTCAGTTCTCTGCCGTTGCAGATGGTCCTCGCACTGCTGATGATGCGTCGTCGTAGCGACGCGCGAAATAGGTCGTTCGTTGTGGGTCGAAGGATCGTGTCGATAGATCCTAGATCGATGGGCGGCTTCTCTCTGCTTTGATGCGTCGCGGGATAAACTTCAACGTAAGGTAATCCGAAAGGAAAGGATGAAATAAGAGGAGGTGAGGAAGAAGAAAATAAACAATCCAAGTTGAAATCTGCAGGCAAAAGAAAAAAAAGCCGTCGGTTAAGTGATCGCATAAATTGTAATTATAGGATTTTTATTTGCGTAAACAAGGCTGTGAATATATTAGGTATATTATTCGCAGATGCATCGATTAAGTAAGACGTGACTTTCTCAAATATCTTTGATATTTGTATGTAAAATATTTATACGATTATTGCTAGTTAATATTTTTTAACGTTTGAAAAGATTAAATGAATATATAATTCGCTGGAAAATATTTTACAATTTAACAGCGAAGTGCAACTCGAAAGTGCAACTTGTTGAATTGTATTTCTATTCTACGGTATTTTCAGATTGTTCAAAGCACATTAATTATCTCTTAAATTTGACGATTGAAATGACTACATTCAATTCACTGTGATCTTTAAACTCCGAGAGAATATTCAAATGTGATTATATCGGATTCTTTACGGCTCTAATTGAAACAGATTTCTTTTTAATTTGAGTGGCTTAAATGCTACTTGTACTATGAACGACACTCTTTTATTGCGCATGATATCTTTTCGTAATTGGGTTCACTGGTGTATCGGAAACAGTAAGCTAAGATCATAAAACCCCCCGCGGCTCGTGTTCCTATTATTTTCTTTATATCATGCTCTGTGAATGCTTGTGCACATTATTACGGCAATAAAGGTTTCGCGTGAAAAACGCGACGAGATTAATTTTTTTATGACTGATTCAGACCAGACACTCGAAGAAATATGAAAAGAAGTCCCATCTAAAGGAGATTCAGAACTCGCGAAATAGGTGAGGCAGCTCTTGCAACAGTACGGTCTGTTATAGCTTGTAATTTATAAAATCCCTTTTCGAACTTTTCTAAAAGTTTGATGGTAAAAAATTGTCGTTCTTCAATCTGTCGCTGGTTGTGAAGAATGCTTCGAAATCACGTATTATGCATTAAGGGGCAAGAATTATGGATGTAACCGGTGTGACCAATGACTCGTAATATGAGGCTCGCGAAAATCGATAGTCGGAGCGCGATTTTGCTTGGAATTTCTGAAATGCTTCACGGCATCGCGCGAGTTCACCGGCATTTACGTATTCTTGGAACATACGCGCGGCACGGAAGCGCTACTTCTATGGCTTGCTCGTCGATCGTATCATCGAGCAGAGAGCACCTTTCTTCAAGAGCTCGCGGGATAATTCTATGCTCACACCGCGAGAAAAGAGGAGGAGAGGAGGGAAAGGAAGCGTCGAGGAAGCAATGATACATTCCGACCGCTCATATTTGTTTCTTCCGTACTTCTCCGATAATAGCGACGTCCATGTTTCGCGGAACTGGTGAACCTCGCGTGTAATCTTCAACATTCTACTTTCTCGGAGCATTGCTCGAGAAGAAAATCTCGAGTTTGATTCAAACAAGTTGCAATAGCTCACAGAATGTTTCTACAGTAGATGTTATACGTCGAACTGAGAAGTAAATAGTCGCCTTCTGTGTGCGTCGAGACATTTTGTAAGAATTACTACGCAACATCAAAATTTTAAACAATTTTATTGACTCAGACGCCGTAAATGTAGCTTGGAATTTTTAAATTAAATTGAGCTAGAATTGAAAGGAACGAAATTTTTAAGAATATACACGATAAGTGATGAGTTTGCATCAAGATCTTGCGAAGGGAAAATTCTAAATTTATCATAGAGCTTGCAGCTGAATGGATATCTGGGTCATAGGCATTCCGTATTTCATTCCGAGGTTATTCTTTGAAATCTTAATTCGTGTCTTCGGCCGTTTTACGATCTTGTAACGATTTCAGCTTTCAGCCTTCACGTTTGTTGCTTCAGGAAATTCAAATTGCGCGAGGGTATAATTTATGTAAAATTATAGGGAGGTAAACTAGAATGAACCAATGAGAAATAAGTTAATTTCAACTTATAACGACTTCCATGTGAAAGCATTTCGCAAGTTTCGCAGGTTAGTGTAATACATTGCATAGAATTATCCTCGCTCCGCGAATAGCACCTACCTATTAGACCGCGAAGTGGTAAACGAGTTATAGAGCCATTACGTGTTGATGAGATACGCTCGTGGATGCAGCTCATCAAGCATTTTACACGCACAATACCGTTGCATGCATCGAATTCCTATAATAGCTATATTACATACGATCAAGAGAGTCACAACAATAGCCTAGTATGTGTTGAGAGATGATAAGTTACTTGATACAAAGTCCTGTCCAGTTAAATGTTTGAACTGGGACCGCGACAACGTTTTAATTATGAAGAGATTGGCTCTAGGTTGAGATATTTAATCTGAAATGTATATATGGGAAAATAATTGATAAATATGTCAAAAGAAATGCAGACCATATTAAAGCTAATAAAATACTTTAGATTGAAAGCAAGATTAGAAAGAATGATTATTATCCATTTATATTTTATTACGATACTTAATGAAGATTAAGAACAATAATCCTTTATAAATTAATGTTCTGGAGTTATTTAAATATCATTTAACATTAGCAAGTAGGTCATTGTATAACTTTACAGATACTAATAGGTAGTACAAGTAGTAATAACCGATTGTACGGATAATTATAGTCCAATCCTATTCCGACACCATTAAATTACAGACGGTGTAAGAATCGATATACCCCGGCTTACCCAGCTTCTGTCTAATCAGACAAACACCGAAATTTAATGAGAGACTTATCGAGCAGAACTAAGCAAATACTTTCTTTGTCGTACCTTTGGTACGATTATAAAATGTTGAAACCAGATAACTTTAAACTGTGTCAATTAGAAGAACATATTAATTTAAAGTTAACCACAGCATAATAACGTAAGCATTAATAGGAATAAATGTCATGAATTTATGTTAATAATGTATTAAATATTCGCATTCAATTTTACGCAAATATCACTTTGTGCGCCACGGTTATAAATTGCATATGTATCCTCATAATTTCAAATGAAATGAAATGGAATATGGATATTGTTCCACCGGGTTGATGTCTGAATTCACGTAATTACGAAGATTAAATCGCGTCTAAAAGATTACCGCATTCTGCTCATTTTAATCTCTGCATCTAGCTAACATTGTAATCTTAATGAAAATTTTGCATAGCATTTCTTGGTATAATCTATCATATATTTTGCTGAGATTGAGATAATATAAATATTACAAGAAATTGCGTAACAGAGAAATCCCTGCTAATCCGTACGTAATGTCTTAAAGCTGAAAACTGCAGCCACTACAGGTATCGAATTTTTATTTAAGTGCTTTTCAAGACTAATCGATAAACTCTTGGTGAAAAATAGATGAGTCAGGCTTTTCTTTATTAACGTTTTTAGATCGCATTTATTATGTATCGCAATTGACATTTTGTGAGATAGAAGACAGATTTTTTTTGTGCAAGATTAACGACTGAATTCATCAGTGGTTAATTAACTTCATCAACTTTAATCTAATCGATTCTTCGCCTTCTTCTTCTGCCGCTGGAAAATTTTAGTTTGCGAAAATAAACCTAAAAGAATTATTTTTTGTTATATCGCGAATCACGATCTGAATCCGCGACATTACAAATCGTTACTCTCAACCACTTTTATCACAAGAATAAATGTACATCTGTTAATGCAGGAACCAGTAAGGAGTTAACCCTCGTTAAAAAAAATGTTTAAGCGTATAAAGAAAGGAGAGTGCTTTCGCACAAAAGAATATCCTCGTTTACGCTGATCGTTAAGATCCATCTCGGCAGCCATGACTAAAACTTCCTAAGAAAAAGCCGCTTTTGTTAACGTCACGACGAAAGGAAAGATAGGGAGAGAGACTCTCTGCAGCTTGAGTGTAAAATAAAATTCGTTCTCTCTTAAAAAAAGGAAAAAAAAATCAATGCCGCTTCGCAAAACGCACGCATTCGCCATTACTTTTTCGTCTCCCAAAACTCAGTGTGTCACTCCTGCTAAAATTATCGTATTCGTTTCTCGTTTCCCAGCTATCCCGACTATTTATGACTGAACATCGATTGTACCCCGTCCAACCGAGACACTGGAATCTTGCGCAATGGACGTAAATCCGAAAACTGCACTTGCGTACCAAAATACACACTCTCATTCAGGTGGATAACGATCCCATTTATCAACGACCGCCCACACGTCGCTTGTCCTCGCCGTCAATACGAGCGGCAGTAGTAATCTTACCTCGGCGATCTCGCTACGCAAAGATATTAATTCGAGCTCTCGCTCGATAAAGCGATTGCCCGAGCACTCGGTCGCGTTGATTCGTTATGGTTGCAAACCCGTGAGACGTTATTCCAACGACGTTATTGCGACGGCGTTATCTGCGCGTCTTATCGACAGCCCTGTCGAGCGACTATCGGGAGCGACGTTGAAACTACCCCGAGAGAGGTATCGAAACTACCCCGCTTGGCGAAGACAGCCGTCACGTGAAGGTGGTGCGCGCCACCAGCCTGTCACCTTGCGTACTCCACGGGGCCGGAACCGGCAAAGCGATTTTACGAAAAGGCGTGTACCGAGACGATCGCGATCTTAGGCGGAATCGTTGCCGCGAGATCGATCTTTTCGCGAAGGCACGGGAATTTGAAATTCTCGCCTGACCTGTGCGACTCTCAAACTACGGTCACTTACCTGTGTCGCGTGCGCGTACTACCCACTAGTTTGCCGATGAAGCAGTGAGGCTCGGCGGAGAATCGCGAGGGTGTCGCCCGGAGGGACACCCTGGTCGATACGCCGGCGCCTGCGCAACCCCTTATCGTCTACCAAGCTCCTCGCGTCCCTCGTGGGGAGCTCCCTCGCATTCAACCCATCGCGGACGCGTACGATTTCGTACGAGAAGAATGGCGAGGGTAGGGGAAAACACACACAAAAAAAAGGGAAGTAACCCTCGCCTGCCTGTTGGTATTTGTGCGAGATTGTTCGGTGCATGTCAAACACGGTCCGCTTACTTGCCGACTGGAGATGAAACTTGCTTTTACGTGCTCTCGCACCCTCTCGACGAGCGCGACATTCACGCTGTAAAGAGCATCGCCGCCCCCGAGAGATGAGAGGGTGATTTTCGTCGCAAAATTGCCTTTTTTTTTAAAGCTCGCGAAGTAGTCGAATCGATGACGTACAAATGACGTTTCTTTTTCCGAGGGAGAAAATAGAACTCGTGGGGAACGTTGGAGAATGTTTGAACGAAGCTGAACACAACCCCGGACGTTATTAAGAACGCGGAGCTTGACATCCCTTGTGAGAGTCTATCGACGCGATGCTATATGAAGCCATGCTCGAGAGGAGAAATCCATCAGGAACGATAAACTCTTCGCAATATTGATGTATCTGTCGGAGTTCTTGTTGAAGAGTTTCTTATTGAAAAAGCCGACTCAGAGGAATAACTTACATTGTTAAGAAACGTTCCCTTAATAAAGGATAATACAATTCATTTTGAGAGCAAAAAGTAATATCGTAAGAATCAAGTAAGAAGTAAGCAATCGAAAGATGGATGCAGATATCTTTTAGACACTTTTGTACTATTTGCAGCATATAGCAATATTCTGTAGTCTTTTTGTTAGATTATTGTACAATTATTATAAGGTAGCCGATATTATTTTATATACCATGTATATAATTGCGATCGATCTTTGTAAGGAAGCTTATCGATAAGAATCTATATTTGGCGGTAAAGAATGTCAAGGCGATATCATCAAGAATATAAAATTGTTTAAATGTTTCATAAGATCTCTGTGGAGGCGAGGAGGCCCTAAATAACGCGTTCACATTATTTGCATTTAAAGAAGCGTAACCGAGGCTGCCGTTCGTTTCAAGGAAACTTCAATCAATACACAACCAAGTTCCTCCTCGAATCTCTCGACGAATTCACCGGATGTAGATGAAAGAGTAAGAAGGCTTTGAGCTGTCAAACTTCTCGTCTTGTTGCCAATAATCCGATAAAAGATATCGCGGATGTAAAATGACATTGCACTAAATCCACTTTACTTCTTTAAACCAATACTAACAATAAATAACATACTCTCCTCCTGTTCAAATTGTCGTGTTTATACTCGGTTCAATATTAACAAGATTAAAATTCTAAGATTAAAATTCTAAAATAAAAATTCTAAGATTAAAATTAAAATTAATATTACCCATAAAAAGTTGAAACACGATAGAGAAATAAAAAGATACATACAGAATTATTACTGAAACATAAAATATTTTTAGAATTGTCATATGACGTTAATTTACGCATTGTCAATCGCGTTACTGTAACGTCAGAGTCCACCTTTTACGTACTTTACTTATTAATTTCACTATCGAAAGTTCCTAATTATTTCTCCCATTTTTATAACTATATTGTTTTATAAATATAAAAGAAATGCATTACGATGCACAACTGACAAAAGTTTATTACTGCGATACACTAGTTTACATTAAAACAAATTAGTGTCTTGATTTTAATTAAAAATAAAACAATCAGTGTTACGAAATTTGAAGTTAATATCTTATTATAATCTCTATGTGCTGCAACAGCAAATATTATATAGGTATAATTCATCTGTGAAGTTGGAGAAAAACTTTAATTATAAGTAAAACATTTCTCATTCGCAACTATTGATGCGTCTACGTACACATTTAATACTGCTTCAATTTCAAGTTTCAAACATAAAACCTGTCATCGCAGATTGAAATGTATCGCATATTACTCGCGAATGATTATGTGCCACTTCTTGGTCGTCTTATGAAGTCTTTGTCTGCCGTGTGACAGTTTATGTAGTGCTTTGACGATGACCTCCTTAAGAATCTGAGATACGCACGCGTAATAGATGGAATTGGAATCTATTCTAGAATGCTACGATGCGGATTCTTTAAGGGAAGTCGAGTGTTATCTTCGAAACTGATAGGCAGACTTTAAAGATCCGTACGTCTCCTTTAATCACGATAGGTCGAACCAGTCTAGGTCGGGCTGCATGGGTCGTTCATTATAATTTTTGAGCCTCTCCGAACCGGTTTTAGTAGTTGTTGCCAGTAGTACGCCAACGTTGTTGTATGTTGTTCCATTTTTTCATCGTTCTTGGCACGTATACTTTTAAATCATAGACATGCGGATTCCGTTACGTCAAATTTGTTTAATTTATATTTGGTCAATCGAGTTTAATATGTAGGTATTTGTGAAGAAGACCCTGAAGGAAAAAGAGACCCTGAAAACAATACGTTATACGAAAATACAATAGTCAAATTGAGATTAATTAAAATACTTTTCTGTTTATTAATTAAATAACTAATAAAATAAAATTAATGTTGTTACCATCGTTTAAAGATCTTTGAAATACAAGAAGCGATTATATACAGCTAATATTCTATGAAGTATTAAATAATTAACTTAGTGTTAGTATTAGATTAGTAAAAAGATCGTGTTATCATTTTACAAAAAGTTTCTACAATTTTCAAAGATTCGGCCACCAGACTGCTGCAGACTGAAGAGGTTGAACTGATACAAAGATTAGAAAATGTAAAGTGACACGTATTATTTGAATAACTCGATTTGTGTATAAGGGATGTCTATTAGCACTTATACGATGTTACTTAATTATTTTGACAATTAGATTTTCAAATAATTATCTAAAAGTACTTTTATTGTTTGCTGCTGTTGCTGCCGGCAATACTAACTCAACAAGATGCTAGACCTAACATGCACCTGCAGGAAGCTCGGGCGCCTCGCTGATACATCAGAGACCGCGGTTGCCAACCACTTGCTTGCTCCGTACCGTCCTCTTACGACTGTACCAGCAACCATTCAGCAGCTACACTGAATCCCGGAGACATGAATGCCCGCATCGCGTATATAGCAGGTTGGATGAAGAGGGAATGGCCACTACAGCCGCCTCCATCCCCTCCATAAAGCCAAACATCTGAGCGTCCCTCGGAGTAGCTCGGCGAGCGCAGTCATTATTGCGCCAGTCTAACATCCGCCAGCGATCTTCCTCGTCGCGGCGGTGCCGACTTTCTCAGCCGATTTCCGAGAGTACTTCGCGGTACCAACGCGTCAAGCAAGGGCGTGCGTGCGAGAGGAGAACGGCCTCGTGGCACGTCTCGTGGTCACCTCGCGAAGCGTGCTGATCGCGTCACGGTACCTCGGCGGATACGATGAGACTCTTCTCGGAGAACGAGGAAAATGTGACGTGAGAGACTGGCCTTCGGCAGGTCCTTCGGTGAGTGCGACACGCTCTGCGACGCAGTCAGTACACGCGGGCGGGGGTCATCCTGCAAAATGACCGTCGCGATGAGGAGGTTGCTGTCGACGGCGGCGATGTGCTGCTGGCTCCTGGTGGCGTTCGATATCCGCCAGGTAAGTACAAGGAACTGTTGTTCCGAGATGAGAATTCCGCTGTTTCAAACGCGCCATCGAACGTGCCGGAAACCGCGTGTCTGCACGCGGATGCGCCGTCAAACAATTCCGCGGGAAACCTAGCTGCGTCGACTCTAGGCCGTACCAAAAAACGACCTTGTCACATCTGCTCCAATGCTTCAATATTTTACGGAAATCGTAGATGAAATCTTTTTTTACAGAATGTATACGTTTCTGTAAAAAATAATATATAATTATACATTATTAAAAATAATTTTAAAACCATGCGATGACCATGTGAGAAAATAAATAATATCACAAATTAAGTACTTCTCTTTCGCGTCTCCCATATACCTAATAATAATAATTTGATATACCTTATCTCATTTTTTGGTCTTAATTTCTTAATTATAAAAAATTAAGACGTAGCTAGTACTTTTTTCGATAACATCTCGACCGCGTGAAGTGTTCAGTACTCAGGATATGTATTATGACATGACCGCGAAGTTTGATCTGCCGGAATGATTACTGTCATTCAAGCATCCGGATTCCTGAAGCTGGGCTATTTTAAGGTCTTTTCCTCCCTTTTTTCTTTCTCAATATCTTTAACTAATTTAAAGTTGGTTTTTCCTATAATTTTATTCATGATATTGTTATGTATTTTTATTATTTTATATTTAAATTGAGTTTTTTCTTCAAATATGATTGAATGAAAGTTAACTAAAGAGTTTTTGCAGAGACTTTGTTTTCACATTTGACTATTCATAATATAAATATTATACTCATGTCCCTTTACTAAAAAAATTAATTGTAAGTTATACAAAACGTTTACAAATGAAAAAATTGCAATAAATCTTTTGAGATTTAGTGTCTATATAAATATTTTATTTAAAGGAAAATTGTTATCCTAGTTTCTTGAGTAATGAAAATTTTATTTCATAATATATTAATAATATAAAATTAGAGAGCGACAAATATCAAGCATTCAAATAAGAAGTGCGTGTTTAATAACTGAAAGATAAGCAATGTTCTCAGCGCTTACATACTAATTAATCGTTGACGAAGATAAACACCTCTCTTGATTATAATACTTAAACGAAACGGAATAATATAATGATAAAATATCGTGTGATCAAATTAAAAAAGAAAACCTGGAGAGTAATTAAAAAATTATTTCATAATTTGATAAGTTCGTACTGTCTTGTTATTTATCTCCCTCTTGTTTGCTCGCTTTGCTAATATATGCATAATGCTCAACGCGACATAGAACGTGAAAGAAAATCATAAATACATAAATCATAAAACAAAAAACGGCATTCTACAACGCTGTGCCATGCGGACTCAAATTACATGCAACCGCGATATATCAGTAATGAATATGCAAAATCAATTTATATTTTTCGTGCAGATGCATATATTATTCGTAAACTGTAGACATACATTACGATAAAAAGAAACGAAAATTATATTAGCATTTAAGATACTTGATATGTATATAAAAATGATAATTATATATCGTAATAAATATATTATAATTATAATTATACGTGTATATTATATTATAATTATAGTATAATTATAGTAAATATATTGTAATAAATTATTTAAGTGTATACATATATTTAAGTATTTCTTTTCTTACGTTTTGGAATATACAGTACATCTATGGCCTTATTTCGATCATAGAGCTGATCAAGAATGAAGGAAGGCGTACCGAAATTAAATATTTATATTAGAAATACCTAAGAATATTTTATTATCTTACAAATTTTTATGTATTTAGCAGATAAAAAGGAGAGAGAAAGAGAGAGAGAGAGAGAGAGAGAGAGAGAGAGAGAGAGAGAGATATCACGAATTAAATATCCGTAACTACTTACGGATGTCACGTTCTTCGGCGATTTCTATCACGTGCGATTATATCGCAAACGAATCTCTGTGCTTAATGTATATATTTATGGCCGTGCCATCTCTAACTTATTACATACGGCATTAGCAGACTGCTAATTGCTTCCCGCAATCTTTATAAGAGTGCGTTATATATGAGTTGATTATTACGGAAGTAGCCGAATAATACGTATTATACGCTGCAGCTATTTTAACGTAAATTCATTTTCCATTATCCGTTATTTATTGCATCTTTCCGTTTCCCGTTTTTTATACTCCATTGACACTTTCTGATGAAGAGTTTCATTCGCTGAGACTTGTACGAGCGAAGGGAACAATTTGCATTAAAATAGATGAGTTTTTCTCATCTTTTCGAACGGCGGAGCTACATGCCGTTTCTTAAGGCGGCTGAACAGGCCACAGTAATGGATGCAAACTAGTTTCTCGATTTCATCGTCGTGCAACAAAAATATCGCGACAAGAAAAATCGCGATAACGTGAAAGTTGCTATTGCTCGAAAGCGGCCGGAGTCCTTCAGTCGCGATTTTACGAGCACGCGAAAATTTGCCCGACACGTAAATCCTTGAGAATATATATTTTTATATGTTGGAACAAGAACGCATTATGCTTTATCAATTTCTTCGGCTATAAGTCGCAGAATAATTAAAAATACCATGGACCAGAGAGAAAAAAAAAACAAAATTTAGAAAAATTAAAAACTCGCACTCTACGCCACGCATTTATATTAGCCCGTACTTATTTTATACATGCATATGTATATGAAATGTTTTTTACAATTACGTAGTTTGAAGATCGTTTCCTCATCTTTGCCAAGTTGAGAGTAAATCACTTGGCCATCAATCGAACGCGTCGAAAGGTTAACGCTCCGCGTCGTTCTTTCGCTCGTTCCGAAACGTATCGCGGGACGAAAAGTTCCAGACCTGGGGGCCCGCCTATTACAAGGAGGAATGCACTGGATCCGTGTGCACGTAAGCGCGTGTGCGTGCGCACAGGCGTACAACACGTGCGAGAGTGACCACCTGCCCCAGCGCGCCGCGCGCCGGTCCCGAGCTTTATATAGTTAATAAAAAAATCTAATTAACGAGAAGCCGCTCCCGCTTCATGGGCGGTATCCGCATTGTTTATCGCGCATCCCACTGATTACCATTTGTTATCACTAACGTTGCGACCTTTAATAGATCTTAACCCTCGTTTCAGACTAGCGCGCGACCATCCCGAGATTCCACTTCGCTCAAACGGAAAGGAAACAAATGTACGTTGTAATGCTGCACGTTTACTGCGCGTTTATTTCGCCTGCGCAATTCGCAGCGTGTTTTGACCGAGGCAACGAATTTAATATTTCCACCGGGCAACGTGCAAATTAGGCTAATAAGCTGGAGTCGTCTCGAAACGAACCATGAAACGAACAAATCTGAGAATCTGTTAATTGGCTGATTTTACTTTGGCAAATGTATGCTTCGTATTCCCCTTAGCAGTAACCATAGTCAATTTATATTCCTTTTCATCCTCTCTTTACATGCCATTTTATGTGAGGGATAAATTTAAAAAATTCCTTTTCTAATTGTGCATTTAATTAACGTTTCCGCACAATTCAGTAGACGATTTAGCCGACTTAATCTTTCTTTCCCGATGTAAACTCTACGACGAGAAATAAAGATCGGAAATAATAATTGAGTTTGTATCGCAACAATCAACAATGTATGCGAGATATCCACCGCGGCTACTTTTGCGCTGGTAAAACGGAGGCTCGTCGCCCGCGGATTCGAGAATTTTAATTGCAAGGGGTGCATCTTAAGAAACGCGCTCGCGAATTAATTGAGAATACGTGTACGCGAGTTTTTGTGCCAACTTTTCCTTCTCCGACCTGTGTCCCCGCGAACAGCCCGAGGACATTACGTCTGGTCCTCGATAGTAGGCGGCCTTATTGAGCGCGCGGCCTTACTCCGCATAGCGCGCTGCGTTCTTGTACGCTACCGTATTAATATTTATGAGGTCCCCTATGGCACCACGGCAAGATAGTGCGTCCTATATAAGCGTCGCGAGAAAGTGATAAATTCGGACCATTGCATAACTGGCCACACACGTATGCGTACGTGTACACTTTAGCGTCGTCTTACATAAGTCCTGACTGCGTCACGTCGGAGAAAACGAAAGAAGTATTCTTCACAAGCGCTCAATGGTGCATTATGTTAACTCGCATCATTCTCCACGCTATTGATTGTAAATAAGACTGTGGGTGGAAAGAATTTGTGACGGCTTATACATAATTTTGCGCATAACCAATAAATTAGAGAGATGTTATGTCGCAATTTATCAAGAGAGAAATGTTATGTACAAGTACCAGTTGCATTCCTTCCGTATTTTCACCGATTCGAGGTAGAGTCGAGGTGAAAAATGGTTAGAAGAGATTTGTAGAAATATATGTGAAAACGTTACTTCCCTACTACCACAATATGTTGGCGCAATATTGGGAAATAATGTAAATCTAGTGTTCTCCATATTGGTCCAGTACTATAAGACGAGGGGGAAACCGCTGAGGGCATTGTGGTGTACAGATTTACGGCATTACTTGGCACTACTAAGCATTACTAGGCATTTTTGGACATTAGGCCTTGCTGGAGCATTATAAAGATAAAATAAAATAATAAGATAAAGTAATGCCCACCGGGCATTAGTGGACATTGGTGTACAAGATTTTAGTCAGCGGTTTCCCCCTCGCTGTAAGATGGACGCCTTCTTTTATCTAGCCAATATGTTTATTTTGCAGTATTGGTATACTATTGATACAATATTAGACCAATATTCTTATTATGTTATTAAATATTGGCCAACGCACTTCCAATATAAATCTAATATTATATAATTATTATCGCGCAATATTTACGTACATTCCAATATTGGTTTTACGTTAGACAATATCGGCCAATGCACTGTGCTACTAAGGTTATTATAAACATTATGTATTATTAATATTCACGTTTTATCGCAATCAATTGGAATTGTTTTTTATATCTGCTTTCATCCGCAAGCAAGAATCGCTGCACAAGAACACTGCTGGCTGCCGCTGGCATCTACATTGCCGTCGTCAGTTCCGAGCTAGTACCGGAGCGTCTGATCTTTGACATTGTAGAATTGCTACGTTGCGGCGGTTATTTTAGCTTCATTCTTGTATCACGTGAGCGAGATATAACGTGGCTCTTGACGTGCGTGAGCAACGTCGGATGATCTAGTCATAAACGTGGCCCCTCAATGACGCCGCATCGGCACGACGCGTGCAAGGTAAAATCAACCTAGATTATTTAATTCATGCTCGCCTTGCACATGCCTGCGGTTTCGCCATCACACACTCGCACCGCCGTGTCCCCCGTGCGCATCGATCACGCATAGAAAATCTTTCCCTGCGTCCTGCGGCCTTGTAACGCACGCGATTGCGAGAGCCTTAAACGCGCACCGCGCGTCCGTCCTCAATATTTTACGAGATGATACTAAATCATCGGATAAAACGCGATTATTTCGAGAAATTCTCCCTCACTTACCGCTCATTCGTAAATTACTGCCACTCCGGTAGCCAATAAATCACAGCTATAAATAGCCACGTTTGCTACTTTTCTCGTGAATGGCGAGATCATTTCTCTCTTGGATAATTTTCCCTCGCCGCGAATGCTCTTGTACAACAAGATACGGAGGGAGGCTAACGATTGTTCCCGTGGTTTTCGACAATGTTAAAAAAAAAACTCTTTCGACAGCGAAAGGATTGATACGGTATCCGCTCAGTGCGGATGTTACTCCGGGCGGTCTTTAAAACTGTTTTGCAAATGCCGATTGACATGTTCGAACATACGCTGCGTGGCGCGATACTAAAACTACGTTTAGCCAACATTAGCGTATCTCGTCCCGCTTTATTTTATCGCGTCGCGGAATTTACTGTCGGTAGTCCACTCATTAAATCCACCACGGCGATGTGTAAATATGTCCGGCGATCGGAGAGGTACCTTAAGTTACAATCTATTCAACGTGGAACATAATGTCGTAAATCGGCACGGACTGTAGCCGCAAAACATAAAATAAAGTGTCTTTATCACAACGGCCGTGCCGTGCTAAACATATGGTAAAATACCGCAAAGCTGCGATCACAAATAGCGACTTTCCGTACGCCGGATACTCTCGTTTCCATTCGAGTCGAATCGCTTCGCGTATATTACTGTGGACTCTGCAGCTCGCTCTTACGTTTGCTTAATGGAAATCTTTACAGCGTCTTTACCGAACCGATTTCTCTGCTGCGTAAGGTATTAACGAGAAGCCGCGGTAGGAATTATTCCCTATTCAACCAGACAAATGTAAGTGTAAATTGCTAATCCGTTTAACTTAGTAAACACGGAGAGAATTTTCCTTTAAAATTTATCCCGAATATATTGTAATCGTGGGACAACACGGCATTTTGAAGAATCTTGCAAGAGTTTTGTGAAATTTTACCATACATTTCACTAGTAATTATTTTACTAATATAAAATGTATGATAAACTTTCCAAAAGACTCTCATAAAGTTGTTCAAAATGCTACGTTGTCTCACGATCACATGATTTTCAGGATAAATTCGAAGAAGAAATTCTCTCCGTGTAGAAACATTCGTACAGAAGATAAACAAAAATTATTATTAAAGGCGTCAATTCTGCAATAATTAATTTCTTTCTGATTGCACAAAGCTTGTACATCGGTACGCAACAAAGTAGAATGAAGAAATGAACTCTCTAAGAGTCAATCAGTGGATTATCGCTGAAAACTGAATAGTCACTGATTTGCAGTTACAAGTGTACCGCTGAAAATCGTATTCACTGATTGATTTTTAGAGATAAACCTCGCTCGACTCCATTGAAACTTGTGGAAGAACTCTGGATGATGAAACTGAATTTATACGCAAAGGAGACCGCGAAATATGTAATATCAGGATGATATCGGAAATCACCCACGCGCGTGATGATAGAATCGCGCTCGATCGGTGTTCGCCAACTGGCGACGATCAAAGAAACACTACGCGCGCCTCTCTCCCGATCTCCGCCGTGTCCATTTTCGGAGAACGACTATATACGGACCAGATAGTTCTGCCTACGCCGCGCAGTGCGGCCGCAGCCTACGTCCGCCGCAGGATAATAAGTCTTTTCTTTAAGGTTGCGAAAGTGCAAGCGGGTATGTAATATCCCGGCCGATCGGCCGTTGCAGGCACGGTCGCGATATATCGGGAATCGATAGCGAGAGCACCGCGTCGCGAGACAAAACTGTAAAATATCACCCCGTCCGATTTCAGCGTTCCCGCGCTGGTCTCCGAGATGAGACGAGTAAACTCGCCGGTTTATTCCCGTAAACACGACGACGCCGATCGGACCGCGCTCATATCGGCGCCACGTGAAGCCCGCGAGCTTCAACAGTCGAGAAAGTCTTGGAGTCGACCGAGGGCCCACGAGATTTTTAAGTCGCAGCGTCTCTTTTGCATCCAATGATATTTCATCAGTTTTACGGAAACATAAATTTACAGCTGCGAAATGTTAAAAAATGTTCGATGAATTTATGATACGCGTTTTCTATCAGTAATGGGATTGCACTTTTTTGCATAATGCGAGAAAAATATTTTGTAAATAGGTAAAAATAAATTGATAATGAAATATGCCACACGTGCAACATATTTTTGTACGTTATTTATTTGAGATTCAGTGATTAGAAGCATTCTGGGGTTAGATTCTTGAATTAATTCGAAAGAGCAACGTATGCGAAAATTCTATCCTCACAGAAAAGTTGAAAGTCGTCTGGTTAAAAAATATGCGAGTAGCCAATCGACTTGCAACTTTTCTGTAAGAGCAGAATTTTCGCATACGCTTCTTCTTCGAATGAATTCAAGAATCGAGCCCCTGGAAAGAAACTGTACTCATAATGGCGTTAAGTGCGTATTTTTGGAGGACCAAACGATGCACGAGGCAAAAGTTACGGGATCAGAAAATAGCTGCCCATTCTTGCGGCTCATCAAGCATTGCGTTACGTGATTTGTGTATGCAGCCATCGTGTGATGACGCGAATGTACCTGGAATCGTGGACTGTCTCAGCGCTAGGCGGTTCTTACGTGCAGAAATTAACCGCAGCCAGCTGACTAATCATTTAATTATATTCCAAACTCGACCCGCCTGCACAAATTCCAGTCTTAACAGTCATTGCCGATTCCGTTACGTCGATGCAAAGTGCATTCGGAGAAATTTGCATTTACGACACTTGCGTACGATGCTACCTTTTTATGCTAAAAGTGAAAATTTTTACTAATTAAAATTAAATGAAAATATGAGTCAACTTTATATGTGTCATGATTAAAGCAAAATAAATAATTTCTGCAAGAAAAAACATATGTTAGAAAGCACTGAATTAATGACTAAATCTTGAAAAAATTATTACTACGTAAACATAAGCAACAAATAATAATGAAAAACAAACGTCAAATATAAATCGGAATATTTATTATAAAAGATTTTTATAATTGTAGTCTTACAAGGATACTACGCGCTGCTCTTCGATTTCGATAAAATTTGCAAGTAATGATAAAAGATCCTATCTAATCAATAAAGCCGTTGTTCTGAATGGGCTTTTAAAGCTGAGTTATAAGCTGCAAGTTTTATCGAAATCGTTAAAGAGCAGCGCGTAGTACCCCTTCGTAAGATATAATTAATTTTTATATGAATACTTTTTGTTTTTACTTTTATAAGAGCGCAGTACGTACAAATTTCTTTGTAACATCACTTTGTAAAACACGTATGTAAAATTACACACATAATATGTGTAGCGATTACACTAATATATAAATTATTTACTTTTTACAATTTTTTTACTCTTTGTTGTGCAAATACTTGTTTATGCATGATGAAAAGTTACAAAAAATTGTAAAATTTACGCAGTTAAAAGCAAGCAGTTTACTTATTATATAAGGTAATAGTTTTATCTACGTTGTACTTAATTTTACCAGTTTTACCTAAATTTATTGACGTATGTAAATATCTATATGTACGTTTAAGAGATGGTACCAGTATAATAATTGTAATAATTTTAAAATAAATAACGTTACATGTAATTTTGTTAAAGTGCATAACACATGCATTTTCTCTATCATGTAAACGTATCCAGAGCGATGCTTGATGAAAGTTAATTACGAACGAGCGGGCGTTGGGAGGGGAGTAAATGGTAGAAATTCCGTACGATGGAGATTGATATGACCGCTTCTTCTCGCGAGATTTCGGAATCAGCGAGGCGAGAGGTTCCTGGCGAGAGGAAAAAAAAATGGAGGAATGCAACCGTAAGAATGCTGGTCTCGCTCGGCGAACGCGTGTAGCGTTACTCGATCCGCGTCGGAAAAATCCGGAGTGCTACTGGGAATTACGCATCGCTTCAGCGATGTTACGAGTTCTGTATCAGAGCAAACGGAAACGCCGCGCTAATGATGACGCCGCCGCGCGTTTCGACCGCGCGTTTCGTGCTACGCGCGATCGTAGCGTACGCGCGCGCACACACAATGCGACGCAATTTCACCGCGCTTTCATGGCTTTTTCATGTATTATCAAGATGTTACCTAAAACCCGTTAACGAAAGCGAGAACGGGGGTATCGGCGAAATGCAACGTGCCACCCGCATGGCAATTAGAAAAAACCAACAAAGCGCACCGTTCGTTTTTCTTCCTATCGATTGCTCGCTATGTAGACCGTGATAAATGTTGCCGGTTGGCGAACACGCGTGCAATAAATAATAATGCAACTTTGTCATTGCATGACTCGTGGAAACGAGAATGTACCTCGCTTACGGTGCGAACGCTCGAAAACTCGAGATATCGTATCGGCGATCGAACCTCTCGAAAATCCTCACGATCTTAGCAGGCACTTGTTAAGTAGTAACGAATACTGGTTCAGCACCTGGACTCTATATACTTTCCCGCGTTACGTCTATATCATTACAATATAGATGAAGAAAACGATTTATTTAATGAATACTAATGCCCATAATTTACATGGCGAATACATATTTATTACAGATTTAAGACGTGTTAAAAGTAAATGATCGGCGGCGATTATTGCTAACGTGCACTTTGCAGCTTTGGACCGGCCGGGGAGTTGGTGGAATTACGGTATTCATGTAGGCGAACGGGATCGCGGCGTTAAAAGTCGCGCGAATAAAAGATCGATCGCGATTAACTCTCCCACGGGGGGGAAGTGTGTAATTTCGAGAAGAATAGCACTGAATACCGTGATTATGAATGCATGTAGGGCGCGTGAGGTCTATCACACGTGCCGCACAATTTACGCATTTACGCATGACGGTATCGTCCGAGCAAAAACGGGTCTACCACCGCGTGAACACGCTATTGAAGTATGGTACCACACTCGATGCGCCTCCTCTCCTCTCCTACGGGCGTGCGGTAAAAAGCGATTGCTTTGAAAAAGGTGTGAACTTGCGCGAAATAATAACAACGTGAGATTCCGTTTATTCGACCTGTTTCAGTCTTTCTCCTAAAGTCCTAAACTCTTTCAAAAGTTATCTTTCTCTTGCGAAACCTTGAAATAGATTTACAATCTCGAGTGACATTGGTTAATTAAACGATTGAAAAAACTAATTTTCTCGTTTATCGACGGGAATTGTGTCATCGATCTCTCTCTCTTTTTCTTCATTACACGAAACTCTTCTCTCTTTCGAGCTGACGCGACACTTTGTAACAATGCGAGTCGTTCGAATTCTTCTGTAAATGTAAATATTGCTTCTTATCAAATCTATATTTTATTGGAGGTCGTTTTATCTTCAAACATTACCGGTAACATAAGCTCTTAATATATGCTACTTTGCACAACGTGGACAGACATCTCCACGGCATTTAATCGACATAGTGCTGTAAAGCACCCGCGATAGTAACCGAAGCGGAGGATTAGTGGCGGGTTTAGCTGAAGAAGACCTCCTTCGTCCTTGGTCTGCTGACAATTCATGGCTCGCTACGGGAGGGTTAAACACTTGACATCGTATGATCTATACAGAGCTTATACCCGGTGTATATGCCTATGGCAGTCGGCAAATCAGGTATGTCAGTGGAGATCGTGATTTATATCCGCGGTTCGGCCGCGGGCGGGATGTCGAGACGAAATTGTCGAAGCGTTATTCACGCTCCGCGCTGCGCCGCACCGCGCTAGAGATAGCGTTGTCGTAAACGCGCGAGCGTGCGCGAAAGTTAAGGCCGAGACCGCAAAAGGAGAGCGTTAACCCTTAACGGCGCGCACTGTCCGACTCTTTAACGGCGAGAAAAATGTTCCGCAGACACACAAAATGTCAGCGTGACGCACGTACTCGGGAAGATTGTAACGATTTCTTTTCGATTAGTTCCGAGACGCGCCGATGATTGTAAAAGTGCGAAACGTGATACCATTGTTACATGAATTTCCACTAAGTAGTTCTCTCTCCCCCTCTCTCTCGTGGAAGCTATTGAAGTACAATACATAAGATACTCAAGAAATTTAAGCAATATTTTTTTAAACATAAAATTATCATATGTATGCGCAACAAACAAACCTCTTCTTATAAAAGCACACAATTATACCCAAATTTTAAGGTGCTGCATATTTATCTTTTGCACTGAAGGAGGCATCATTAATTAGAATTCCATAAATACTGAGATTTTTAAATCTGACGGCTTGAAATATGAGAAAAAAATCGAGGTTTTTTAAAACCAGAAGTTATTGAAATCGGCACACAAAGAAATATTGATAGCCTAAAGAAACTTACAATTTGAAGACTCACGGGATACCGGATTATCCAACACAATACGCTTGAAAATTTCGATCATTATTTTAGGTACAACTTGCACAGTTGTTTCCGCGAAGGATATTGTCCGACGTCTCACGACAATGTTGCGCATATCCGCGTGGCAGGCTCACGTATACCAGTGATGGCGAGGCAAAATTATTGAAACGTTCTTTACGCTGTGCGCGAACGCACACGCACAGGAGACGCCGTATACGGGGGGGGATGCGTGCCGTGCGCACGAAATGGCATTGTCGTAAAATCGCGGGCGTGTATGAATCCTATCTGGAAGCTGAGGCGTTGTAGCGAGACCACAAAGGAAGAGAGGCTCGCGCATCAGGAGGACCAGACGGGTTAAGAGTCTGCCTGGGAAGAACCATTGTCGCTCCTGAATACGAGAAGAATAGGAGCTGCTTTACGAACAACGAAAGAGCTGACCTTCCCTCGTGATTTATGGCATTAATGTTGAAAATAAGAAAAATCTTGACTTTGCACCTACTTGCGCTTTGCAACAGTAATATTGCAATTTTAGCGGCGATTGTCCAAGTACACTGGACAGTTCAATAAACACTCCACTACTTTCTCATTTTACTATTTAAGCACGTTAAACTATCATCGCGTTGCCATTATTGTACTGCAATTGGAGAAGGGAAAGGCAGGACTCCGGGGTTTACATAAAAGATGTCGAAATGAGCACATTGATGGTAGTAAAATCATCTCGATGAGACTGTCGGCTTCTCTTGTTTTTTTTTTCTTTAACATCGTACTTTCACTTTTCTCCGTGAGGTCTACGTGGCTGCGGTCGTAACACGCCATGAATGGAAAGGCTCGCATGCGTACAGGCCATCTTTTTCGACGCGCAAGAGCGTCCCGTTAAAGAAACGATTGCACAAGAGCGAAATTCCAGGGTCGCTCCTTTATTTGTGCGCGGCAATTTGCGTACCGTTGACGTTACTACAATCGTGGTAGCAAGATAATTTCCATTTTTGGCGATAAGGTCCCACATTGGACAAATGACTGCTTGCCGGCTGAGAGTCGATATTTTTTAGTCACCTTGAAGTGCAAAAATATGTAAGTCAATTTTTTAAGTCATTTAAGACATTAAGTCATTAAGACATTTAGTCAACTATTTATAGGATGATTTACTATCGACTTTAACTATAGACTGAAAGTCGACATTTTTAGGAAGTTGAAAGTCGCCTTTCGGTAAAACGAAAAATCGACTAAAAAATTTTTTTTTTGTTTTACGGAAAGACATAAAAATCTTTTCGTCATCTTCTTTCTTATTTTTTCGGCAAAGTGCAAAAATATGTAAAAAATATCTTTTTGGCCAATCTTTCTGATCAATATGTCGAAACGATACATGGCGAATCGACGTCTCACTTGCCGCGTGCGTAGTGCGATTGTCACGACATGCACGCTCCTTGCTTGTTCGTGAATTATCAGTGTCAATTCCTGATACACGACAATCGTATCTGGACGTGAGACAAGTCATATTTTTCGCGCGGCTACCGAATTAATACGATTTAATCTGTCGATACAAGTTAATCAAGGAAACCTGTCAAATTTGTTAAAAATATAAAAGCATAATTAAAAAATGCCCAGGCATTTTTTGGGCATTAGTGGGCATTGGCGTACAAGATTTTGGTCAGCGATTTCTCCCTCGTATATAATTTTTAAGAACAAGTAGAAAGATCCGCATTAGACGAAAGCCTAGGAAAGTTAGCGGCGTTAAATCGGTCGAATTAAAACCACACTTTTCCAGTGGATTCAGCAACACGGGAGATTTGTGATAGAATAACTGTAAAGCAGTATCTATTCTTGTGCCATTATGCAAACACGTTGCTACCGGAGCATTGCGCTCTTTACCATTCCTTACGGGACTGTAAAATCGACTCGGGAGGGAAACGATTTGTTCTTAAATTATGTTGTTCCCAGAAGTACACGCGAGCTATGTAGCTATGTCGGCCGTTCGAGCGTATCTGAATCTATCACGGCGCGGTCTCGGTGCACGGGCGGTTCGTTTCAATGTTGCTACAATGAAAATTCCAGTCGCGGGAATAATAAATACTCTAAGTAGATAAGTATACTGCGGAGAACGTTTGCGCGCGCCCGCAGGACCGTAATATCCACCTGCTCGAACGCCGGGCATTATTCTATCCCTCTATCGATTTCGACGCAGGTGGTGAAGGTAATAAGCATTGCCATCCTCGTTCCGTATATATAATCGCAATAATTTAATGCGATTCACTTTCGCCATTCAATGACACATTCGCGCACCACGCACGCAGGTGTCCGATGGTCGCGGAACGTGTGCGCATTTCGCGTTATTGTTCCACGGACAATAGGCCGACTTTTATTGCGCCTAACGATGTCTACCCGAGTCGAAATTTTGGTCCTATGTCGAACCTTTAATTCTATTATCTAGTAGGACCTAAGACAGTAAAAGAGGTCGAACTGCAGGTACACAATTGACTCCTACTTTAAAACTGATAGTGTCGGAAATTTCTATTTTTACCAATTTAGCATTAAAGTAGGTCCTTTTCAGTAGGAGCTAAAGTAAGGTTTTAGAATTAAAAGATTCAAGGGAGAAGTACAAAAATATAATTTCATCAAAGTAGGTTATTGCTGATCTATGTAGGTGTATAGGTCAGCTAACAAAGGTGTGAATTATCCTTAAAAGTGTCAAAATGGTATCAAACTTTCGACTCGGGTAAACAAACTGTCTACGCTGGCTAAAGTGTCTTCGAAACTTTAGGTATATAGCATTTCTTTGTTTAAAATATTAGCTTCCTGCTGGTTTTTTATTTATATTATTTTGCATATAACGCTATATTCTCTCCTCTACCGTGATATAGATCATGTAATTCTAAACTGTTGTGTGCGCTCGTTATTTGCGCCTATTTAACATTTTATTTTCAGACCGCGCGCATTGTTTCATCTCTCCTGTAATATGTTTCGCGTGTAGGCAGGCGCGACCCTTGACCCGACGCATAATTTACATTACACTCGAAAAGCAAATATCGCGTGGAAGAGTGAGATTTATGGGCGTCTACGAAATTGCAGCGCGCGCAGGGCTGAGAAATTATTTTCTTTCTCGGTCGTTACGTTTCGGTTAATACGTTCCCTCTTAGATTATCAAGTCGGGCAAACATACGGCCGTAAATGACGCGCGCCGGGAATGCGAGGACAAAGGAGCCGAGGAGCAGCATCGCGAAGTAGGATTTCCTGCTCTCCGGATGCGCGCCGTCATTCTACGAGCGCGCGAGAGATCTTCGATAAGCGGAGATAACGCGCAAAACGATATCGTTCGGCTATCCCGCTTTCCGAGCCGGTCGCGCAATCAACTCACGGCGGTTTAATCTCTGGCAACTTGGTTTATTAATTGAACGGCCTTTATATTAAAGGTCCAGACGCCTTTATATCATAAGTGAGAAACAGGCTTCTAAAGTTCTCTCTCTGGAGAGAAGAATGTTACAGCATTTTTGTGCCACGAGGATAATTCACGGCATTTTGCGCCGCAAGGGTAATTCACAGTATATTTTAAAGTATACAGATTAATCTACTTAATTGACTCATTAAAATTTAATTATTGCGTGGGCAATTATAGTATTAGATGTATAAGTATGGATATTGTGCATAAATTACTTTGTCAACTTAATAAAATTTAATAACGATTTACACAAATATTATATATGCATAATTGTATAATGCAATTTGTATAAATTTTGTTTTCTAACAGGTAGTTGTGTAAACTATATAATTATATGAGCAAACCATACAATATTACGAAGTACTGTAAGTAGAAATCTCTAGCTTTTGCACTAAAGAAAAATGAACTTCAAGTAGACAGTGTTCTTTTTACAGTGTAACGCAGAGTGAGACTTGAGAAATTGTAAATATTTCCAATGTACGGAGAATTCTCAAAATGCCTGCGACTCGGCACAGTTAGAGGAGGGGAATTCTTTTCGTGTGGTAAGCGTCCATTTCACCCGCGATTCCCCGGTGGCGCCGCAGCTATCTCCTCGTGACGGAAAGTGGAAAATGATTTTCTCCGCTACGAATGCGAGCTTTTCAATGTTCTCCTTCGCCCACTTTTTCTCCGGCGGATAAATTTAAAGATGGATTTAATGCGACCTGGTAAATACCCCGCTTTCACTTGCACGCTTTCGGGTTTCGAGAGATTGCCCCCGCAAAAGTGGGAGGAGATGAAACGCGAGCCCATCAGATACTGCAGAAATTTAATAATTAATTAACGCACGCTGCACATGATCTGATAATGCGTCACTTATTAATTACACCCTCGGACTATATTTTGTACGATTAATTTCTAACACCATGCGTATCGAGCTGCGTAATTAAACTTCTTTTAATTACTCCATTCAAAAGCATAATGCTCCTCTTATGTATTAATTTACTCGTGCATTTCCAAATGGCTTTGACAATAAACTGCATATAGTCGTTTCTTTGAAAAGAAATATACAATATTATATACATATACTACAATATACATTTCTCCTTTAATTACGTATATTTAGTACTTAATATATTACAAATATTTTATCAAATATGTAAATAGTAAATTACGTCGAATATAATTTATGATATATCGTAAATTATTACAATAAATAAGATAATGATTTAAAATATATTATAAATGTAATTAAAGGAGAAATTACAATTGTACACGCGGATAACTCGGGAACCATCGATGCCTAAACGGTAAAACGTATCTTCTCTATTCGGGCAATGCCGGTTTTCGCGGTCGAGAGAAAGCGGGCGACCGCCGAGACACCCCGCGTAGGTATTCGTGCGAACGTAACAAACGTAATTATCTCATTATTGCATAAAGAAGTATTTTTCGAAGGACGCGGCGAACCGTAAAACTCGAAACGCGGAGCTGGCGATGCGATGCGATACGATGCGATGGCGATGGCGATGGCGAGATGGCGATGGTCGTAAATTGCATACACTGTGAACGATGCACTTCTGGCAAAAATGCCGCAGGGTTCGGTTACAGCGGCCGCGCGCTAAAAAAGGACGAGACGAGCGGTTAGACGAAGGAACCCGAACGAGCCAGGGTCAATAACATACGTTTTGACTTCGGCTTCCTTTTTCTTCGCGAGATAATTCGAGGGCGGGCACGCAGCCTCCGGGCGAAGAATGCTCTTTCGTGCCGACGACGCGTTGCATATATCGTGCCTCGCGCATTCGACGAGATACAATGACATTCAACTGCGTATACCGTGACACGAGTAATTGCCCTCTCAATTATTGAAGAACGTACCTGTGTGCAGTACGCGCAAAATGAATAACACGATCGTTACTATAGCGCAATTATTTACGATCGGGGCTCCGAGTCGCGGCGAGAAAAGATATGAATGACATTAAAGCACTATATACCAAGCAGATAAATCACCACGTTTTATCCCGTGAACTGGTAGCGGCTATGTGAAATAATGATTCACGTAGAGCTTTCCGCAAATCATGAAATTATATTTATGTAAGTAATTCAGATATGGATAGGCCGTCATACGTGAGTGGAGCGTAATTATAACTTTTATAAAATAATAAATCAACGTTGCCGAGAGAATAACGAAATTGACAAGATAATTTTGCTCGCGGAATAATTTCAGAGAGAATGTTTCCATACAAATTCACTTTAATAACGCCAATTAATTTCAGTTAAACACTATTATTAATAATTTCGTTAAAAATACTTAGATCGCACTAATTTAAATAACGGCATCTCTTTATTACAAATCCCCCCCCCCTCTCTCTCTCTCTCTCTTTTGAGAACGTATATGCAGCTTTTTCTCAGGTATTAAAATTTTTCATGGCCTCTTGTCAACCTCATAGACACGAATCGCGATGTCTATAGCGCTTAATTGGGAAAAAATACGATCCTCGACTGTAATTGCACCCTGTTGCTCGTCTTGTAACAAATGAGCATCGAACAGCTTTCAACGTTGAAGGAACGGACGACTCGCGTAAACAATTATTAATAGCCGGCTGCAAGGAATCTTGCTGAATCAGGGAAGACAATTGTGTAACGTAGATACCCATACTATTTCTCGCGTTTTGCGGGAGTGACGCGGCTGCATTGTTCCACGAGGACGTGACTTCCTCGTGCCTTTGTAGCTTCGCTCGCACCGCGCCTCACACGTGCTGCGCCTCACACGCGATACCATTCGACGCGGCTTTCGTTTGCCATTCTCGTTACGTCGCGGGTAAAACAATCGTAGGCCCCCCCCCCCCGATAAGCACGATCGGCTCAATGCTAAACGTGACCAGTGATAACTATCTGCATTTTCGATGTATTGTCCCACATCTCATCCTTGTCCCTCGGCCAGTTAGTTACGAGGCGAATCCTTGAATCTATTACCCAGTCCTCGGTCCGGATGAGCGGCTAAGAGGCGAACGACCTTTAGAACGCTAGGGAAACATAATCCACGCTGAAAGGAAACAAATTTTAACAAGATATTAATAGGTGAGATTTATTAATCAGCAACCAAATCTAATTTAAATGGAACTCAGTTACTACAAAATGTTAATCGGTCGGAGATTAAGAAAGTACAAACGAGCCGCTCAAACGCGCTACCAGGTGATTTTTTTTCAAGTGCAAAGGCCAATACGTTAGAGTTGCAGCGTGATTTATCGTATTCGATTAGCCAACATTTCTAATGGTAATTAACTGCGCTCATTAAGAGATAACGTACTTTATTGAAGTTATCTTTATTAGCAGCGATACTCATCGCGAGGGGAAATGTAAGAAAAATGTATGAACATACTCGTATTCTGCGAAGGCTGTACTGATTATTATATATTATGTACTGATTGTGAGTATTATGCACGCGTTTCTGTACGGGTGTCAAGAATACGGGATTTATGTCACCGTACGAAATTAAAATATTGCGACAAGATATTTGTTTAGCTTTACAATTTATTACGCTTGATAATTTATTTCAAGCCGATTGTGTATTATCGGGATTACCGGGGCCTTCTACGCTTCCCGACACGCAGCATCCATTTGTTTCATCCTTCGCACCTGTTCTCCGGTTGATTGCCTCTTGTAGTGGTTATCTTATTGTTGTTACCACTAATAAGGTCAAGCATGATAATTGAGACCCCAGGGTTAATGGAATAATGAAATTCTCCAACGATAAAATCAATCCGATTGCATTTATGCTTCTTTTTCGTTCAACTTTCCTTTTTTAAATGATACTCATTGCACCCGTGATTTCCTGAGAAATACTGAAATGTGTATAACGTGGTGTACTTGAAATTTACAAATACATGCCAATTGTCCGAGGCACAAACGCCCGCTCGTTATATCTTTCTCCTTGTCCCCTACATATCCTGTTGCGTCTCGGCCCTTATTTATCGGAAGACACGTCGCCGACAGCCGAAAGTCCGCGATTGCCAATCCGACGAGGAGAGAAACGATCCTGCTGTTCCTGTTCTGCGCGGTTCTGCGCGCACCCGGGACTGGGTGTGTGCGCTCGGAATGCGCTGAAACATTGCGGCCACGAGAGCGGCGGGATTAAATCTTGATGCATTGCCGTTATCCACGCGTGAATTTTTGCGCGCGGGCATTAGAGGCCGCGGCGAAAAAGTTATCAATTTATTGCACGCGCGGCGTCGATACGCGATAGCGCTCGCGCACAACCCTCCCGGCGAATTATTAATTGCTAGCCCGATCGCAATTGTTGTTCCAAACGAGTTCCCCGCGTCCTCGTGGTTGTTTGCGTTGTATAACTGCGCTTATCGCGATCGGCCGCCACGGTGTCGTTAGGTGTATCTTAAAAGCGTTGGTACCTTCGCTCTCTCGCGACGCTTGCAATAATTCATTAATAAAATCTACATTTTTACATAGGCACTTCTCTTGCCTCCCCCCCTTTCTCTCTCTCTCTCTCTCTCTCGTTTCCTTTCGTTCCACGTCGAATCTGATATTTCTCTTTGCCTCCTCTCTTGGAATTATTGTTGGCCCTAAAATATCCCTGCGACTTTAACCCTTTCGAGACCGAATTAACTTCTTGAGTTTAAGTTTTTATCGATATAATGTTTTTTTTTTCAGTAACAGAATGCATGCAAGATCATTGAATTTTTTAAAATTTTGCAAGGGAGGCTTATATATGCCCCGATGGTCACGAAAGGGTTAACGGAGTGATGAATTGTAACGACAGATTGGGAGCCACTGACGTTCGCATTCCTCGCGATATTTCCACGTGCCGTCGATTTTTGTCGGACCAGTTTCGTGTGGAATCCGGCGTGCACGTTTTATCCGACCGACTCCGCTGGTAAGCGACTAGTGCTTCTCCTATTGTACGCGTTGCGATTACATGATGTCATTCCCTAAGTTATTTCAAGCTTATTCATTCATGCCTCGCATTTTTATGACAGGCCGCTGGCGCGGATGGTGATTAAACGACGGAAGGTTGCCGCGTGTCCAGGCTAAGCTGTTTAGCCGCTGGACAATAATTGGCGCATGCATGATATTTATAATATAGAATACTTCAGAGATGGAGAAGATAAGAGTCTAGTTTAACAGGCGGAACTGATGTTTCCGACCGCGGCGCGCCGTTGCATCGACTATAACTTTATGTAACCATGCATAATGCACATTATTGCACTAAATTATTTATTCACCATCGAGCGAATGTTTATTGTTCGTGATACGGATACTGCAGGAAGTTCGAGAGCGTGCATTCCTGCATTTTGCCGATTAAATGTCATGCAATAGCAAAGTCGCCAGCTACGCGAATACACTGTACGTTTTAACCGCTACCATGTTTCACGCTACCGTTGCTCTCGAAGCGTTACCACATCGATGTTAATGTAATATCAAGTTCAGATTTTACTTCCAACGCTCAACTTTACTCTACGACGTTACTAGAGTTAAACCATTACGATATCGTAGATTACAAAATATTTATCCTACGCCACGAAACGTTGAAGACTTCTTTAACCTGGCCCCGCTTACAACGTATTACTTTTCCGATTCTTATCAAAGTAACATTTCTTTTTCGCCCAAGATGTAATATGATTTAATTGCCCTCTGAAGTGAAAGTAGAGATTATCTTAAAAATGAATTTCTAAAGCAACAACGAACGTACACGGTACGCGCGTTTTTATAAATCAAGTCTGTAGTGATAATGATGATTATCCACTCTCTAAAAGTCAATTAGTGCATTATCACTGAAAACAGTTCTACGTGTAACACTGAATAATTCAGTTCTGTACTTACAACTGGGAATCGGCGAATATTCACTGTTTTCAGTGATAGTCCATTCCCTAGTAGAACGGTGCATTGGCTAAATATTGGTCCAATGTTGGGTTATATTGGGAATGCAGTTGCCGATATTGTCCACGACGTAAAGCTGATGTTAGCCATGGAATAAACGTAAATATTGCACGATAATAATTGTATAATATTAGATTTATATT
Organism: Vollenhovia emeryi; assembly: GCF_000949405.1. Lineage (NCBI taxonomy): Eukaryota > Metazoa > Arthropoda > Insecta > Hymenoptera > Formicidae > Vollenhovia > Vollenhovia emeryi. Next base: position 1,172,716 of record NW_011967240.1, on the reverse strand, counting down.
GGAAATGCATTGGCCAATATTTACCAATGTAATAAGAATATTGGTCTAATATTGTGTCAATATCGAGGGGGAAACCGCCGAGGGCATTGTGGTGTACAGATTTGCGGCATTACTGGGCATTACTATGCATTACTAGGCATTTTTGGGGCATTAGTTTGGGCATTGGGCCTTGCTGCCGCATTATAAAGATAAAATAAGATAAAATAAGATAAAGTAATGCTTACCGGTCATTAGTGGGCATTGGTGTACAAGATTTTGGTTAGCGGTTTCTCGATCAATAGTCGATCAATATTAAACCAATATTGCTAAATAGACACGTTGGCTAAATAAGAGAAGGCGTCTTACAATATTGGAGACCAATATTGGGAGCACCAGATTTACATTATTTCCCAGTGTTGCGCCAGTGCAATCATCGGTACACCGGTCCATCCGTTGCAACCGTATTAGCCTTTTATACTCACTTGAGCAGTACATGACATTAATGCGCGAGAGATGAAAGATACTTCTTTACGCAAACGCTGCGCGCTTCGCGATATCGCATAACAGTCGTACAATTTCCGTCGAGACGAGCGAGCGTTCAATGAGCAACAATGAACGCTATTAAATTATACGCGCATAATGTCATACGTTGCGGACCGCCACAGGATATGGCTCGCAAGGTCTTGCCCAACGGCGACCACGATTCTCTCTCCGCTCGCTATCGTATACCTGTCATCGCACACACGTAGACAAAGCATCCGCCACTAATCGAGGACCGCTAAGTCGCCTTTCTTCTTCGGCGAGCAGTTCGCCCGCGAACGAAAGACTAACGACTGTTGCGAGAGCCTCTTCCTCGAATAACGTCGGAGCATTTAGGACTCGCCGTGTCCTTGCCGAACGCTTACACGCGGATCTTTGTCTTGGCTCTCGGGGCCCCCCGGGCGATGTTGCTAGAGATGGTGGAATTGTGCTAGCTGTAGTGGGTACGTTTAATACAGGAAATAACGTTGACGTTAATTTTCATAGAAAACTACAGCTCATCGGCGATCAGTTTTCCGACACAGTTTTCCTTAACTTGAACAGGATAACATTTAGTTGTTCAATATGAATAAAATTGATTACACGTGTACTTACACCTTCGAAGTCTAATCGATTGAAAAACTTTCGGTTGCCGAACACTTCCATAAATATGAACGCGACGCAAGAAAAGAAAGATTTCTTTCAGTCGAGCACTTATAATCCCGAGATGTCCGAGGTGTGCGATATAACCGACGGCAGATCGCTTTTAATTATAAGCAGAAAAATTGGTCGTGAAATTAATGCAGTGTCGTCACTTTCATTGCGTCGTAACAGTCGTATCTACATCCACTTGACGATGTATATCAATTCAGAGATTAATATCAAGATCGTGTCGCGGATATACGTCCCGTAGCGCGTCTCTGACAGTACGAGCGCGCGTTATCCGCGTTACAAAGCGGTCCAGCCGCATGAAATTGAAAGTTAGCGTGGGCCGATAGCTACCGCCCAGACCGGTCCAAGTTTACATCGTACATTAAGTCGGTGATCCGGCCCGAGGAAATATCATTGGCCTGCGTTCGTCGAGTGCTCCTTAGCGGGATAGTGAACGGGGGTTGAGAGCGCTTCGAGTCTCGCACGGCCCGATACCACGCGAAAACAGCCTGGCGAGCAGCGTTACAAAGAATGCAGACACTCATTACGTGTCGCGATCGATGTAGCGATTCGAGGTAAAGGGGAATTCGCGTATTTTTGCGAGTTTCGCGGAAAAAAGAACGGCGAGCTGAAAGAGCCTGGTTAAACGCCTCGTTGCAAATGGCATTTCGCGATACGGTAAAAATGACCGGCGAATTCCGACAGGTTTTACCCTCGTAACGGAGAGCGTATGGCTGTTGAACCAAGTTCGTTGGCGCTATGTATTTTTACGTCCAGGTTGACACATTAAGACCCGGTTAACTGTCAACCCGAGAGAACCGTCTTTCGCAATCGGCGTTATAATTATGGCCGTGATCGGGAATGGACCGGCAATCACCGGCCGGAGTCAGCCGACGCGCTGTTGGCACAGTACTGACCCTGATTTGAATATTTACGAAGGCAGAAAGGCGGTCTCGGCGATGATGTTTCTCAGGCGCGAATCGTTAACGCGGAGGACGCGTCGAGGAAATTCCACGAGGAGCGCACTCGCTCTAGAATGCGATAATTGCCTCCGCTTGTTCGCAGCCCCGAGCGCTGGGTCTAATTCCCGTTCTCGTTCTGATTGCAGGTCGCCGGACAATTATTGGACACGGAGTTTCAGCCGACGGTCACGGCGACGTGTAAGGGCGGCTACATGACGATTCGCGTCAATCTTAATCAGAGTTTCGTAGGTGCGGTCCACGCTCGGGACCATCGTACCCCGCAGTGCATGGTATCGGGCAATGGCACCACGCACGTTACCCTGGGTATCAATCTGTTCGCGTCGCAGGACAGTCCCGAGTACTGCGGAGTCCTCGTCAACAACGTGAGTCTGCTATGATTATGGAAATCGCGGTGCGCCAACGGCAACGGAATCGTAGCGCAACAACCAGCGCACGGTTTACTTCTGTGATTCGCGGATAATTCGTTTGACAATTTTATCCTACGGTATGTGTGCCACGGGCCTCGAGTATAATTTCGAGAAGTCAGTTCGTTGCACACGCGAGCGGCTTGCCACGTGTAAAAAAAGAAGAGGATATCCCGCTGTCCAAGGTGGCATTTACGTTTTGCACGTTTCGCGAAGCTGCGGAGAACTTGGTATTCGCGTCTATTTCCATGAGAAGTTCCAGAAAATTAATTGTTTTGAGAAGGTTAAGCTGATTTGCATACCTAGCCACTGAAGACACCTCGAGAATAACGTGAGAATCCATCATATATGGAGATTACGATTTGCATTTGAATCCCTCTCTTTCCGCCCGGGTATATTTGTTCTGCAAGTGTAACGCATTGTGGCCGAAGACTCGGAGTCTTTCCCATACATAAAATTTTCACATACACACGTAATTGAGTTTGCAAAAGGATCTCATAAATTCATGAACACTACGCAGAGACCGAATAAGTGTTTTTCAACGGGAAATGATGAATTATTTTAAGCGGCGTGCTGGATTACACTATAATATTTTATCACTTATTTAAACATGCCAATATATCTTACAGCACACAGAAGAACGGTCCATTCCTATCGCTGTTAGGATACACAAAACGCTGGAGCTGGCGGACGACAAGTTTTATGTCATTACGTGTGGAAAGGCGGGTTTCAAAAATGCCAAGTAAGTTGGAGATCGGTTATTCAATGATTTAATGATCCACGAACTATAGAAAGTCGTAGTAGATTAATAATTTTAGAAATGACCCCAAACAAATTTTTAATTAATTGCAATAGTTTCAATTTTTGCGATTATTCTCTGTAATCAGGGTTGGGTAGTGTCTAGTTAAAAAGATATAAGTTCAGTTAAAAAGTTAAAAAGTTCAATAATTTTAACTTAACTTAGTTACATTATAGACTGTTAACTTTTAACTGAATTTAGTTACACTTTATCGGTAACTTTTAACTTTTAATTTACCTCTCTCTTAGGTCCGGTTTTTCATTTTCTGGTTAA
>NW_011967240.1:1134446-1167900 GCF_000949405.1 Vollenhovia emeryi | reverse complement strand
TTAACCAGAAAATGAAAAACCGGGCCTTAATGTTAGCCATGCCATAAACAAAGACGTCGCGAGATGCCCTGCGTCTGCCTACATTGGCAGTCTCTGTTTCAAACTTTACTGCTAGCTCTAAAATCTACCGTGCACGTGTACATACCATAGATCTTCAGCACTGGTAATGAATTTTGGAACAGAGCCATTATAAGGAGTTTTGATTCTCGAACTCACGTGGAATTGTTTGCATATGAAATGGACCATACTCCGTGTAGTGTGAGTGATTGTCCAAACGCTAGTCGCAAAATTCAATGCAATTCACGTGATCGTAAGTCTCTGAGATTTTATGTAAAGATAAAACTTTGACTTTTAATTCAATTAATTGTATTACAGATTAATTTGTGTCTTAACTAAGTTAAATTTTCAAAGCTGTTAACTTTAACTTAACTTAGTTAAGAAAAAAGATAACTTACCCAACCCTATCTGTAATTCGTGTGTATTTATTATAACATAATTTGCATGTAATTTTTGTATGTATAAGTAAACGCCGGTAAATCAGAATGGCGGAACAAACTGTGCTGAGGCTGTGCTTGAGTTTATCTTATTTGTGGACTCTCCGTAACGCTGTCGTAAATAATCGTATATGCTGAGTTTTTCAAGTGTACGAGAAATAGAAATATCTCGCGCCACTGGTTGCTTGACACGCGTGAACAGCGCTATCTAAACGGGAAATACCATTCGCGAGGCTTTTAATCGGTCATTAGAGGCACCATGTTTTCTAATCGATCTTGATATTTGCTATTTGGCTCCAGTCAGCCATATATTTCCGCTTTCGCGGCACATTGATTGTACGTAGAGATACTCCAACTTAGAGCGATCAATTTAAAGTGTCGATATCTCGCACGACACCGGATGTCAAGTTTCAATATAGCTGGATACTTTCTTGAAAAATATCAATGCCCTGCAATACTACTATAATGGACAATAACTGACGCTAAATGAAATAAAATTAAATTCGACGCTTAATGCAAAGGTAATATTGCGAAACGTCTCTTTTGCTCGCAGTACTAAATGGTTAAATATTTAACAATCGGTTTAAAAGTTAAAAGATAATTTTACGCATTTTAAATAATATCGTTGTTTAATTATATCGCTGGTCAGAGAACAGGCTGCACGGGCGATAATAAGATTTAATTGAGCATCCAGGAATCAGATAAGTGGAGCGACGAATCAATAATCAGCATGCTTGCGACGCTGCGGTTTACCGCAAGTTCTTTTTTCTTATTCTGCGATGAAAAATGCGGCTGCTGATTGGCATGCAACTGTTGTCATATGAGTTATCTCGCAAATGACAAGTAGCTTCTTTGTTTGAATAACGTTACACGCCTTGAATAAATTTTCTTCGATCAAGACACTCGTGGATTTTCTTATCACATTGCGAATCGTCTGATGTATTGACCTGTTGACACGTTTTGTTTTTCGTACATTTATTTACTCACACCGGTCGCAACCTCGATTAAACTTGCGTTACGTTTATAATAAAGTGCGCTGCGAGACGCGTGAAAGAGAAAAGGTAATACGTGCTCATAGAACAACGCTTTTTGCACAGAAATGAAACTTCGCTGGTTTCCTTACGCCTTTTGGACGGAGACGTGAGAGTGCAAGAAGCTATATACGGTCACAACTATACCCTGCGTGCCGAGATTTCACGCCCAGACGGTTCGTATCTTATATCCCATTCCGTCGTTTGCTTTTACGTCCGGACGATACGGACAAGTCCGTTAGCCGCGGTTTCTTCGTGAGATCTTGCCGTTCGAAGCACTGTTTCGTTGAACATTCAATTTGCAGGAATGTACGGGATTCGAGTCAAGAACTGCTTCGCCTTTAACAAGCTCAATTCCAGCGTACCGCTTATAGACGACAAAGGGTAAGGTCGTTACTTTGATATAAAGCGGATTAATTGATATGATTCCAACTGATAAGATTTATGTTAACAAATTTTGCGATCTTGTAAACTTATTCGCGCTACGAATAAATATTAAATGTTTGAATGCCATGGTTAAAATAGGCAAAAGTATTCGATAGTTTGTTAAACATCGCAAGGTTTATTTTCCATTGACGCTATTCTGTTATCAACTATCTATTACCAACACAGATCTACGATTTATTATCAACTTATTTTCAAGTGACAATAAAAGTGAACGGCTTCTTCTAGAAGTCATATTGAATACCATTTTCATTAAAACTTCTATTGCGAAGTTCCTTATTACGCAAAACGAGAAGGTCTCTGTTCTTTATAAGTTTCATTCTTTGCCGAAGCGGATTTCAAACTTCGAAGAGAGCAAAACGTCAAGTTGAGAGAAGTTTAAATTAATCTTAACTCTATTTTTTTGCTGGTCAAAGAGATTTATCTAGATAAGATTAAAAGCAAGATGCGCAGCTTACGATTATTGTGCGCTCCATAGCGTCGCTTTCACAATGGAAATGATCCGCTAATTGTGACTTGTTCTGATTGCAAAGCTGCCCCGTGAAAGTGCGAATGACGAAATTCATATACGATCGGAGCTCCGGTATAGCGGATGCCACATTGTTTTCCATGTTCCGGTTTGCTGACAGTTCAGAGGTGCATTTCCAATGCGACATCGCAGTGTGCAGAGGTAAAACTCATCCGGTGAATGATTTCCCATTAGCATCTCGTTACGAATGTGGGTTATAAAATGGCATTCAACTTTACGACTTGTTTTGTTGCGACATTACAGCAGATAGCGATTCTCGTTTATTTTATGAGGAATTGCTTTTTACATCCTAAATCGTAAAAGTTATGATCCCTTTCAAATAAAAGTTTTAACAATCAGCATCATGCTGATTTGGTTTCAGTGTCGCTCTGAACATAAAAATGGCATGCGAAACGTCTTGAAGCAAATATTCTCCCTTAATCTCAATGATGTTCATATTTTTTTGTTCTTCGTAAACTATCAGTACTTTTGTAAATTAACGCGACATGTTTCCGACCTATAATTATTGTATAATTAATCGAGAATATAAGCACTTGATCAGGAGGTTTTTCGTTGCGACGTAACGCAAGTAAACTTGGCGTGTTTAGGAAGCTGCGGTACCCCCGTATGCGAAGGAGACAAAGAAGAGCTGATCAAGGGTGGCTCCTCCACTAACGGACAAAGCGTTAGTGGTGAAGAAGGAGTGCTGCTTGCCGGAACGAGCGTTTTTGTTCTCCAACCAGGCGAAAAACAAGGTAAGCACAGTTCGAATTATAACTGTTATTGTTACTGTTATACATATTATCGTTATTCTTAATACATTCCATCTAGTTTTCTTCATCTTGCGTATAAGGAAAAGTAGAGCGTCAATTTCAAATTAACAAAATTCTTGATTCTCTTGTAGACTCGCGTTAGTTTCAATTTTACTTTTTCCTTTTAAGGAAAAGAATTTCTTTATCAATGCTAATAAAATATGAATGAAAATACAGAGTAAACTATATATTGCAAAAGAACATTTTTCAATATAGTTAATGAAGAAATGCTTAACAACTCGTAATTATATAGAAAGTATGCAGTGAAAGTAAATTTTTAATTATCTTTTTAGAGAAGTCGCGCTTTTCTAACCGGAAATCTGGTTGGTTTATATAAACAAAGTATTTCCTTATCGCAATTTGATAAAGAGATCGATGGAAATGATTAGAATAACGTCCACTGAAACTTCTTGGAGCATCTGCTCTTCTGTGCAGTTAACTTTGATAAGCTGTCGTGACGTGAAAAGTACGTAGCCATGTCGGGAATGTGTGCGGTCTTCTTCTTTCTTCGCTCCCTTATTGCTTCTCTTGCGTATGTGTCCCATTTATGTCTTCTTCCCGAGCGTCGCAAAATGGTTGCCTGTCGTCTCTCTTCGTCATCCTGACCTGCATTCGAATCGCTCCAACACGCAACTTGCCCAGGGCTGTCATCAAATTATAATGTATACTCAAGCTGGCATAAGTGATCTTATTCCGCTTATCACACTTCGTGCATTCTGGACGGAGTCCTTTTCGTTAGTCCATCCGGCGTACAGTCCCACGCTATAATTTCCACAACCAGTCATCAACGATGTCCTCTTGAACTGATGTTTTTAAATTAATTATATTATTATTATAGAAATAAACTGAATATTTCCTCTTATCCCGCTAGATCCTGTATAAAACGGAATAATGCAATTTTCAGCGCGAGAGATCAGAGGAATAACAGTATCGTTGAAACAGTTATAGTTGGAAACATTATCAAAAGTGGAATTTATCGTTGAAAAATTCTTGCATCACGCACGTATTTTGTGTTACTTTTAATTATCCCATTGGACCGTTTACTTACATATAACTTTCCTTTCATCAAATTGCTATTTGAACAGATGGAATTTCTATACTAATACTGTAATTGATGGTATTTCCATTACAACGCACGTGCAAACCTACAAATACATGAATGCTTACGCGATACGAAAATTACACAGTAATTTCTTCACATTTCCAGTTGTACAAACATTGTACGACGACGGCAGCGTGCACCCGCTGTGGCTTCTGTGGCTGGCGGTGGCACTCGGGATATTATTCCTCATCATGCTCATTATCAACATATTCCTGTGTTCGGCGATGACCTGTAGCTGCACCCGGACCGACATTATCGAGAAGGAGCCGTCAATCATTGAGGATTACGATCCGTACCGCAGCTGGCACGGTTCTCAATACGGGTCGAGGTTTGACTTAATTACCTCTCTAAAGCGAATCGCGTGACTTGCCGACAAAGTATCTCTATTAATTGCGTCAATGATATATGATTACGTATAACCGTGCAGCATCCACCATACGGCTTACTTAAGTGGCTCGAATCGATTGTTGATAAGCTAATGAAATTGCTGTCGGATTAAATGCAAATTCATTCATATACATGTGTGTGTGTAATATATATATATATTTTTTTAATACTTGATTAGAAAAAATTCGTTGCTCTCAGGCGAAACTGTTCGTGACCTTTTCTAAGTAAAATCATATTTAAACGTCGCAGAGTCACGATAACAGCAATTAATATCTTGCATTACACATCATGACGCATGCGATGGCGTGCCTGAACGAGAACCCTTCTTGTGTTCAGGTATTCGTTAAACGGGAAGCAAGGATACGCCTCCGGGGGATCCACCATGAATTCCACGAGGTCGATATCGACGAACAGCGATCACTACGCGATAGTGCACTCCCGACCAGGAAGTAGATACTCCGGTCCTGGACAGAAGCATCATCATCATCACAGAGGACCACCGTCCAACATCGGTTCACATTATTCCGGGAAGTGATGTTTCCATTAGCTTCATTTATCAAAAATTAGAACTCCATTGTTTTCATTAACGTTACTCTAATTAAACACAAATTTTATGTATATGCGTCGCTATGGCATTATCCCAACCGCATGAATGACAGGTAAACGTCGATTCCATCGTAAAACTGCCAAAACTGCCGATGCAACCTTAGAAGAATTTAAAATATATAAGAAATATAAAGTTAAAGTATTAAACGATATCAAACAATGTGTCAACACCTTTTCGATTACAAAGGATTATTTCGAGAATTGACTTACGCCATTTGCCGCCTTTGTGGCTGAATGTCAACTTACTACATTTCTACTTTGAGTTAACATAATCCAAAAAAAGAAACCGTTGCTTTAACATTAAGATATAATATAAATTAATAATAAGAAAATGTTACTAGATCAAGTTCGATATCACACAATGATCGTCAATTTCTTTTCGACAATCCGAAAATTTTGCGGCGAATGATGGCATTTGATGCCGGGTATTACACGTGTTTCACCGTTTTCCTCATGGAGACTCTTTTTAAACTTTTGCACTTGTTAATAATATCAACGACAATAAACACCTTGACAGATTCGGGAAACGCGGATTAAATATAATGAGATAAAATTTCCTACGAATAAGCACGATATAAAACGATACGTATTCACACATTGGTATTTTTATATTTAGCTTTATCATTCGCGAAATGATTCTCGTGCTTTAGACTGCGTATGTATCATAATATAATAGTCATAAGCATAGACACTAGAATTTACAAACTGTGCATTGATCTTATAAATAAGATATATTAGATAAATGCTTTTTGTACATAAATTCATTAATCTAAAAACACACGTGTCTTTTATTTCTGTCTGCACAAGTACCGTAATCCGAATTATGCGAAAGGTATCGATTGCAATTGATAATTTTTTTCCTAGAAGGAGCATGGTTGCTCCTCGTTTAGTTTATATAATAATCTAGCTATGAATTTTACATGTAGCCTCGGTTTATATCTCTTGCACGTTGTTATGTTCTTTTAACATCGTTTATGAAATATGCAGAACAATTTTTTATAATTACCGCAATGATTTCTAATATATTACTAGCTAGTCACATTCGAATTTATATTTTCTTGTTTCACGATATAGTCGACGACTATAATTTGTGAGGTATATATATATAATACATATATGGATAAAGTTATAACTTTTGCGGTGGTAATAATAATGTCGTAATATGCACCGAATGAGAACATCGTGAATGGTCACACATTAATGCTAATAATGATAATTCCTCTAACAAATCGTATCTCATTTGTGCGTTCTCGTTTTACCAGAAACATCTATTTTTCTACTTTCATACTCGACTCCTCTGTTGTGACCTTCTAACTTACCTTCTTATTTTAAGTGGGCGGGCTGTAACCACGTTCATCACATTTTTTTTTGCAAAATATGCTTATTACACCCACTCGGTGAAGTACAGTGGTTAACGTTGGACATTTGTAGAAATAGCTTAGAGTCTTTATGTGAGAATTGAGAAATAGGTTTGTGAAGTTTCTGCCAAAGAGACACGACGACGCTGGTATGTCTACAATGGAAATATTAAAATTATTAAATAGTATTTTTAAAAACGATTTTTTTATTATTAAAAATACATTTTTAGAATAAAATATGATTGAATAGTCCGCAGCAGTTGACTTGCATGCGCCTACACAAATGTAACGCTCGTTTAAATACTCCATATAAAACACAAAAACTCATATGCTTACAGATGGTAACTGACAATATTTATACGGGTTTAGTTACATGAATAATTACACGGGGACAAAGGAGAGAACTGATATTACTAGTTACGTGAATACTGGAAGTTGTTCAGTATTACAATATTTACAACGGTCGATGTACCTGCTCGAAAAATTAATCACAATAATGATAAGTAATTTTTTTTTCACTGTAACACTTTTAGTAAGATCGGAGATTCTGAAATTAACTAGACGACAATTTGTTTGAATGATTAAGACAAAATGTCCGTTTCGGATTCTTACCTTCAAAAACTGTGTCGATAGAAAAAGTTTTTCGGCGGAATCAATAAAGAATTATTCTAATTGCATCGGAAACTTTTGTAAAATTCTTTGCTGTAAAAATATTTAAACTGCACAGCCTAAGGAGTGCATGGTCTGAGAAATAAACATTTAATTTGTAAGACAGTAGTATTATCACGTATATAGTTATTTAGCTGCCCTCGAACGTTTGATTAGTACTTTGCGACTCTCTAAAAATATGCGAAGTAAACATAGCCTCGGTACCGAGGCATACATGACCTTTTCAAATAATACAATTGGCAATTATCGCAATCTTATAATACCTACAAATCAATTACAATAATTATCAGATTCATCATTAAAAGTGCCAAGTACAGATGTAGCAATTAATTTGATTGGCCATACGTAACAATACGAATATCATGATTATCACCGCACTGAAGATGAATTAGCTCTATTTAGTATCCTGCATTCCTCATTGAATGATGAATCATGATTGATCGCCAACGATGAAATCACTCTGCTCATCGCGGCGCCATGGAGTGAGCAATTTTAGATTCGTTTACGAGAAAACGCAGAATCAACTCGTAATACATTTAATTAAACGGCAGGTACGTTTCTCCTTGATATCTCTTTGAAACTATTTCCTATTAACAAGAAATGATTATAGTTTAAAAACACAGCGTATATTTGCTATCCCACAAAGCCGGTTTATCCGCGTCTTATTCAAATAGATGGACATATTGTCACAGTCTCCGAAGCCGACCGTCTCGACTAATAAGTATCGAAGATACAATCCTATCGCTCTCACATCGCGGATTCGCATTAGCTTCAGCACGGTCTCTAAATCGTGCTTCTTAATCCCAGGAACGTTCTCCTTTGCCGAGGCGAGAAAGCGAACGGCCGACTCGAGAAAGCAACAACAACGAACATTCTGCAAAACTCGTTAGTTCAATGCAAAAGGATTACGACTTTGAAAGAAAGGGTGACTTTTCAGTTGATATTTTTTCTCGGGGAGATTCTTTTAATTATCTTAGCTACTAACGGTTTGTGAAAAAATATCTCTATGTTAAATGGTTAATACTACTTTTCTATTTTTATTTTATTTTTATTATAATTGGAAACTCAACTTTCCGTCCCTAGGTAAGTACCAACTGAAAAATTCGGCTTCACGCTACATCCCTTTTGCATCGAGCCGACGAGTTATGTACGTTTCACAATTACGCTATTGAGTGTTTCGTCTCTTGGTGAGTCCTAACGAATGTATTTAGCGAAATATGGTATGTACCAGGGAAATTTTATTCTACACGTATAAGGCACGACGCACGCGCGTGTGCGATTATCTCGCGATATCTAAGAGTAAAGTTTCTGCATCTGCATATGACCGAACGGTGTAAGCGTTAATTGTGAGTTGCATATAAACGTATTTTCTATAGAAAATTGAGGCACCATGAATAAACGTACAGCTATTGTTGCGCCGTATATATGCGTAGCGCGATATATTAATAATAACGTGTCAGCCTGCATCTGTGCCTTCGCGACAGATCAATTTGCAATGTCGAAAGATAACGCGAACGGGAGGTGAAAGAATAAATAGCATGTTGATGTATCGATGTAGCCGCGAGAAGAACGCTAATCATTAATATTGCAATTTGTTACATGCTCGAGGTCTTTACGTAAAATTTCAATAATCGCGCCGATCTTGCCCCAATGCTTTCATTTAATTTTAAGCTGACAGAACAACAACGAAACGCGCGATTTCGGGCGGCACAAGCGCGAATTCACTTCCTAACTAAAAGACTGTTTTAGGAGCCTGGATCTGTCGAGGGAAACTCATCACCATATGTAATCACGATTAATCGCATGTTACAACTTCACAAAGTTATTGTATCCTGTTATCATTTCTGGCTCCGAGCTACGAACAACGTGAAGCGTATGACAACGTAGTCGCAAGGATGATTAAAATGATAGATCGATCAACGAAAATAAAATCAAACAATTTACAATTAATATTTAGAGTTAATTGTTATTAGCTTAAATAAATATTGTATTTCATACGTGAAAGAATAACTTTTATCTTTGTAAGTAATTGTTTCAAGGTTGATATAGTAGGGTTCTTAAATAATTTTGATAGTCGCGGATTCCGTGATCGTACAGATCCAGCCTTGGAAGGGCATCTTATCCAAGTGATAATCCTTCGCCTGGACCGCCATCACGGCTTCTCGGCGATGCCCCCCTTACGCTACGTACCCCGTTACTTCCACATTAATATCTCGTTAAGTATAGTGACTATTTCTACATTATTTACAGAGCGTTACAAACGTTAGCCAGTAACGTTTGTACGTTTCCCGCTGAGATGCTTCACTCGCCACATCGGCATTCGCGGATTCGTCGTGCGTATTGCGCAATAATTTACGGATAAGGCCTGTAACCAGTAGATATTTTTTAAACGTTTCTAGAAGACATGTCCAAATATTTCCCGCGATACGTTTTACAATGAAACAAATGGTCACGATTTTAGGATCGCGATTCGTAACCGGCGATAAATTCGTGACAAGCAAAAGTAACAAGGGTGACGCGTAATAGACATAGCATAAATGACAGTGATGGGTGAAGCATCTGGAACATAATAAATTATCAACCGCCAACATTACCTCTCAACGTTAAAGTCATTGTTACCTCTGAGAACGTTCGTCGTTTCGCGATGCCCAGCGGGGCGTCGATCGAACCTTTTGTTAACCCGTTGCCTCGCGAGTCTCCTCAACATCTGACTTCCCTCATCGTCTCGCGCGCTCCTAGCCACTCTCGCGGGGCAGCGGATCGACATCCGTCGGATTCCTCGCCCGTTCTCGAGCCGAGAGCACGCTCTCGAGAACGGCCGACGAGGTTGCATAGTTGAAAAAAAAAAGAAATCAATATTACAGGCTCTCTACTTTACAGGAATATGCTACAAGTATCGTATGGACTTTGGAGCGTCTCCCTCTCTCAGTTTTTGAGTTTGTCGCTCACGCATCAAAAGAACGACGCGTGATCCGACAGTGACAGCGGTGGCGTGATGGGCGGCAAGTGGTTACCGCAGGTCGGGAAGTTCGGCGGTACTGGCGGCAGATCCCCGTGCGTTCCGACGTGCAGAATCAGATTCATGCCGACGAGTATGTGGAACAGGAAGTGACAGTGGAACAGCCAGTATCCTACAAAGAAACTCGATGTTAATTTATGCGTATGATATTAAAGTAATAATTGATGTTGATCACGACGATTATTTTACACTACAATGTGGTGATACAATTTAGTCAAAGTAATAATGGTTAATTTTAGTACCGCAGTTAACGAGAGCAGTAATTATTGATTTTATCGTTTGAAATTTGCAGAATTACAATTATAATAATTGATCCGATTAATGTCACGGTTAATCTTGTTAGCTTCGCAAATGTAGAGCAATAATTTCGTTCGGTTTAAACCGCAACATTTTATCATGCAATATAATCTACTTCAAGCATCGCAAATGTCTTTTGTATCGAAACGCAATTGATTTTCGTTGGACAAAAATAGTTTTGCTGATAGCTTTTATTATCAAATGTCTATTTGCGAAAATTCATCTCTAAAATGGCCAAGTCGGTACGAAGTTGACTGGACTTTGGAGTATAACTGGACAAAACTCACAACAGAGGTAGGTCAGCGCATGCAGATGTGCCGTGCAAACTTTCGTAATTATGCGAGCGAGCCACGAACGGAAGCTGTTTGCATCTCATCGGAGACTATCGCGCGAAAAGTTTTCAATTGTCCTTGTTAACTTACCCGGATTGTTCGCGCGGAAGCGGAAGATGACGTAACCGTTGTTGGGAACAGCGATGGTGTCCTTAGCGGGTGGCAGGTCGAACTGTCTGTGCAGGAGACCTCGCTTATCAAGATCGAGGGCGTGCTTCAAATTGATCTTCTTCACGTTCCTATCGGGAGAACGGCCGATACCGATGATGTTGAACGCGTATCCGTGCAAGTGGAAGGGATGCGACAGGTTGGGCTGTTGGACTGTAATCGGAAAAACACGATTACGTAGTTTTATAAGATTAATATAATTGAAACAAATTTGCTTCACGATCGAGAAAATGGTGCTGTGATGAAAACGAATTTCTAGGACTGTTGTAATAATATAAAAATATAAAATTTGAAAATTTTACGTGTTTTCTCTTAGCGCAATTCCTTTGATGTGTATCTTTTCATTCAATGCCGGAATAGTCTGCGTGAAGACAGCGAGTGTAGTAATCATAGCGAAAGCGACGTACATACCTTCGTCTACGAGGACCACCTCGACAACCGCGTTATGCGGAATGTCAACCTGATGCGTACACATACAGTTAGCGCCGCAATCAGCCGGTCTATTATCACCATTACAGAATTGTTCAGGTGGGATGTCGTCGATCTGAGAGAGCGGAGGCGCCGGCGGGAACGAGAACGAGATTTCGTCCACGAGAGAAATTACGTGGTCACCGGTCGGCGCAACTGCGAACACATCGAAATTATACAGTGTTTATTTCCCGTATATTAAATCAATGTCAAATGTGTTAACTCTAAAACGAAACAACGTTAAAGTTGCGTATCACAAATAGTTATATATTTTTTGTTAAGGAAACTTAAAAATCTTAAATTAAATATGTGCGACTGCAAAATGCGACGGTGGTTCCAGAACACTACATACGTTTTGATATTACAAACACAAAGTGATTTGTGCTTTATTGAACTTGTTATATCAAGTTTAATTGTCTCGAAGAAAAGATACCGTTATTCGCGAATGTATTTCGTGAAGAATCTAACAGCGAAGTATCCCGCGTAATTCGTGTAGCTTCAGTAATAGCATGATGTTGCAAGCAACGCGTGTCTGGATTGTATCCCTTTTCAAAAGAGCGCGTATTTCTAAGAAAGCCTAAGAAGTGTGTAGTGTCTACGCCAATCATCGTGTGATGCGTTTACTTCCTTTTTGCGAATTAAAATAGTTATTAGCGCTCTATTACCGAGGAAGGGATTGTAGGTCTGTGGCTGGAAGAGCTCTTCTGGTCTGTAGAACAGGAAGCGGAACGGCAGGAAGATCTTCACGTCAGGGCGTTGCTGCAGAATGCCCTTATCGATGCCGCGGGCATTCTTCAGTTGGCTCACGCAAATCGCATCCTCGCGCGGTCGGCCGCAAATGGCATCCAGAGGATTCAGGACCTGAAGAAAAGAGATGCTTGAAAGTTCGCCCTTTGTATGCGTCTTGATCTTTGTTAATTTATTAAGAGGCATCTAATCTAAATCATAATTTATAATTATTTAATAGATTTCTTAATAAAAATGTTTACGACTTTTCACCGATTTCAATTTAATTTCAGTTTGTTAGAATTGTTTCCTCCTATATTATAATATTTTTTAATGTTCAACACACATCTTTCCTTCCGTATCTGATATGGACTAGGAAGTTCTCTATTGTATCGTTTGAAGATAATATTCAAATCTTTTTCTATTATGTTTTGTTCATGTACAAGTTACATTAAAATTGATATCTGAATTGAAAGCGTACAGATAGTATTTAAATTTAAATAAAAAGAATATAGTTTATTTTTTAGAGCTATGTAAAGCTACTTTACTTGTCTCATTCGCACAGATGGCAGTGCGTGCTGAGATAAGATTTCCTAAGATCACAGAAATTGGATGTTGATGAATTTTATGTGATAACTTTAATTTTGTCCTTAATTTATGTCAAATAAAGAGCTGTATGACACGTGCAGCTTTGATAATTTTTTAAGCAGAAAATAAAATGTATATACTTACAACGCCTTGAGGAAGACCAAAGTCGTATGAAGGTGGTTGAGTACTTGGTTGATAAGGACCACGAGCATATCGCAGAATAGCCAACTGCTGCGCTCGTTGAATTCCGCATTCTCCGAGAGAACGAAGTTGAATCCAATAAGCGCCGACAGGCTGATCGGCGTTTATGACGAAATCGTAACGTTCGCCTAAGAGAGAATGTAAAACTGTATACGGCACTTGGCGCAGGATGACAATGGCATCAACTTTTGATCAGCCTTGTGAAGAACGCACGATTAAAGCGCTGTTTGTGTTCAATAAAATCTAACAGACAAATAATCTTTTTCGATATAATTTTTTAAATCTAACATTTACGTGTTTGATTCAACGTGTTTAACTTGCCAAATGACATTTTAAACTTATTATTTGACTTGTACAATTATAGCATGTTTCATCACGCTGCAGTTTCTTTATAATCTTTAACAGTTTTAATATCGAAATATTCATTATTTTTTTAATAGTAATATTTTTGCTTGTCTCGTTATAACTAATTTATTCGATAATTCTTTAACTTTAGTAAAAAGATTATAATGAATTTGGATGAGTTGTTTTACCTGAGAATGAAATTATAGTGTTCACTTGTACTGGGTGCACTGCTTCACCGTCGGTAGCGATAATTGTGAGAGAGTGACCCTCGACTGAAATTTGTGAGGGGCATACTGACCCGTAGGAATTAATTAATCGGAATCGATAACGGCGGCCTTGAGTTATCGTGAACACTTCGAGAGGCGTGTTTGTCATGAAACCAGTGTTAGGATCCTAGAATAATGAAAAGCTATTGATGCACCAAAATATTAGAAAATAAAGAAATATCAGTTCAGTGATTATAAATTAATTTTTTGCAATAATAATTCACATGTTGCGCGAAATGTCTGAAGAATATTAATTTTCATTCGCAATTTATATTCGGAATCTGATTTGTCAAGGTTCCTATCCTAAATTGTAAATTGAAACGTGCTTGTCTAATGATGTTAGATAACACTGTTCTCTGTTCTATTAATATGCTAAGTGACGTACCCTGAATTGACCTTTCCCATTGATCAACGCGCTTTCAGGTGCTTGACCGACGTTGACTGCAAGACGGCCAGGAAAACGTTCGGCAGCCATTTCATGGAACCAGTCACTGATGAGCATTACGTGCGTGGTTAAATCGTAATCGTAAAGATTGCTATTGGCGTCCTTGCTCGGTGGCTGTCGTATTACTATACTTCCGTAGAGACCATCTATTTTTTGCATGCCAGTGTGGGCATGCCAGAAATGTGTACCCTCGTTTCCGGCTGTCCATTGATACCTGCATATGCCATATAATTCTTTTATTATGAATAAAAAATTTTTATTTTAATTTCACACATTTCTTATACAATACATATACATGTGTATGTTGTACATGTATAAAACTCTTAATGTTAGAAAAAAACATGTATGAAAACACATCTTGGATAATTAGTTATTATATATTACTTCAAAATGATACAAATTTTGTTATCTCTTTTAATTCTTTGTTAAAGCATAAAATAAAATTTTCAGTTTTTTCAAGTTATGGTAAATTTAATAAAATATATGTAGGATTGTGTGCATACCTGAATGTATTACCCTCTTGAATGGGACACTGCGTCACGTAAGGTACACCGTCGTAATACTGAGATCCCCTTTGCCATACGCCATGCCAGTGAATCGTGACTTCACTTCCTCCTATACGATTTTCCACGTCAACAACGACTTTGTCACCCTGGCACACCTGAATGCTCGGTCCAGGGATCATCCTGTTCGCGGTCAGGATACCTCGCTCCACTCCGTCCGCTAAAACGCACTGACAATCGCTCCACACGGAGTTGGTAGCGTTCGGTGTGCACACTTGACACGCTCTAAAAATTTGTGTTTACACAATACTGGTGTTAAGAAAGTTAAATGATACATATACATATGTATATCCTAAAAAATTGCAACTCTGTATAGACGTATAGAACTTATTGTTAGTTTCAACTATTTTCTACGAATAAAAATCTATTTTTCTCGATTAAAAAGAGTAATTTTGTAAGAATTATCATTTCGTTGTTTTGTGACCATACACAGAAACAATATTATTATTATTATTGAATAAAATAAAAAACAATATAAACTAAAGTAATACTATATAAAAATAGTCAAAGTAATATCATTAATTTATATATATAATAAATTTCGATTTATTATAAGAAAAACGTTATTATCACTTTACAGCTTCCTTCATTAAAAATGATTTCAAGACACTTCGCAGGGATGTACTTACGCGCCGAGTACGGTGTATATTTCGAGCGTGAAGTGATAATAGCATATCCTGGGGGGTTCGCCCTCACGGCAAGCGCGAGCGCACTCGTCAGGTGATGAGAGCGACGGATTTCGGCGCAATTCGGCGGTAGCGCGTTCATTATAATTGAGGGGCCGCGTCCTCGGCGGCCTCATCGTCGCTCCCCGTGTGCCAAGGTTGTCGACCCCGCCGAAACCGCTGCGGAACATACTACTGCTGCTCGGGTGGGTTTGCACCAGGCCATGGGCTGTAGGGAAGAAAGTTGCACTGTTGTCCTGACTGAAGATATCAGTTTTGAGGCTGGGACTCCAGAAGGAGGACGACGATGACTGATCCGCCGATGCTGTTTGACGTCCTGTAACAAATACATGACATTAGAATGAAAGCGAAATCTCGTTGGACAGTTCAATCAAGGAAGAAGCAATCAGAAATGGATCTCAATCTAATCAGTGCAAGAAGCAAGTCGGGCCATTTAAGCAAGATATATGTATGTCGTATAAGTAAGATACAATTAATATGCCTTACATATACATGAATTTAATGCACACACAAAAGTTATATGAGCTTACGTCGTTCTCATAGGATTCGATATTTAGTTACTGTGACATAGTGAGATTGAAGACAAACGTTTTATCTAACATTAATAATATTCTTTGAGACTTTTCTTAACGTTAGATATAGTTATTTACGATTGTAGGATATTATTTCTGAGAAATTGCGTTCTTAATTCAGCACTAATTTGCAAAGCGCAAAGTCTTGTTAGCTATCCGTTTCATAGATGAATGAACTCAATTGCAACAGAAAATGACTTTCCAGGAAAATGTCAAATGAGAAGCCACGAAAGATAAAACAGAACTCGTGTCTAGGCATTTATTCTTCTATTTGTGATACACTGGATTTCCAACTTGCGAAATAGTAAGTTCCTTGTTACACGCGAATTTTATACGACCAGCGTGTGATATATCATTATTTTGTCGTAAGTTACGTACGGTGGCGTAACTCTATCATTACGAGCTGTCTTTCTGCTTCTATTCCGGCACTGATCAGTCGTGTGAGAATACGATGCAGAAGAAGTAGGAAAAGTTTGACTATAGTAATTCCAACTCGTTACGTATTACGTTTAATAGAGTTTCAATTTGCAGCAATTCATGAAAAGCTACGTGTGTACCTATATCGAAATCGAGACACTCGAATCGAATATTTCCGCGATAACGCAAGGTCTTTCAAACTTTCCATCGTGATTTGTATTCGCGCAATGTTTATACATTCGCGATAGATCGGTTGCAGCTTAGAAAATCAGAATATTATCGTTCGCGGAGCGGAAATTATTTTCGAGTAGAGTAGAAAGCAGCAGAGTTTTTCGCAATACTGTCAGATTTAGATTAGGTTTAATAAGTGCACTTGAATACGAGACGTGAAAGTTCGATGAAGTCCCGACATTCCTGCGCAGATATAAAATGGCATTCTTGTTTAGAGAGGTACACAAACGCCGATTGTAATTTAAGAGATCCCGTACGTCTTCTTAGTCGCGAAATAATCCGTACTCCTTTGATATTTTTAATTCTTCACAGGTTTTACATATTGTAATTTTTGTCGATTTTAAATATTAAGTAAACTGTAATTACATAACTTGCACTTTTCGAAAACAAACATACCTCTACAAAATTAATAAGAAATTATTAAGTTCTAAAACAATATTTCGCGCTTTCAACAGAGGCAATTTTTTATAATAGTATTCGTGACCAAAACTTAAATATCTGATTGATTTCTATGTAATTGGATAATTATTAATGGCTATTACTGTTTTCAGAAAGTATCTTTATTAATTCGTCATTGCACAACGCGATCAGATTAGCTTCTTCGATACAGAATTCCATGAAAAAAAAAGAGAAAACCACTTGCGCATTGTAGTCACGTTTAAAGTTAGCAAAGGCATGCTACGATAGAATGCGCTATTAGTAAAGATCAGTCGCCGCTGTCTGAGATTTATTTTGCGGGATTTTTCAGATATGATATTTCATGTTTTACCAATCGTAATGCTTGTTCGGATAAGATTACGATAAATAATGATTCGATAACGTTCTAATTTATTGATATAGATCTAGAATTATTATCCAATTTTTGCTATTAATATTATATTAATTTTGATTAAGCCCTGAAGTATTGAGTTTAAAATTGTCTTCTAAATAATCAGATACATTTACTTTATATAAATTTCACATCTTTAATCCAACAAAATATTGTATCGGACTTAAATGTTATCTTTATACGGAGTAAACGTAATGTACTTTTTTAGTACAATACAATTTATGCGAGAAATCAATGCAAATGTATGACCTTCGTCGACAGGACATGGCGTTTTTCAATACTTGCAACAAGAAGTTCTTCGCGATTATTATCGGAACACAATTTTGTGCAGCTTTTTTTGCAATGGCACCGACATCCTTTCGTTCTTACACCAAAGCGAAACTATTTTCTTACTTCTTTGGCGAACCGCTTTCTTTCATTGTAATCACTTCGCAGCATCGATCGTTACTGCGACAACCGCGAAAAATTTCTGCTACAATCTAGAATATATATTACTGGCGTATTTTATGTTATGCGCCCAATAGGTGTTTGTTAAATTAAAAGGTTCAATAAAAGAATGATTAAATCATTTAATCAAACTTTTGGAAATAATTCGTTTCCACCGAATTCGAGACTATGTATGAAAATGACTTTTGATCAAAAAGCTTTTATAATAACATAAAATTAACAAAATTAATATTATTTAAAGATATTTGAAGCCTTTGACTTTTGAAGAAATAATTTTCTAAATTTAAATGTATTCAAAATGTGACACATATGAATAATTTTTTCGTTAATTAATGGAATCTTTTTATATTTATAATTGCTTGCCTGTTCCTTTCGGTAACACAAATCACTCTGGATCGTTCTACTCTGATTCATTCTGAGATTACGTGGCTGACTTAATGCGAGCGATCAATTCTACGATCGGTCGCGTTTCGAACCCCGCGAAATTGCATCGGGGTACAAATGCGCGCCGTGCGCTCGTTAATCTTTTTTTTTCCATCGAAAGCGTTACGTGTTATACGGCGAATGATGTAACGGGGCACGTATTGAACTACGAGTGCCTCCGATCTGTCCGATCGAGTCGGATCGACGTCGAGCTGACGAACGTCGAAGTCGGAGTTTTCCGGCCGTATCGCTGGCCGTAACGCACCGCGAGAAATACCATTCCGACTGCCGAATGATTTATACCCCGAAGAAAGTCATGGTGCGCACCACCGTGCTGCATTTCGCCATTTTGCCGCGCGCAACACCGATTCTACGAAATTTATCCGCCAGTCGACAAAATAACGATTTATTATGGCCCAGTTCTGTAAGTCATGCCGTATAAGACATTTTCATTCTGAAAATTATCGGCTAGGAGAGTCTGTAATCTGCGTGTTGTCGACAGCATTAATTTACTGATTGACGTTTCGCCGTTGATTACATCGAAATACGATTAATATGTAGATATGCGATACATTCCCGTATGTAAGATTACAAAAAAATTCCTTTTACATTCGTTAGGTATATGCAAAACAATATTGGAAATAGGAAAACAGATGAATCTCATTACCAGTTTAGATTTGAACACATGTATTAGATTCGCTATTTTATGTTGCAGTAACATGTACAAATTTTATGCAGCTATATTTTAATATGATATATAATATTTCAATTTTACAACACACAAATAACACTGCATGTTTCGATCATAAAATCGGCGCGCTAACTTTCTTAAAGCCACGATGCTGGAACTTGGATCAAGTTTTAGTAAGTAAACGCCAGATTTTTCAAAACGTTCTTGTGTCATAAAAGAGATGATATTATTAAAAGAAAGTCCAAGACAAAGGGTCTTCGAATCTTTGCCGTGGAAAGTCTACTTGCGCGTCCGGTAGAAACCGTCACGTGGATGCTCGCGTGACGATGACAATAAGGCGATGAGGCAACATCGTGCTAGCACGGTCGCGTCATTTAGAGCGAGTGCATAATGCGGGCATGTAATGACTCGCCCTCGCGACTTAACTGTTTATTATACCGGGCGGGATGGGTGACGGCGCTGTCGTAAGACGACTTAGCCGTAAGCGCGAACGTCGCGGTTGTGCAAGGGAAAAAAAAACAATGAATTAAGTAAGACAAAATCGCGCTTTCACGCTGCCCCGCCGCTCCTTTCGCGCGGCAATTAATTCGCCACACTACTATTTTTACCTGCCTGCCACGATTGTTCGACCGGTTTCCGAGTAACGGTACATCCTGAGGCAAGACCGATGCTTTCGCGATTGTCCCTAATCGCTGCTGATGTAACGAACGACTTCTGCGCGCTTTGTCAACTGATATTCCACTGACTTTGATATATTCGGTCTTATATAATATCGTAAAGCTGGTCGATTGTGAACAGACGTACCAAAGCAGAACAGTCAAGAAGTTGCAGGTTTTCTGTGGTAAATGTCGCGAAACGCAAATATCGATCATCCCTATTGAAATGAAACTGTAAGACGAGAAGAACGTACTTTCAAAAAGTTAATTATACCTATGTAATTTATGATGACTCGAGTTTTCATGAGAGTATCGATCATCCAACTTGACTCGAACTCGTGTAATGGCATAAAACAAACACACGGTGTTGCTCCGCAAGATACACGGTATAACGTGTAATTTACATAATTTGCTTTTCCGCGTGCTTTGATGATTGGCATTGAGTTCTTTTTCTTCAAATCTGCGTCGGAAAAACAATTAGAAAAATTGGTGAAAGTATTCAGAGAAAACCTATCAAATTCGACAATTAAGAGATAAACACTTGCAATTTCTCTATTGTGCTTTGCAATTTTCATTTTTATATCATTAGCAATTTATACATTGTGGCATACATTTTTTAAGCAATTCTTTAACTTACGCCCGTAAATTATAAAGATTGTTAAAATTTTCTTAAAATTTTCGTAGTTTGAAATTAACAGAAAGTTAAAGGTTCATGTATCTTTTCACTGAATTTAAATGCTTATTATGTTGTCAATAAGTTGCTTTCTGTTTAATTCTGTATTGTAAGAATAAAGCGTACTGGCTATTTCACATAATACTCATGTTCAATCCATTCAACCTACAATTTTGAAAAGGAACGTCACTTGCATTTAATTAAAGTTATTTTTTAAACATCGCAGCAGAAGTTGCAGCTCGTTTTTGGGTGATTGGTACGCGATCGCACGTGTCCGGTCAGCCGCACTTTCTTCGCTCACTCCACATCTCCTTCCCTTTCTTTCATGCAACTCGACACCCCGTGTAATAATGCACATTTTTGCGGGCGTGTGATTAAGTTCGCGCCTACGGCAAGACCCTTCAGAGGCGTTGATTATCCGCCCCATTAATTATTTTTGATATCTCACTTTATCAGTTTTAACTGAACGGAAACGTCTTTCAGTCGAGTCGGTTCATATTTTTTACAGCTCAGAACAGAGAAATTCCTTCTTTAAAATTTAATTTTGTTTTATTTTGACCGTTTCTCTTTCACATCTGAACGAAATTGGACTGTTTTTCAAAATCAAAGGAAGTGTTTCAAATATGTACGTTCAAGGCATTTAAAAACATTCATAAAAAGCATTGTAAGCAAAATGTAAGACAACGCAAAAATTCATAATTTTACATAAAATGTAATAAAATTATTAGTGATTATTTGCGTTGTTGTTGATTGATATTTTCCAGTCAATAAAGTAGTATCGTTTGCGAGTGCATCGTCGTTCTCTACGAAATCAAGAGCGTCGGTCGAAGCGAGCATAACTAATGATCTCCCGGTAGTTAATTCAACTAAATGTCAAACAAGACACGTAAAGACACGTAAGATATCGCAGGGTTTGAAGCGCACGTAACGGGTGTTCGCATTGTCTTTGGAAAAGTAAATGTAAACCAAAGATAGACATTAAATATCTTAATTTTGATTTATTTTAAATAAAATGTCATAAATTCTGGATAATATACTATCACTTTTATGCGGCGATAGTTTTTAATAGATAAACTATTTCTTCTCGATAATTATTTCTTCAGTGTCTCACAGCTGAGGTTAAAAAGATGCAAAAGCAATGTCTACAAGAGAACAATGCAATGCGCGAGGAAGTGAGAGCGGAATCCCAGAATCGCGTGATAAATAAAAGTGCACTTTCGTTTCGAGCAGTTAAGTGCTCGCGTGCCAAATTGTAAAAGATAAGGATCTATGCCAGCCTCTCGTATTACGGAACTATTGATTCATCGTATCAGCGAGAACGAAAGTGTGAAGTGATTAACACCTGCGCGGGGATGAAATATGTTTACTTCCGACGATTGCGCTTACGAATCACAAAAATGACGAATGGGAAAAATTTCAGTCGTTATCCGCTCAGTCATGATCCTCGAGCGTCTCAGAAGGATCGGATTTTCTTCTCACCATATATGCACGTTATTGATATTTACCGTGGGAGTTGCTAGACCGAGATTGCGACTCGTCTTGTGAAAGTTCAAATAAAATGCCAGCAGTCGGCTTATGACGCGACGGTACCGAGCACGCTTAATGTCGCATCTCTGCTCGCAGTCCTTCGTCCTCGTTTCGTCGGGGAAGAAATGCTCGAAGGATATTCCAGTTACGTTTTTCTTATATCAATCCAAAATTCTTACACGAGTCCAGATTTTCTTGCCATTAAAAGAACGTTTCTGTCGCAGAGTAATTGATAACGTATTTCTTACCGAATCTCTTTTCGCAAAATTAAAAGAAGATAAAAGGACTCGGTCACAGCGGAGTTGCGAAGCAATCTGTGGCTTCTACTTGGAAAGATCTAGCCGAGAGGTACATACACAAGCCGGAGGGAATGCAGATGGAAAGTGCGACGATCCACTCGCAAACTTGGCCTTGTCCTTGCCCCCGTCTCATCTTATGGAACGGCACGAAGAGTTGCTCTCCCCGCGCAACGCCGACATCCTTGTGCGAACGGAGAGAGACGGAAAAAGACAGTGAAACGGGGGAAAAGAGATTATTTCGACGTGACAAGGGGAGCGGTCGCGTTAAGATCGGTAATGACGGCACGTAAAGGCCGCCTCGATTGCGCTAATGGACGTAATAACAACGATTTGCTCCGTAAATCGAGGGAGGTTCTTTCCGGTACCGTGCGGAGTTGTGTGCTTCAAATTACAACCTACGACATACGAAAGTTAGTCGCAGCCACGTGCATCGAGATCGAAGAAATTATCCCGGGGAACGTATTCATCATTAGCGCACGTCAATTTCCAGCTCGATCGGCATACTATTGAAAGTACTCGCTACGGGGAACCGAGTGTGTTTCTCTTATTAAACCGAAGATCAAGCGAGAAAGATATTTCCCCTATCGTGATTGCCGCTGCGACTTGACGTGAAAGATATCCGCGAGGAAGGCTGAGAAAGTGTCGAAAAGTGTCCTTAACACGTTGCAATTGCTGATGGAAGATCGCAGCAGTCTACATCCGCGTGCAGTCGCCGATCCAGACTGATTTAAGACATCTTAATGTGTTCAGAATGATAGAAGACTCGTCGCATTATGTTAGAAATGGACTTCTCCAGATCTATCGGCCATTTATCTAAATGTTCATCTGAGATGAGATCGGCAAGTACTTCGCACCTTTGCTGCTCTTAATTGCCCGTCGGTCTACGAAAGTCAACGTTTCCACGCGATTTATCTCCGAAACAAGAATAAAGCCGTTACCAGATAAGAACCGATTGATCTCCTGCGGACTTTGAGATAACGTGATTGCCCGACGCCTCACCGTCGCTCGACTCGGCCGGGCAATTAATCGATAATTAATACCGAGCATCGGGGCCGATGTTCTCGCGCGATTCTCATCGTTGTTTGTAAAGATCCTTACCGCGATTGCGTTAACCGCGGGCGAACACCTGCTTTCCTAGCGCCTTTGTAGCGCAAATAAGACGATCGTGAGCCACTTAAATAAATGATTCGCTTGAGCGATCGTTATAAGAGAAAGGCTTATCTCCCGCTACCGCGTCGTCATTGCCGCCGGAAGTACCTGTTTACGCACACACGCAGGAATAAATTTCACGGTCAGCGATATCAGGATCGGTCAGAGAATCGTTCTAGTAACTTTTAGTTCGGGTACCTAGTCGACGAGTTACCGCTGTGCTCGCATGAGCGATTCGCAATAATATACTTTCATTGGTGATCGCAACGCAAAGCTGTGTGTCCGCCCTCGGAATCGGTCAATATATCGAGGAAGGAATAGAAGTTTTTTTTTTCTCTTACGTCGACCAAGCGGCCGACCGATCTGACTTGGACGCTGGTTCACGCATTGTAATTTTCGCAGTACCGTAATTATCGGTACAGCTCGCCTAACACGATATATAGATTGCGATCGTAAAATATTCCCATGACTTTCCCTTCTGCCGACGAACGGCAGTGTTTCTAATATAATATCCGGCCGTTATCGCGTTCGATCATCTCTCGACGCTTTTACGTCTTTTTCCGTCGCTTTTCGGACGCACGAGGACTGATAATTATTAATTATGTGATTGTTATGATTATTATAATTATTAGATGATAATAATTATAATTAAAAAGCCATTCTTTTCGACAAGTCGGTTGGTTGTTGGTTGTATGAATGAAAGATCAGATTTAAGCGTATTCATTATCGCGGTAGTGTCTCGCGCCAAGTATAAGCTCATATGTATGCACGACGCAGATAATGTGGCTATAAAATAGCGTACTGCAGAACAGAGCTTTGATTGGAGCACATTAATTATGTGTTCATATGATACACAACGTAACTAATCTCAACTTTGTAAATTTGTTTAAAATGTATCACTTGAAATCCGTACAAAAGGCTGAAATTTCCAGCCTGTCAATATCACATGCAAGACGAATAAAATTGTTCTATTTGATCTTACTATAATCGAAATATTTTATTTCCATGTCGTTTCTAATCTTAAGTCCAAATTTCACTGACCTTCGCTTTTGCATGTTGCATTACAATGTAGAAAAAAAAAATGAAGTACGTTGCGAGGAGTCAGTTAGTCATGAACGTGAAATTTTCCCGACAATCTGAATGCAATCGTACTTGAGAGGCGTGTACGTGAAATGCAATAACGAAATAATTTGATTGCAGTAATGATAAAGAGCAGGTCATTACGTTAAGGCCTTTTGTTATTAAGATCAACGGAGAAAGTGAAATTTTAGTAATAACGCGTACACGGTACGCTGCAAATTATAGCAGAAGGCACGGTCAATCAAGATACACGGTTTTCATCCAATTTTTTATGTCTCATTTACCTTTACTAGTTATTTAATAGCACAGTTCGAGACACTTTAGGCTTTCTAAGTTTTGAATTCATCGAGTAACATTTTTAACGTTCATTCGGTAAGAATAAACTCAATTTTATATCTTACATTTTTACGTATAAGGAGATAATATATAGTGAAAAAATGTCTGATGCATTCGCCCAATGCCATCGCGCCTTATATATTCTTTTAAATAAATTCAACTGCAACGTGTTTCTTAAAAAGAGCTCACGTTGCGTAATGTCAGATGCATAACATTACACGTTTTCATTGGGTAAACGTGTTCCGTTTCCACGCAACGCCACACGATCTTGATATTCACAACATGTGCATAAGTTACATATCTCTATTTACGGATCGACCTACGGGGAGCTCTGTGAGTACCATGCAACCCGTGCCGCAACATTGTTACATGGCCCATAGAGAGATGCTAGGTAATTGCCACGGAGAATCACGTCACGCTCGCGAACCCGGCGAACACCTAGACGCCGAAGGTCTTGGTCCGAGGATACCGCTGCATCACGATGCGGGATGCACGCGTCGCGCTGCACGGTTGTTTGACTGCGCGGCTAATGCACCCCTTCTGGTTGGTTCAGCCGATGCCTGGCGTCTTTATTGCAACCGCATCAGTAGAACCAGCCAATTAGTGTCAGCCGTGCTATTGCGTTACTACATTGAACTTTATGCACCGTTCGTTGCTCTTTTCGCTTCTGTTCATTAACCTAACAAAAAGCTGTATAGAATAGAAAAATCGTTGTGTAATATGGTTCTGATAATTAAAATATGAGAGTGAGTATAAAAATCAAAGTTACCGTTCAAGTATAATGTAGAAAATCGGAACTGTCGGTATACGAATGATCGAGACGTTACTATTATTAAATTTTTACCGGGATAAATTACAGTTTGTTCAATTTCGTTTAATGAATTTTGAAACATAACTTGCGATGTCTTGCTACGGGTAACTACATTCTTGTGGAGTCATGAGAATTTAATCTCTACTTGTGCCCAAGTAGCTAAATAATGCTTAGTTGCTTACTCGACGGCACGGCCCGCAAATATTCCTGTATTGTGTTAACGAAATCGTGATAAAGTATTATGCGTTTGTTTACTACGTTAAGATTTAGTAGAATATCACTTCTTCCTTTTGTACCAGCGCAGTGTTCTTTATACAATTAATTATATACGCTCAAGTTATGATTTAAAATTATTTTGATTAACAAACAAATGTAGAACACATTAAAACGTATACCTACTTGTATATCATAAAACAAAAATAATTATAATTGAAATAGACAGCAACAAAGACAGAGACATCCCTCTTATATTTAAATAAATATTTAATATGTGACACAAGTTTATTTTCGTGTCCAGATAAAACAATATTCGATAAATATTCGATGTGAGACACAAGTTTATTTTTGTGTCCAGATAAAATTTACAAAATCACCCTTTGCAGAGGTGCGGGAGTATCTAGGGCATTCTATTATTGTGTTATATTATTGTTATTAATCGTCATTAAAGTCGCACGTTAATTTAAGTCGAGAGTGCGAATGTTATCAGTTAGCGCGAGAAAGTATCGATTACAATCCTGTACCATAATCAAACGTTAATATCACCTATTACCGACATTTTACTTTTTTCTCTGTGTAATGTTTTCTGTTTGTCCCACATTGCGGAAAATTTTTCACTCTGCGAGTTTCAATGAGTTTGCCTCCATATATAATTTTTATAAAATCTCAATGTTAAAATATAATTTTAAACATGATTTTTGTTTGACATAATTTTCTAAGAAATTTAATATAAATTGGATAACTGTTAACAATTTCTGCTAGAAAAAAAAGAGATCTAATCCAAATTTCATATACTTTCAATATTTATAAGAGAATTCATTCCTGCTGTTTATTAATTATTATATGTTACTTGCCTATTATTTAGTTTTATTAGATCATACGTTTTTAAAATCGCGTATACTTAATTATTTTAGGTGCAGTCAATGGCATTTTGATTATTCGAAGCTGCTCTGCAAATGATATTATTCGGCCTAATCATTGTATCTATTCAAGAGCATAATTCGCTGAAAGGTATACGGGTTATGCGCTCTTATCGGGTATAGGATCTCCGGGCGATGTATGAATTATATATCCCGTAATGGCATAGTTACGTCTGGGTCATTGCCACTTGTCAGGAAAGAGAGCTTATTTCTATTCCTTTCTCTCCTTCATATTTTTCTCATTTTCATCCGTCCGTCGGCGAAACGAGCGGTAGTTCGATCGTTTGCTTGTTTCCGCGAGATTACACTTCGTCCTTTGTCCGCGACGGAGCGGGTCCGGTAAAGCCCTGATTATAGAGAATTATGTGTAGCCTTGCGTTACGCCGTATCATTTGCTCGTCTGAAATAGTTCCCGTAGCGTCGTACATCATCGCGTTATTTAACGCGATTGCGAAGTTATGCAAAGACAATCGTTTTCCCCCCCTCCCTCCCGTGGGGGAAGTTCGTAATTTCATAATAATGATTACATTGTCTAGGTAAGACGTTATGTAATGGAAACTGCGCGGAGCGGGAAATTACGCGGAGCCGATTGATACGATTATTGGCGTCGGCGGAATTTTTTAAGGCGATCTCGTAATCCATCGAATTTTTTGCAAACTGAACTGTGCTTTTATTTCCTCGAGAAGACACGCTATCTAATCAGCTAAATTGGTTAAAATCTTTTGTTGCTTTATTTGTAATGCAATGTAAATCAAAGTTAAATAAAGTCTACTCACACCCAAAGAACCAAGTTAAAGTCTCAAAGCTTACTCTTCCTTTGTTACTCCCCAATATGTAAGTCCATTTTTCTGTTTGTGATAAGGTATAATAATTTTCGATACTGATTAATTATTATAAAATATCTATATAACAAATGAAAAATTTTATTGGAGATTATTTAAGTTTCTCTTTTTTATCGAAAGAGCGATGCATTTGCCTATGAATGAAGTATCAACACTTTCGGAACCACTTTTTGTCGGTGAATAAAAGAAAGCGAATACGAAAGTGATCCTATGCGAATCTAAATTAATAATAGTATTGATTTTAGGTCAAATAAAATTATATGCGTTGGCGTCTCGCGAGTAATTTCTCTACGCTAATATCATTTAGTACGACAAGCAATTTCTTTGCTCTATTCTTCTCCTTGTCATTTGATACCGAGTGTTTTGTGTGCATCTAAATGTCACATTCAAGCGACATGCGTCTTTTGTAATACATAACACATTGATTACATAGAAAGTTTCGATCGTTGTGTTATGACATAGAAATGCGTCGTATGCAGATGGATTTGCGTCCATTACTTTAATGAGAATATGCTTCTTTCCTTTGTACATTTTTTCACTAATCTAAATTTGTCTCTTTTCCTCGAAATTTATTAGTTTATTATTAATGAATCCTGCGATATTTTTTAGGCAAAATAAAATAAAGAAATTAAAAATACGGACAATCAGAAAATATAATAAATCTCCAAAATATTTTGTTATTTGGCATTTTATAAAGAATTCTAACGCGTGTCAAGCTTTTATAGGATATGATGTAAATTACATTACAGAGAAAGAAAAAAGGAATGTAAGCATGCGTAACATGTGTCTAATTAATTGATTCTACTGTCACATTTTTTAATCAAGATATTAATTAAACGAACACAGAAATGCGCTTTATACACGTAGCTGCCCTTTCGCACTTGATATATCATCACGTAGATTCATTTATCATCAGTCTGACTCGTAAGTACGAAGTATCATCTTCGCAGTAGCTATCTCGGTGAGTTGTTCGAGTTTAACTAGTACACACGGAAGCGTAATCGTTTTTGCGATCAGATTGCACTTGATAGGCTATCTATGCGAGGTATTTAGACCCACGCTGGAAGATATCGAACAGCATTTCACAATTTACGCTGCACGACCTACGCTGTAAGATTTCAACACGAGACAAGACTTATATTCGGTTTTTCTAATTTCAATCAAATTTAAATCACGCTACGCAGTTGTTATTTAATAATTCTTGGACCATATTCATGAAAAAGAACGATGAACTATTTCCCGAGATAGTTGCTTTGAGTCAACCTCGCGCTTTGCAGAATAGATGAGATCACTGAAAGATTCCGTTTAAAAAGGCGAGTCCCGTTCACAAGAGTCGCTCGAGGCGACGATCGGTCAGTCGCCCCGCACAAAATCGATTTTGTTTGAATTTGATTGTCTACGTGTCGGCGAAGTGATGCAGAAAGCGTGACACAGTTTTCGACGCTGATGCCTGAGACAGCTGCTTCGGAAATAGAGAGTGGTCGGTCTGTTTCGCACACGGAGATCCAGATAGACTTCCTCCTTGCGTCTGCATCCGTGATGTTTTCACCGGCGAAATTACCTTTCGCCTTCGCCTTTGCAAATCGGAGTACACGTACTGCTGCGGTCTTTCGCTAATCAATTAATAATGAGATTCACGTTGAATTTTACTCGCAAAATCTCTTCAACTCTCGAAATTGTATTTTCCTGTGTATGACATTCCGTGATAAAGCTTTTGCAAGGATCAATTTTGAAGAAGTAATTTCAAGTTGGCTAGTGTTTTCATTTTTGGACGTACAGGTTTTACGTGTGAATCGCGCGAGATATTCTTGTCTTACCGATTTGCCGGTTAACCGAGCATCGATAGCAAATCGATTCAGCGATCACGCGATGACACCGATCGCTGATTGTTCACTGAGAGCGATCGCGGTTTCTTCCCGTACTTGTCGCGAATCGAGAAAGAATAATACGATATGCGGAGCGGCGCGGGCCGCTAACCGGCCCGTTCGACTGTCGCCGCGTGAATGATTTGGTACAATGAGAATAGACCGTTTTCGACCGAGGTGTTAACGCGCTGCACCATTTCCCGGAACCGACGCTTGGCGCTCGACGCCCGAAATTCAAACAATTTTCGCGATTGATAAACCTTAATAATCGACGAAATTTTAAACATCCTGATCGTACAAAAAGATTTGGAGACCAAAATACTGAGTTTTAAAGACACACGTGGACGAAGAAAGTAGCCATATTCTTTTCAATTTTAGATCTTCCCAATATTTGCTAATTGGAGAAGTCTCCTTTAAATAGTGTTTTCAAAAAGTTCCTCAAGACATTTTATACACAAATATATCGCGTTGAGGTATAGTTGAAGAAATTTCAAGGAATCATGTGCATTATGCACAATATTACATATCAAAACTAAGAAAACTTAGCAATTAGACTTTTAACAATATTTTGTCAACTTCTCGTATTTATAATCTTTTCAAAAATTATTTTACATTCAAAGTGTTCAGATCTTGAATTTAGCGTATCGTTAGATTCGACGATAGGTCCTCACGCTTTTTAAAGTCAATTTCTTGGTGCGTTTGAACGCACATTACAGCATCATTGTAATTAACGAGTGGTTGAGTTTGTAGATTCCTTGATCAGCGATTAGCGCGTTCGCGGCGGGCGTAATAATAAAGCGGTGGTATTTCTCGACCTTGTACGGTACTGTCGTTCTTTGACCGATAAAGAAAGGATGGCAGTCAACGACCGGCAGGAAAGCCACCGGGCTAGTTTCGTAAGGTCGTACATCAGGCGCGCCGCCGGTCTCGCCCAATGTCAAGTGCACGCGCTCAAGGTACTCCAGCTTCATCTCGTTTAACGCCGGCTTAATGGCCCGCCCGGAGTGCGCGCGTTCGTTACGTAAAGAAGATCCGACAGGGTCATTTAACTTTAAACTTGGTAAAAGCGGGAAACGAAAAACGCACGAACACGTACGAGAGTGTGTACTCTCTGAAAATCAATCAGTAGATTATTACTGAAAACAGTGAATAGTCACTGATTTGCAGTTAGAAGTATTATACCACTGAAAATCGCAGTGGTTTACTTATAGCTGCAAATCAGTGACCATTCACTGTTTTCAGTGACAATCCACTGAAGAAAATTTGATAACGTGTTATTATGACGAAATTCTCAAATTTATCTCATTCGAATGTGGTATTGTATAAAAATAATAATTCTTAAAGCACTTAAAGGGGAGAGAACGAAAAGAATTAAAAAAAAGATCTCTAACAGCAGACTGAAGTGTCATATCGGATTTCCGTTTCACTTTTTGACCGGTGTCATTTTAATTGTATAAACTAGAAACAAGATAACATCTTGATATGTCATAGATATACAACAGTGATTGAGGAAGGCAAACATGTATCGACAGGGGCCAATGCTCCCTTTTTGGCGATACGCGAAAGTACGCGAGTCTCGAAGCAATTAAGCTAATTAACGGAGTTGTATGGTTAGCGACTCCTTTCTCTGCGACCTATTAATTAAAAACCTTGGCCTGCACGAATTGACTCGCTCTGCAGATCACCGGTCGCGAGGATGCATCGCACTTGCAATCATTCGCAAGTATGATTGCTAGTTATACAGTCGAGGGTCGTTAATTGTCAAATCGTATGTTTCACGAATTGACGAAATCGCGAAATCGATTGAATATACAAGTTATATTAGAATTACATTATGACATTTTTATAATATTTTTCTTTGTTATGAAATCTAAAAAACCTAGTAAGTGAGGATATCGCCGTTGATAAAAGAAGTGTCACTTCTATTCCTGCGAAAGAAAAAAATAATTAAATAGTAATAAATGTTTAACTCATTCAAATTACAGATTTTTTACTATAATAATTTGAAAGCCGCGATACTACAATACTATGTACATAAACGAGTGTTCGCGGACTAAGATGATTTCTAGTGTGTTTTATATACACGGCTAGTATGTTTTTTCACCGTGCTGCAACTAGCTTTTGCTGTATCCTTAACGGTTCACGATGAGTCGACAAACAACTTGTAACGATATATATTGTCGCAACTGAACAGGTACACGACTTGTGAAAAATATGAATTTCGTAAAAACGTGATTCGAATACTCTGTAATTTCTCATAAACCTTTTTTCAGAGATATGCACGGTAACCGAGAAGCACTGCACGTTTTCTTTTAACAAACAATAGCATCGGAGGTTTAATGGAAAGTTTATAGTTAAGAGATTCAATGTAAAGCTTTGCGCGTGTATGACTGACTACAAATCTGTTTTTGATGTTAGGAGATTGCTCGAGAAAGTTTACATCGCACAGATTAGGAAAAACATAAATTGCGCAAATTCGAGAAATAATCAACATACTAAAGAAAAGAAGATATAACCGAGATACTTGTTTGATTAATGCGAATGCATAAGTCTGCACGATATCGTTTTTGCAGTACGATCGAGTCGCCACCGGAAACAGGAAAAAAAATCCGCTAAAGGAAACCTATACAGATCGTTACTTCGCGCACCGTAAATCTGGTCACGATTTAAACGAAGGTAATTGGATTTAATTAATGATTCAATTCAACTGCTACTTTGATTTCTTATTTCCATTCATAATATGGCACTAAACGGATAATGAGAGGAAAGTTTGTGTAAACTGCGGCAGTTTATGGAAATCAAGCAAATCGTTTAGCAGCAGCATTTATAACGAAAGATTAAATGCTATAATAGATAACATTTCAACATTAAATGTATAAGAGTATATATACTCTATAATTTATATTATTATAAATTGTAACCATGTAAAACATATACGTATAAAATATATATAAATAATAAATACTCTTTCCGATAACAATCATTTAAATCAAAAGGCCATTAGAGTCAAATAAGGAAGACAAGGACGCAATGAAGAATATATTTGAATTAAAAGATAAAAAAAATAAAATATATATAATTTTTGAAATAACTAAACTGTGAGTCTAGCCAGCTCTTGGCAGGAATTGTTTTTAATCAGTATGCACGCAATTATAAAATATGTGAATATGTATATTAATATTTTATAAATACTTTCACATATAATTTTTATAATTTAACAATTTTATAACTTTGCTATATTAGCTATTATCGCGTTTTAGAAACTTCAAGATAAACACGCTCGACCTACATGGAGCATAATTTATCACTGTCAAAAAGTAGCAACACTGCACACACTGT
Source organism: Vollenhovia emeryi (assembly GCF_000949405.1). NCBI lineage: Eukaryota > Metazoa > Arthropoda > Insecta > Hymenoptera > Formicidae > Vollenhovia > Vollenhovia emeryi. The sequence goes on along the minus strand of NW_011967240.1, from coordinate 1,135,062 downwards.
CATTTATCATGAAACTTTTTAGTTATTTTGAGAATTTGTGTAAATAGCGTTCGCATGATAACGTCGTAAATAGAAATAGATTTTTTTTCCTATTTTAACGGGCAATTTATGCAAATAATTACGGAAGAATAGATCGGATGTTCTCAACAAGGTTCTATCCATCATCCCATTTTCATGCGCAAATCTATCTCCTGCTAATAGCGTTATTACATACCTGACGACTTCATTAAACTGACATGTCGTGTCACTGCAGAATCGGATGATTAATCCACAAAGTCAACTGCTAACATTTTACGAATGTGACATACTTGTAAGAATTCGCTCACTTTTCTACGATGCCTGCCATATTAACGACCCGACATAATTTTTCTACTGCTTTCTCTTCTCTTTCTTTTTTGTAGCCTTCGATGCATTCCTTGTCGAGAAGTTTCGCGTTGAAATAATTTTCAGATAAATTGTGAAAGATCCAATATCTTGCGGTTAAATAGTACGTATACGCGGATACTCTTCCTCGTCCCTTTGTCATTGTATAGTCGTGCGAGTCATGATCTTTCTTCCTGGCCCTATTATGCCGGGCCCCTTCATTTTCCATCGCGCGACCTTTAACGTATAGGGT
>NW_011967240.1:1126328-1132043 GCF_000949405.1 Vollenhovia emeryi | reverse complement strand
CCCTACCGGTTGCACTTGTTGGTTCACTGCGAGTAATAGCGATTGCAGATATATTGGCACAATAACGAGATCTCTTAAGATGATTACTATTAACTACCAACGCTCCATAGATTAAGATTAAGTAATACCAACTTTAATCACTTATAGTTTCATGTCCCATAGACTGTTCTCTGGAATTGAGTTTATTCATATTTCAATTTTTTACTCGCATATATGTATATATTTGTATAAAATTTCATCGGTTAAATTAAACTATTCACATCTATTTAACTAAAAAAAAAGATTTATTTCCGATCAGATTCTTGAAACTACTTTTGAGAAGCAAACAATATTTTAATTTTTTTAATAAAAAAATTCTTATAGAATATTATAGATCACAATAGTCGTATCTTAATCAAGTTTCACAATTTGATTTCCGTACAATTTTTTCATAACTAGAAATACTTTTCTGAATAAGTTTTTCAAATATTTTTTCATCATTCGTAAATTAAGTCAATAACTATTTCTCATATTTTCGTAAAAATTGTCGTGGCATCGATCATAGAAACAACCATAAAGATTTAGATAATTAATATCTTTTTCGCTTAGAAAATCTGAATGTTATGCACGTCATGAATAATGTTGAACACGCACAGACCAAAATTTCTGCCGACTGTACACGATTTATAGTGTCTCACTCACGTGGGCTGCATATTAATCTCTGTTTCATTCCTTTTCTACAGGTCAAAGACAAATGTATCCTATTATTAATTGTTTATAATGCCGTGAATTAATAAATTTTTAAACTTATATCATTGATTTTACCAGGTCATTTCCAATGGCTGTATATAAGCGGTTCGCGAAATAATAACGTATAGAAAAAAATAATAATCTGTGATTTCGACTGTAATTGCGTCTAACGCAAGCTCAAACATCCCGGAGGGACAAGATTATATACCAATATCGATTCGATCGTTGCCTAATTTAAACGAAGATTCAGCCTGGAGGCTGAACGTTAATCCGATCTCCAATTTACGCGTCGCGTGACTTCGTGAAATTGGTTCCGCGATACTATGCCCGCACGATAGCCGCGAAGAAATCGCGCGCATAATAGCGTGAGTAGTTCAACAGCGAAACGCGGCGGTAATGTGTGACGCGTATTAAAATTCGCCGAGCGGGATCTTGTAACACGAATCAAAATAGTATGCCTGCCGGACAAGTAGAAAGTGCAGGAAAGAAGCTGTGCGAAGCAGCGAGAAAGACGTACATTAAAAAAAAGATGAGATTTTTTTGGTGTAAATGGCTACGCAAAATGTTAACAGGAATTTGGCTTCATTAATATATTATATATTTGCACAATAATTAATTGCTACAGATAAATTCCAATACGCATCACCACATTATTATTACCAAAGGAAGAATATGTATAACATTGTATTATAATAATGAACTACTTTGCTTATAATTGAATGCTTCATTATTATTAATTCGGATAAATTGATTCGGATTAGTTAACAAATCAATGTAAATGCTTGTTCAAATTTGAACTTGAGTGCAGACTTTAATTGATTGCATGAACATATCTATGTATGCTAAAATCGCACGTCTAGCGTCATTCAGCTTAGCGATAATGGATAGAAATTATCAACGGTTTCCATAATCCCAGCAGCTTCTTATCTGACTATTGCTCCATTTTTTATTGATTCCAAGCGGGAGCGCGATTAACTTTATTGGCGTCCGCTCGCGGATTGTACCATCACGAGCACACGGGTCAATTTTGCGAGTACTGGTCGCGCTAAGTACCGAGCGCTATTGTGCGGCGATTAGCATGAGCCGCGGGATAAAACCTGGGAAAAGCGGACTTTTGCCATTCTCAGATAATTCCTATTCATTAAGACGCAACTGGTTCATTGTGCGGCATGAATCATTGCGAATGCAACGTGATCGGCGCAAAAACGATACCGGTCACTACTGTACGGTGTCTAGTCGCGCGTGAAGTATAATCGCACGACAGGTGAATGTAGATTTCATGAAAACGGGAACTTTCCATTTCGATATCACACACGATTACAAAATTACATAAAACGCTTATTCACCTTCAATATGTCTGATAAAACGTACAGCTAATTCAGTTGTTTTTATTTTATATTTCCATGGCGATAACGCCATTGAAAAGCGAGTTGAGATTTACCCAATTTTTGTTATGCCACGCAAGGTGCTTCCACGTTTTTCCAAAGATTCTCTATTTCATCGACGTAAGATATGAAATCTGATCATATGTATAACAGAAGATGTAAAATCAGATTATACGACTAAAGTGTTTGATTGTGAAAATTTCTATGACACTTAAATTTTTGTAAACGTATAAAATTTTTTGAATTTTTAATTCGTTAATATAAAGTTAGTACTACGGCTTACTAATCTAATCTAATATCGTTACCACTATCTACTGAAAATCATGTATGTTGTAGGAAGTAGCGGAGAACGCACTCGTGTCTATCAGTTTCTCTTCCCCTCAACGAAATAATCCCATTTCGCTGCCTGCAATAAATCAGCGAAATGCACCGCCGTGAAAACGTACGCACGAGCACGTGCTGCAAGAACCGGCATTCTTCCTTGCACGTTTACTAATGAAAAATGAGATAATTATAGCAATTACATTGATATAATTAACTCGTACATGCTAGCTCATATTGCTGGTTTCTCTTTTTAAAAAAGCCTGTAAAATCAAGTCGAATTACATAGCTACCCCCTTTCCGTGACGCTGATTAGTGCTCTCAGCATACGGTATGCTTACTTCGTATAAGAGAAATGACCCCGGAGGACAGCTCAAATGTTAGGATTAGTAACATAATTAATATCAAGCAATTTTCTTTAAAGGCCTGAGGAAATCATAGTGTGTTCACCTCAAATTTGTCTCACAGCGTTTAACTTATAGCGTGAGTAATTGTCATCACGAAAATGTTTTTTAGCTGCTCAAATATTGGTGATTAATAGCTATGTACAAAATACCTTAAAATACGATATCTACTATGCACGTGTTGTCAACCTAATGAAAAATCCTTGACAAGACGAGATGGATTTTGCGTGTACTATAATTCAACGAGAAATCATTGTTCAGTTGACTCATTCGATTTTTTCCATCGTGTCGTCTCCAAAGCTTTGTGCGTTTTAAATTGTCATTGATAATAGCAGTAAACGCCATTGCGCGAAACTGGAACTGTTTGTATAAACAACGTGCGGAATACTTAATTGTACTTGGTTACTCTTGTCTTATTGTTTATTGCATCATAATGTGATGAAAATAAGCTAAATAATATATACATAAACATAGAAATTTGTATATTTGACCTCATGATGGTAGCTAATTGAAAGCCGGTTGCGAATTTCCAGAAAAATTAGTAATCGCCGTTAAGCCAGTCAAGGTGAGAGGTCTCTTCAGCCAGCTGTTTTCTATAACTATATCGGTACGTGCGATATGAATTAATGCGGCATAAAAACGATACCGGTAGTAAATAAGAAAGAACATATAATACGTACGATATCTTCTTTAATCCAAGAACGGATTATCCTAAGTCTACTTCATAAAAAATGTACCATACATAGGAAATATACCACAGTTGGATCATAATGTAGACACATGACAAGAGTTTTAACATCGAAGATTACTACATTGTTACACGAAAATTCGTAAGTCAAAATTTGTTAATTTAATCTTGCAAATGTATGTAAATATGGAGATATAAGAATTTTCAAATGCGTGCGAAAAATATTCGTTAAGAATTAATTTGTGAAAATGTTAGAAGAAGAGATCGATATTTCGCAGTGCGAACAAGACATCGGTCTTCATGATCTCTGCACTTTTTGTAAGTATACCGTTCCGCGATAACAAACCGGTAGCCAGTAGTAATAATTTCATTCGTATCACTTTCATGTTGTTTACGAGGGAAGAAAGAGTAATATCCTCGTCCGCAATCCTCGCGAGCCGAAAGAGGAAAGCTGATGCGTCAGTTTAATGGTCTACGTGAGCGATAAAAAAGTCGCGCTCGCGCTCGTCGTCAATGCGCGTAGTCGCGTGCGATAAGAGAGATTTCACCCGGGCGCCTATGTCCGGCGCGCATCTCCGAAGAGGCATAATCACCTCCGGTGAAATGCAATTCACGACATGTGCTTGCCGGTATAGCGCGGAGCGAACAATTGGATAAAGTGAATAGCGACGTCACTGATTTGTTGGGAATTTAATGCCCGAAGCAATTAGTCGTAGGAATGCTTAAAGTGTTTGGGTACTCGGGGTCCAGTAATATAACGCATCCTCTATAAACTATAATATGTAGAAAAGAGAAATTCTAACTCTTGTTGCGTTCTTTTCGTTCATTTATGGATTTTTTTATACTAGTTTGTCTTTTTCCAGCAGAAATAAACCATTGAAATTATGAACGGCACATTATCTCAATGAAATTGATCAACTTTCAACGGATTAACTCAGGAGTCCATTTAACAACCGTTAATACTCTTCATTGCAGATTAATATTTTATTTTTACTTTCATATCATATTTTAATACATCTTTCTAGGTGTAATAGAGAGTGAATAAGTACACTCAAAAGCTACGTGTATAATGATCCTAGAATGAATAAAGTAACATTGATGCAACTTGTACATATGAATAAAATGTTCGTCTCTCTTGTTTCTTATTTCTGTAAGAGATTGATGGCTTCGAAAAGTACTTTCGGCAATAAAAGTGTCGAGGAAATATAGTCTTGAAATAAGAAATCTGTGATTGGGATCTATCGTCCTAATTTTTACTTAGCTATCTTACATTCCGTTGCCAAACAAGAACATCAAATTCCAGTAAGAAATGTCGCATTTAAATTTGTTATTTCCGAGTCCCAGTTTCGCCGCTTTCCTGCGCGATCCTCAGACGGATGTACGAAGGTTCCACTCGAGAAAGCTCCCTAAGTTGCTTATACTACTTACAGCATTGTATCCCGGGTATAAGCACGTCACGTTTCACTGTGTCGCCGACACTGTATCACCGCTGGCGACGTAGACGTAATAATCAGTATTACTGATATCTAGTTCGCGTCCGGACCACAGGACGACTGGGATTTACGACGCGTCAAAACGCGTCCCGCATCTGAAGCATTCGAGCACGAGTCGGAACTAACGATGCCTCTTGTAAATACATGCGTCTAATTAAAGGAATGTGGCTCTCGTGGCGCGATGCGCAAAGATTTGAAGAGACGATGTACGACCTGATAGCATTACAAATCTGCCTGACTTTCTAAGCTAAACTAATGGACATGTATAATAAAATACCTTTCATCACATTTCGACATATACAAAGGCCATATTTCTAAAGGTTCAATTATATTTTCAATTGTTTTTTTGAATATTTAACTTATATGTATTTTTACATATAATTTTAAATATATTTAAAATAATTAATATTTTTTAATACTTCAGGATGTTGCACGCTAAAATGTTACGAAATCCGGTCGTGGGTGCAGTCAGCGTGGTCAAAACAATATTGTTATAGGGGAGAATGGGTATGAAAGAGCCATGTTTTGAAAGAGCCACTTCATATTTCAACTAACTGAATGTAACCAAAAATTTTTTAATATTTTGATTTGATAGCAACACTAAAACTACGTCATCCATAAACATTTGACAGTCAACGTGAAAACGGCGTGTCCGTGATGAGAGGTTAAAGATTATTACGACAAAAAGTAAATTG
>NW_011967240.1:991465-1124089 GCF_000949405.1 Vollenhovia emeryi | reverse complement strand
GCTCAATAAAAGCAGATTTATGCAGCATAATTATTCTGTGATACAAAAATTCTCACGAGCTGACTTGTTCCTTAAGACAAAGTTTCTCATCTAAATATGTGAGCAACCACAACGGGACTTGTTGCGTGTGCCCGATTCATAACACATTCATTCTTAAAGCAGAATAGAGCAAACGACCGTGAGTTGCATGGCGTGTGACACGTTTTCCCTTACCACCCACTCTTTATTCGCAGGTCTACTTTTCCTAAAACGTGCCATAAAAAATTCTTGCCCGGCGGTAAAACAATATTTTCACCGCTCAATTATTCATCGTGAATTTGTTTATCTGCATTAAGCATTTGTAATTTTTTGTACATTTATTTCTGACAAATCACGTTGCGTGACGCGTCAGACTTTAAATGATAACAAGACAAAGTATTATATAAAATCTTATGAACGTTTAGAGATTCAACTTGTCAGTACGTCCAGCTAAAATTTTAACAACTCATTGATTGAGGTTACGATAAATTTTACTCAAAATCAATATAGAAACAACATCGATTTCACAATCTGAAGAGGAAAGATTCGAAGCGTTTCAAGAGGCAGAACTGACGTGCTCGCGCAGCAATTTGGACGATATATTTTCAACGCTATTCGGTGAAAGACCTTATCTTCGAATACATTTACGATCATTAAAGACGGGATTCCACCGTTAAAATGCAATAAACTCCGTCGAGCGCACAAGGTTTTCAATTTTTATCGAGTTTAATGGCTTCATTTGACGATCGCTCCATTCGAGGAGGAAATTGCTAAAATTTACGTACGTGCTGAGAAGGGAATTCAACAAAATAAACGATTCCTGCGAGGCTTGCTAATCTGCTTATTTAGGAACAGTTAAGTTACCGTAACATATTAATTAAATTATGAAGTAAACTGGAATGAGCTCATAATTCGATATACATGTACAGGTATATTGAATGGGAATCGAAAGTGATCTAGTCAGGCTGTAATATTATTCAGCAAGTTAAACTCGTTTATCTTTCTGTAAGAACAGTTATAACAGCTACAGAAATAGTATCGTATTGCATTGGAACAGTGAACAATTAGAATCTGAACATTTTTGTGTCATAAAATTAATAATGTATAAGCGCAGCTATTTCAGTCCTCTGATATCGATTTACTTTCTTTCAAGACTAATTTATCTTATCTTATTTTTCAAATAAAAGAAAGTACAAATATTATTAAAATCAATGACTTTCTTAGCCGTTTCAGAATCGTTAAAATCAATTGGAATGTACGATAGTTCGGGATAGAAAATCTTTCAAGACTCGATCGAGGCCGCGTGACCCCTCGTCCGCGTTTACTTCAATTCAATCGTAAAACACGCGTAAGGAAACGCCGATTGCGCCGATCTGACGCACTTGGAGAACCTGATTGCACTTTGACATATCTGCGCGAATTACGGAAGGCGCCGTGCAGTTGCGCGGAGGGTGTGGTGAAGCATGGATTAGATTATGGCAAGGATCGAGGACGGCAGGTCGGCACTTTCCCGACCTCGTCACGCCGTCGCCACGCTTTACACGCTCCTCTATTCCTGCGGAGGATGCCAACCGGCAAAAAGCGGCTTCCCGCTCCCAGACGGTGTGGGTGCCGCCACAGACAATAAACCTCGCTGGGATAAGTGGTTTTCGCTTTCTGCCTCGTCACGACTGATCGGAATATTAGGGACGAATTTCACCGTCATTCCGCGCCGTGAACGTTCGCTTTCCGCGGCCCGATTCTTATACCGATCTGGGGAAAATCTGTAAACTTTCAAGAGAGCCTCGTCGGCAGACTCTCGATATTGTTCTCTCGCGATTTCAATAATTGAATCGGCAATTGTCAGCAATAACGGTGATACGTTTTTCGATTGCGTCAATTATGTTGCAATGCTAGAAAGAATGTAATCGTACGATGTTATGGTTTAACTGAAATTTTATTTAGCTAGAAATTTTTAAGATTAAATATAGCCAAATAATCCTATGATATTTCATTTATTTGCTTATTTATTTATTTTGATCGATGTGGTATTGTGTCTTCTGAACACACCCTACTTTCTTAGCGAAATTTCTTTATGAATGGATTACATATACGTATTATATGAATGAATTCAATGAATGATTAATAAAACAGAATTATGTTATGAGATAGAGATAGTTATCGTATCATATACTTTAAGTACTTTGTGGATGGAACGAGAAACAGTATCATGACTAAGCGTAGGCAGAAATATGTGCATTGTTCCAGTGCAGCGAAGCAAGGTACGAAAACACGATCGTCAATTACACCAGGAAATTATATTTCAGAACTTGCATGCGTGTGCACGCAGTCGCTTTAAATACTGCGAGGTGATTGTCTTTTTATAAAATAAATTAAACGACTCTGTTTTGCAATGAATAAAATGATTATACAATTTTTTTTAATTCAATTGTTAAATATTTTATAAAAGTGTCTTCTGTTACATAAATAAGCGCCGATTATGATTTTACCACCTCTCAGCTTGAATGCTCCTAAGAAAACGAAAAGAGAATAACGTTCGTAAAATTCCACCGCAGTTATTTCTTAGATTTTGCATTAAGAGTGGGAGATACGACAGGAAGTATCTCACGTTACAGGAAGATGCACGAGAATTGCAGTCGTGTCGTGGACGGTATTTCCTGAATGCGCTCGTCTCGTGAAACGATATTGCAGTCGTTATCGTACATTGTGCCACCAAAGTCTAATATAAAAATAGCAGACGGAAGACTCTTCCAGTAATGCTTCTTTTGTTTTGTAAATTATACGCATGCATTATATTACATTATAATTATCACCACTTGGAAAATTATAACTAGTCAAGTAATTGGAAAATTACTTGAAAATTAATAACTTCAGAAATCACGGCTCTAATAAAACAGGCAGATGCAACGTAAAATTGGCGAAACGAGCTTTACAACGAACAGAGTGATTATTAAGCAAAGATCTATCTCAATCCCATTGCTCTTTTAAAAGACGGAAAAGTTCACAAGTTTCTTTCGTTCTTATTTATTTCACGAAACAGACCGCACGCGATATGAAATAAAACGACTGTCTCTTCTCATGTTTTTCTTACGTAAATAAAGAGCATCCGTACATCTCCCAAAGTTAAGTAATCGGGCGGGCATACTAGCTACACGTAACAACAAGCTCATTGTCAGAGAAACGTTGGCAAATGTCCGTGCAAAAAGTGGCACGGTTTCGCAAGTCTAGGAACATCGTGGCGAAAAGTAGCGAAATGTCGCAGGGAGTCGTGTGAGCTGTTGCATCGAACCCCGGACGCACGTATCGCGCGCACGGATTGCACGCGTGATATTATATCGCCGGCGTGGCGGCATATGGTGCAACTTATACGAACGGTAGTCCATTAGATGCAGGAAATGAGGCAAGTGCTACGAGACAGCCTATGGCTCATAGGATCGTAGTATTCCCAGCATCACGGCGCGATTTGGCCGGCTGTTAATTAGCAGGAGGACGGTATTCATGGTTTTGAGGTTTCGCGGACGGATAGGTGACGAAGATGGCATAATGCTTAATTGGCTCGGGATCCCAAGAAGGCTCTTTATTCTTCTAACTCTCGAGATGTCATGAAAAGTACGAAAATTCTAGCCGGTGTGAATTCCTTAACGCTACAGCGGCTGGGAGAGTTTCCGGTTATCGAGGAGAATAGCTTCCCACCCTTTTTTTGATATATAAACGAAGCTGAAGGAAAAGACAAAGACTATGAAATAACTACTCTTAAACGTAGAATTAGTTGTAAGAAATAGATAAGCAGACGATATATGTTCATTATATTTATGATTTAAAGTTATCACCCACAGTTATTCCAGCTGAGCGACTAGGATATGGTGCAAAGGACTCTTTTACCATAGTGATGGGCGAAGCAAGACTCATAACTATTTCGCGATGTTCCAAAGGCAGCAGCCACCGCGGTTTCCCGTAACTATTGTTCCAGCCCTGTCACCTGTTCTCACGGTGGAGTTAATGGCATTGCCTCTTTGTCAGGTTATACATCGACATTTGTTTTTATCGGGTCGAACGGTGCATGGCGCGGTACATGCCTTTCGCTTTTACCCCGAGTGAAGTCGAAGGCTCAAGGCAATCCTTCTTTCTGAAACAGTCTACGCCGTTGCATCTCGTAAAGATTCCCGATAACCCGGCTGTTATCATTACTGATCTGCAATTCGAGCAACCTCGGAGAAATTTATTTCTTGACTCCTTGGCTAGTTAAAATATTTGTTAAGCAGAATTAAGAGATAAATCCAGATTGATTTTATCGGAGTTCAACAATTATACATTTAATATTTCTAATTTCTTCCCGATAAAATCGATACATTCTTACTTTTAGCAACGGTGATAAATAACGTTACACGTTTCAAGATGTTGCGCTTGAATGAATCACAAAAAATATATCACGTGGCAAGAAGGCCGACCAAGGCTCCAGGACGCAAAGATTAAACTGTTACTTGTCCGAAAGACCTTTCGTTTAAGACTTCAGAGATCACTGTTAGATGCACGTAATCACGTTTCGTATTGTGCCTCTCGCTTTGGACCACGTTCCGTTCAGCTTCGACGCCTTTAACTTCGAAGTTCCGTCTGAGACACGCCTTTCGCGTGCAGCTCGTGGCAGACCAACTCCTTTCAGCATTCTTCGACTTAGATACGTTGGCATAGCAAGTACATACGTATTATATCCCTTTGTGCATTACGCCTAATTGCAACCTAACGATTCTCGAGACGTATACATTCGTATGCTACAATGAATTTGCATTTATCTCACAATTATCAGGACAGACATTTGATTGCATCTCATTAACGACTATCTATCATTTTGACGTATGCAAATTAAATTGATCGAGAACAATTCAGTGAAATGATACTTTGTTGAACGGCATACTTCTCATAAATAAAATTGCATACATAGATAATTAATCAAGAATAAAAGAAACCTTTGCAGGAAACATCGACAGAATAAAATAAGAGGAATAATAACAGCAGGAGCATAATTCATATTGTCCATTTCTATTAATTAGGTGTAAAGTAGCACATTGAATACTGTAAGTTTTTATTTTTATTAGATTAATTTTTTAAATTGTCTTTGATTCACGAAATTGTTCAAATAAATATCTTGAATAAATATTTTAGATTTATTTGTTTCAGTATTGCCCGTTTCTTGCTAAAGTAATCGCTTTTAATTAATTTTACTTCGAATAAAATTTTTTCTAGTTCCAACTAATAATTCGCATCCAATTACTTGCGTTTTTAATTTATCGTAATAACGATGGTTATAATTAGAAGCGTAACGTATATGTCAAATATCATCAATATAATATTAAAGATTAAAAAGTCAAAATACATAGCGAAGTGCTCACACGCAAGAAAAATGAAATGTATTACGAAACGTGGATTACAAAACGAGTATTCTGACATAATAGTAAATAATGTAAAAAATGCACGATGATAGTGTGCCATTAATACGAAAACCGGAAGCAAAAGTAAATGGAAATTACTCTATCCCGGCGTTCTGGTTTAATAACTTAAATGATCATACTATATATCTATGTCGTACGACGACAAAACACTTACTAGACCGGACGTGTAGCACAACGAATCTCTTATGACAGCTGTAGCGGCAAGTATTTTTTCTGTTTGGCTATGCAAGTATTTGCGTTGGTAACTTATTAAACACCGAACAATCGGCAACATTCAATAAGTGATTTCGAGAGATAGGTACATAAGAATGTATGTACATGTCACATGAAGTAAAAATTAGTACAGTTTAACACGAGATCTTTCTCATTCATTCTTTCTGCAATGTTTCGCAGAAAGGAAATGACTGTACGTAATATAAACGATACAACAGTCGCGGAAATATCAGTAGTCAAAGGAAGACTAGTTGCCAGTTCAATTAAAAGAAGAAAAATTGTTAAAAGTTTATCTTTGGAAATTTCTAATCTGTTAATAATAAAAAGATTAAACAATATGAAATAAAAATAGACTATAATTGGTACTTTGACATAAAAATCAATACGTTAAACTAGCTTTTGAGGTAATATTAAAATGTACAAACTAAACAAATAATTTTATAAAAATTATTACGAGGCCTCACCATCGTGTACTTATCTGATATTTATTAGTATATTTTATATAACCGGATGTTATACACTTTAAACATGATTATTTTACACAAAATGTAATATGCATTCCACCGAAGTGATATCCTGTGACTACAAAAAATTTGAGAAACAGGATGCAGACAGACGGTGCTAGGCTTTTTGCCCGCGGCATTGCACACGCCGGAAATGCCTTTTAGCGCACGCGAATTCGAGTGCAAAGTCGTCGCGTAAGCCGGGAATTCCTCGAAAGTTTCAGACATGCGTTTACGACTTGACCGAAGAGGAAAAGGAAAGCGAAGAGATAAAACGTTAGATACTCTTGATTCTTTCATGTATTATGTCCGTCTACAAGACAAAGATGGACTCACAAAGCGTGGGGTTTGGCAAGAATCGCGAGAATTTCTCCAGTTTCTATGGGTAACACATTACGCACTGTTAAGTTTTATGCACTGCTAATTCGACGGTGTCCGCGTGTAATGCGACTGTCAACAAGTATTAACGTCAAGTGTAATGTTTCACTTTGATGTTTTAATAAAGTTATTTTAGCTTCATTATAGCTTCAATTAAAATAATGTTAATCTTTAAGTTGGTCTCGTTTAGAATCAAATAAAATAGCCGAAACGTTTTGATAACTAGGATAACAAAATTAATTTTTAATGATAAAAATTAATAGTATTTAATAATTTTATAACAATTAATTTCGATTATAAAAAATATTATATTGCAATATTTAGCTTCTTCTACCTTCCTTAATAATTTAAATTATTTTTACTCGAAGTGATATACAATAGATGAGTCCAAAATTTGTAAATTTGAAATGTTTCATGTTAGAAAGCAGTTTAATACATAATTTCTTTCGATATAAAATTGATTTTTTTAACGCAAAATAATTAATTGCGAAATAATTAGTCGGCATTTTAAATGTACGCGAAAAAAAAGAGTTAATTGTGTAAATTGTGTAAATTGTGTATCAAAACGATAACTCATTGCGGCTCACCACAACTGGAGCTCTTGAAAAATGCAAATGAGCATGAAAATCGTGAAGTATAGAAACTTGCGAATGGGGTGAAATCAGCTACCGATGCGGAACTGGAATCCCGCGCGTGGTACTCGAGATCGGTGCGGACAGAAAGCTTCCCGATACTGCGGACTTTCTCCCAAAAACCGTTACCCACTCACCGACTCGGAATCTTGTTGACAATAATAAAGGGCCTTTTTCGCGTTGTGAATTCCGATCATTTAGCTGTTTCTTAGCCTATAAATCTTGAATGTACCGGCAGAAATAAGCTTTTAGGTATGTAACGCTTGCTAAATTTCTGGATAAAAGTATCAGTAAATATTAGCAGCATTAATTAAAGGCAAATTAAACTTTTGATTTCTACTACCGGATCATAAAATGAATATATTTTGAACACAAGAGAAACACATCCGCTGAAGTGTAATTTATATGTAAAACACATTTCTAGACCAACAGGTACTGAAGTCTGCAATTATATCGATAGCCAAAGGCAGGTCTGTATGTAAATGTACGGACTTTTTACTTGTGTTAAATAAATAATATGCGAAATGCTCTATGATTACTCACATCCATCAGTTTGCCATTATTTAAAATTATTTATCAAAGACCGATCAAATGTGATTGTCGACAAAGCAGATGAACCGACAAGGCAGCCCAAATGATTGTAATAACGCGGTAATAAAATTCGCAACTGCTATAATAAACTTAAGCAGCTGAAAAAATAACAGTTTCTTGTTCAGCGATACAATTTTTTATGACTTCCTAACAGGAACATAAAATGTGTGAATCATTAACACGGTTATTGCACAAGACAAAAATTAAATTTCGTTATTGACGCTAAAAAAATTACTATAAGGATAATTTACTTAGTTATTTAAAATAAAGCTATCATTCTAAAAGTAATATTTTACTTTTACACTAAGATTAATAATTATTATATTTAATATAATTTAAAAAATGGAAAAATTAGTAATAAAAATGTAAATAATTACAGTTAAGACAACGTAGGAAATATAAAAGTATCGTTATCGAACGTTATCGATATCGAACAGAATTATAAATAGTAAAATTGGGATTATAAATTCGTATGAAATAAGATCGTTTTAAAGTTGTTTACCCGGGCACGCGCCAGCCGTCACGATTAAATTGATCTGCGCAGTTTCGAAATCGACCTTAATGAAACGTCCATGTACTCCGTGAAAAAGATCCGTCCACCTTCTGGCTGAATTTATTCGTTTAATTGATCTGATTAATGGAAGTAAATTAATCAATCGACCGCGCCAGGAGCAATCTCTGTGATTCGATATTCATCCGATCGTTATATCACGAGGAATTCGCGAATACTGATTATATCCGTATGCTGAGCTCATATTTCAACGCTATCAATTTCGAAAACGGGTATCATTAAGGTCAACTGAGCGTGTAACGTAAAGCGTGTCTAAGAAAACATTTGTCCAGGCGGCAAAATGTGAAACTTCTCCCGTATTCATTTATAACGATTTTATTGCGACTCTTTGTATGCATGAGATTAATATTCGTGACAATTAATATTGTCGCTAATATTTGCGAGCATTATTTAAAGTTGTTGTACCGAGATAAGATATCCCTGGTTAATTTCCGCCGACAACGGAAACAATCCTTAAAAGAGGCGATCATGCATTGTAAATGATCCATTGATGTACATCATAAAAACTTAGTTTCGTGATTTTCTCGGAGTTATACCAACTCTATGTAGAAACTGCTCAGAAGTGTCATGAACATAGATCTTGACTGGTCTTATCTTGTTAACGAGAGTCACATAAATTCAGTCAATTAATCTAATGTCGCTTAAACGGCGGATTAAAACGCGCACGTGAATTACTTCGACACATAAATGTCGTGTTTTTAATTGCCGATACGATCGTAGGTATTAATTGTCGTTCGACCGTTAAGAAAGGCGAATGAGAGCTGCACGAATCGGAATGAATGTCGGTCGGACTCAAAGATCGGACTATCGGTACGCGTCATACGATATTGCTGCAATTTTCCAGCTGTTAGAGATAATTTTCTTCATTTATCAAGAGAATACAGTACACATTCTGAAATGAGTGTTTGAGCTTGCTTCGTGATTCAGCCGATTATTTATTGCTCTCTATTCTGACAGGCAATTATTTTCCGTTATTTTCCAATTATCTGCATTGCTACTCGGCTACTCAGTCGTTCGGTACGGATAAATTACTACAAAACTTGCTGCACATCAAAAACGTTGAATCGTTAAGTCATTAAAAGCGAATGAACGTTGCTAATTGCAGAAGAAAATCCGCTACGAGATTTAAGAGAGTTTCTTCAAAACTCTCCTTTTAACCGAATGAAAATTTTACATGATATAAATATTAGTATATTAAAAAACATGTTAATTGTAAGTTTTAAACAATAACAATTTTTCAACTAAAATTATATACGCGTGAGTTAGGATCTCATTACATAGACCAGTTAAGGATTGAATGAAATTTCCTGTACTATCATTTCGACGGTGATGATTAGTGCACTACAACGATCGGTTGATACACCATTCACTAGCCGGCAAACGTGCAATCGCATTACTAAATGAGCCACGAACGCGCGTTGGTGAGGCGTTACTTTCAATCGGTCGGGGTGTTCTATCCGCAGAATCAACCGGTCCCTCGATCGACGATCGATCCGCGCCGCTCTGGCGAGGAGATCGCAATTTAAAATCCATTAGAATCGATTTTCCCGGACGGAAACCAGACTCGAGCACGAGATATGCGTGACGTATCCGCGGCACGCTCGCTCTTGGCGGTTTCACCGCGATTGCGATCCACTGTCGCGACGACAACGGGCTATGACGAGCAGGAGGAAGAAGAGGAAGACGAGCTCGACCGTTGATCGGAATCTCGAGTGCTTAGAATTGTGATACGAGAATACGAAATTTAACCCAGATTCCCTGCTAGACATACGGATCGCGAAGGAGCGCCGATTTCGACGACGGCGACGACAACGACCGCAATGATAAAACAGCGAAAATCGGTCGCAACTCGCGACTTTATAGCCCCGATTTCTATCTTATTCTCGCTCCGCGTGTCCACACGGCCGTTATCCCCGTCCGTCTGTAACGATATTGCTTGTCCGGTGCGTGGAGAGAAACGCAGGAAGAAAGAGAGGACAGAGAGGAACCGGTCTCCAGGTTCAGTGACGCTCGTATTTCGCGGGGCTCGTTTGTCCGTGAAAAGGAACGACCGCACGTTATCGTCGCACGCGCGGATCCTGGGACAAAACACTGGTTTTTAACTCGACTCGAATCATCGTTTCACGGCTCGTTTCCCCGTTCGAGCCGCGAACGGCCGGTATTGAATATCCAGATTTCGCTAGATTTCATGCCTAAGGCTTTTATGTCGGCAATAAAACTGGGATCTCGGAATCGATTTCAACATTTAGATGGCAAATGAGGAAAAAATGCGTTATACATATAAAACGCGTGTATGTAGAGTTCTAAAACATTATTCGGTATTACAATATTTTATTATAATAATATAAATTGATTCGCGACAATTTATTTGCGGGTGATAGCGTGATTCACGATGACGTGGCGGAACTCCCGAATTCGAGAGATTTGAAATTGCAATGAGTAATCATACTCGAACACGGATCTAACTCTAATAGCTTTTGCAACGTTTACGTTTTGAGAGACACGTAATTAAAACCATAAGCGCGAATGCCTTCTACAGATGAGTGCAGATATTAATGAAAATTTTATAACGAACTTTTTAATTACTAAAATGTGCTCTGCTCATAAAATTTGCACGTATAATGCATAAAAATATATAAATTTCAATAAACTGTTATCTAAGTGTGTGGCGACTATCTATTATGTATAATCAAAATAATCGACTTCAGAATAAAATGGTTTTCTTTTAACGATGAAACATTATCTTGTAAATCAATGAGTTACAGTTATAGCCACCGATTACGTACAGTATCGGTAGACATACAATAAACAAGCCTTACAGAATAGTTCCTAATGGGTGGTCTAACTGGGAACGCGTAGCATAAAAAATTACTTGAAAGACTTTTAAGGAAAGCACTTCAACTCGGACGTACCATGATCTAATAAATCAACAAAGCTTGTCGCCGGGACGGGTTTGTACTTTAATACAGAAGAGTTAGAGAACAAAGGCAGAAAGTTACGCAATGTACACAAATTAATCCTTTTTTCTTTCTTTACGAATGTTTATGCTCTTTTTCGAGGTTCAAATTGAAAAATCGCAAAATATGCAGTTTTCTGTTGTACCATATATCACATACAATGCTGAAATATTTATAGAAATCAGATTCTATTCAAAATTGTTTATACAATTTTGAAATACAGGCGTTCTATGAAATAATAAGTAGCAGTCTCAATGAGAGAGATGATATATTTTAAAAAAATCGTATTCTTTATATATTACGTATGTAATAAATAAATATTCTATGTATTTATCGCGACGGGTCTTTTCACTTTAATTTCTCGTATAACTAGTTTAAGCTAAATTACTAAATTTTTTTTAAGTTAATCTGGCAATTAGAGATTTGATAAAATGCGATTAAATGTATTTTTCTGCAAAAAGACCGATTTCACTTGTGGCTTTTCTCAACTTCTAACATCAATTTAGATATTTATGATTACCCTAGAAGACTGGATTACGAATTTTATCCGTCGGGAAAAACCGGTCTGTGAATTAATAGTTTGGTTAAAATTTTTTTCCTTTACGACTTACTAATAAATATTAATAATTCGATAAATGTTAATAATTCAGTGTCAAGTTTACAAATTCTATTAAAATAAGACTTACTTATGAAAAACTGAGAAACAAGTTCTTTTTGTCGATTTCATTTGCAATCATCTTCTTTAATCAAGTGTCGAAACAAACTTGTTAGTTTGATCTGCTTTATAAATTTCGGTTACGATAGTCTAAGGTTCTTTTATATGTTTTAAGTGATGCGCTATTGTAGCTATTGATATAATTATTCGTCTTAATAAATCTAAGATAGAATGCAGTCATATACAACTCATAAAACTGTGCTCGTACTTTTAAGAAATATTTAACAATTTTGTGTGATCGTAATTCAATCTGTGGACAGTAATCGAGTTCGGCGCACGTGCCGACAGTCGTTCGGTAGTGGAGATGTAAAGCGATAACGAAGGTGCGAGCGGAAGGATCCCGCAGCGTGTGAACGGCTGCTGCATGTAGGTGAGCAAGTTGCTTAGCCAGTCCACGGTAAACTGTTATATGCACTGGCATGCCGCCAGTCGCTCGTTGAAAAGCCATTTCTGGTGGCAATGCCAACGACGAAGGCGCTATGCTAGAAAACACTTACAATTCCACGCACCGAACTTGTTTCGAAGGCCCCGATAGCGATCGAACGCATTCGAGAGGTTCATGGTACATGTTTCCAAGTCTGGGAAGCAGTAATAGAGGTACCAAAAACGCGAAGTCTATTTTCGATTCAGTTCACAGCAACACAGTAAAAGAGTTGCACTTAATTTATTCACTTTAATCTCCACTTTACGGGAAAAATGAGTAATTTATCCACTAATTCGAATCTGTTTATATACTTATATCTTTTCTCGCAATATTGCATACTTTCCAAATGACAACATTCTCATTTATTCTCATTTAAATAATATCAGCACGCGAGCACGCGCAATCTTTACGAGTGTAAGAAACACGGTTGAATCACTTCCGAAAATACACTTTTTTTTATAGTCGTAAAAATTTCGAAAGTTTGCGTTAGTAGGGTATTGGGGTTTCCATTTGGAAATAACGTAGCTGTTAATGATGTCAAGAAAAATTGCGATTTACAGGTAAAAGTTGTGCACGCAGCGGCAGCATAATTAAAAAATTCTGATACATCGGGCGAGTGTTTCGCAGGAAACGCGTCCGGATTTCCAGGTTGGGAATAATCGTTCGTCAATCGTCATCGTTCACGTTCCGCGATAATCGAGATCGGCCGATTTGGGATGTATGGACCGTCGTCGAATCAATCAGCGCCGTTCTATAATTTAGCTTAATGTGTGTTGCGCTTAATTGCGGAACGGAGCGAACCGATAACAAAATAACGAATTATGCCGGCAGCTCGAGAGAGGAAACTAACGTGATTTTGGTCACGACTTTGTTCCCGGTGAACTCACCGTGGAACGCTCGAATATATTTCCTCGATCGAACTCCGATATATAATATGTCGAAGGGTCGCGGGAATTTCGCATAAGCTCTAAATCGTCTTGATTGTAAGAAACGATAGCGTTTCCTTCTCGTTCCTTAAAATTTTATTGACCTCCGATAATCGATACCAAAAAATGCTGAACAAAAATTAATTTTTTTTCATATTAAAATGGTAGAGATTTGAATTAAAGATATATTTGTTTCCTGTAAAAAAATTTTTTTCAATTTAAAGATAAATTGCTTGTGAAAGATTGGTATTCCTCAGTAATTTAAAATGTTATATTATATATATAATTTTTGTTAGTATTATAAGATATTAATATGGTTAATTCTTCTCATTTTGTGCATATTACAGATAATTATCATTTCAAAATCTAAGAGCAGTTTTTATTTAAAGGATTTCTACTCCTGATAACATCTTGATCTATGATTTCAAATATTTTCAACAACATTTGAATATTTCTTCATTTCCACGGTCTCAACGACGACGAATAAAACAATAATTTTTATTCTTGATTCAACATAATTGGTAAAACCAATAATTTTTTTCATACTATTAAGAGAGCGTCGCGCTCACAACAAACGGTTTATGCTCAAAAATATGTAATATTATTCTCAACGCTGTTAACACAATAGTCGCCATTTCACCCTACATTAAACGCATTGGAATTCATGTCTTACTAAAAGATGCGCGCAAGAACTCGTTACTTTCTCTCTGCCATTCTCCGTCATCATCAATCTCTATCAGTTAATTGCAATTGTCACGCAAGGCTGCAATATCGATGCTTTATCTAGTTTTGTATTATATAGGACATGTTGAATTCTTCACGATTGATCGCGTAAGAAACCGAAAGTAGAACTTCGTGTAGGATTCATAAAATAAAATGTCTATCGAAAGAAAGGAATGATATGCCGATTAATCGCAGTTGGAACATGAAGAGAGCCATCAGCGCGACTGTAGGTTTCAAAAATAATTGCCACTCACGTATAGCGATTAGTCACGCTTACTGTAATCACAGTAATTATTTTCATAGGTGGTGATCGTGGGCCGTCTGTTACATTTTACAGTTACGACGCAGCTAAATTAGTCTACACAAAGGATAAAGCATTGCTTGAAAATTAATCACCGACCCAAATCTCCGCGGAAGCACCATTTTCAACAAGAATCTATGTCGAGTGCTGTTTAACTTGGAAATCATGTCGTCATAATTCACCGACCTAAGTCGCGAAGGAGAAGTAGCTTGACGAAGCTGATGGACGTAACGGTGTAACATTACGTGTCACACGTACCATTCGGTCACTTTAATGGATTTACTAGCAGAGTTCTTTTAAGATAAAATAATATATGGAGATTTTAAGAGGCTGAAGAGAGTCATAAACTGTTATCACATTTTACAAAATCGTGTAGCCTCAGAGCGAGAGAAAGAGAGAAAGAGAGAGATTTATCACAGTTAATCAAATTAACATAGCCATTTCATAAATATTAATTCTAACTGTTTAAGATTTGTCAAATTTTCGTCATTTCCAAAAGACAAGTATTTTATACTAAAACAAAGAAGTACAAACATATATATGGCGACAAACGTGTAAGTAATTGCACATCAAATTTTTGTGAACGAATTTAAATGATTTAGTTTGTCAGTTCTGAAAATGTCATGTACATAAATCGAGCGTCATAAATTCTCGTTAGTACCGCTATTGCGGAGGACGCTTTAAGAATCGAGGTACGCGATATATTTCAGGATTCCTACGTAAAAATAACATTAATACCAAAAAGATGATAATTAAATCGTAACTATTATCTACATAAAAAAATATTATAATATATTAATTTTTATATCGATCGAATTATAACTATTTCGGAGGTGGAGAAACATATATTAAGAATGTTTTTGTCGAATCACTTTATGGATAAAGATTGACTTGTTGCAAGATCTTTTCCGGTCGCGCCACTTTTTTCGAGAATACTAGCTAAAAATATTAAAACACAATCTACATATTTTTTTTAGTGCAAAAGCAAATCGACGGTGCATCGGGAGCCGAACATATATTAAGATTGCTTGCAGTTTTTATCTATGTGCAACATAATGCAACTAATCACATGCACACTGTAATACGCCGGATTACGTTAGCTTCATTGTATTCTTCATTATATTCTGTCTCGGGGCGTTTAACTCGTCACCGGAATCAATGTTCGATAGACACAGCACCGTGATTCACTTGCGCGTTTGTCGTCATCTTCCTACGCATTTTGCACAATCTAACACTTCACTTTATTTATCGATATGCAACCGAGAGCTACTTGAATATCTGTATAATCACGACGCGGCGTAAGCAGGATGTTAATTATTAAGAAGGCGAGAAAGAAGAAGAGAAAGAAAGCGCAGCGAAAGTGAAAAAGTGAATAAGAATAAGAGCCAAAAAGAAAAGAAAATCAAGCGATAGGATTAAATGGAAAAAGAGGATAGGAGAAATTATAAGCTAGGAGGAAAAGAAGAAAGAGGAATAAAATGTAAACGAAAAACTCTAGTCTCCAAAAAACAAAAGAACAAGTTGGATATAAAAAGGATACGAAAATATGGAACAGTCATTTAAGAGGACGAAGGGAGAAAACGAGAAGTGAGAAAAAAGTAATTTAAAAAATAAGAGAAGACCGCATAAAATATAATAAGGAGCACATGTAGTATCTTAGAAAAAGTAGGAGTCAAGATACGTGATTGATTCGACAGTATGTCGCACGAAGGGGAGAAGAAGTAGATGGCAAGACGAGCGGCGCGCGAACGTGATGAAGGTGGAAGGGGTCGACTAGGGCGAAAGCGGAGAACATGGGCAAGTAGCGAAAGCACAAGGCAGGAAGAGAAGGAGAGAGAACCAAAGCGAAGAAGATGACTTACCGCTCCTGGTGTTGGACGCCTGGTTGTTTTTGTCGCGTACGGCGAACGTGCCGGTCATATGGGCGAACACTGTCGCGAGCACGACGAGTGCCCGGTAGCCACCGTAGGACCTCATGACCGCCCTTTTACCGCGGGTACCGAACTAGAGAATAGGGAGAACGAGTGGACGAGATCGTGGGCGACTCTCTCAGGATTCTCTACCGCCTCGAGCGGACCTGCTGAGCGCACTGCTGGCTCAGCGTCGACTGAGACGTACTTTGTGCTCGCCGCTCTATCAGCAGGACCGTCACTCCTCTCGGTACGTTTCACACCGCGGCCCGTATGTATCCCTCGGGTAGGAAACTACCACCACAACGAACGGACAGTAAGTGCCGGGCAGGTTGTGCTACTACCCGCCGCACAATGGGCCCCCACAGTCTTATCACCCGAATTTTAATCCCACCGGTGCCACCGCGGTATCGGTCACCGCCAACTTTTCCTCTCGTATCCACGCACGGATCCTGCACACCTATTTAAAACCTATCGCTCCACCTCGCGCTCCTTACCATTGGCTCCTGCCCCAATTCTTTGCCCAATGGTACTCTCTCGCGCGCGTTCACCTCCTTTTCAGATCGGCAACGGCGGCGGTGGCAGCAGTCTCGGGTAGAGAGAGAGACAGACAGACAGACAGACAGACAGAGAGAGAGAGAGAGAGAGAGAGAGAGAGAGAGAGAGGGGGGGGGGGAGGGAGAGAGACAGGGGGAAAAGTGGCGGATGGAGATCGGGTGGTGAAGTAGGCAAGGTAGTAGGTGGCAAAGTCCCCCGATTTTGCCAAGGCGGCGAGTACTATTGTCAGGTAAGTCGCGACGGTAACGAACTTCTCGAGTTCGCGAAACGGTGACGTTGAAATTTTCCCCTCTTTCGCGTGCTCGCGCGCGCCGATCGCGGTCGACGAAGGTGAAGGGGGTTTTAGGTGGGGTTCTCGCGTGCGAGCAAGAGCCGAGATCGGGCTGCCGCCGCCGTCGCAGCCGCTGACTCCGCTCGGTTCTCTCCCGGTTCTCTTTCCGCGTCTCTTCGTATAACTGGTCTAGGATACCGCAAAATCGCCCGGTCGTTTGTCTGCCTTTCGTTACGACCGAGCAAAATTATGGGTGTTGTGCGCCTACTCTTAGGAAACGCGACTTCCGCAACGTGACTTTGTTCACGTGGGGAAAACCGATGAGGAACTCTGATGCATAGGCAAGGTCGAGGTGAAAATTGGCGAACGCCAATTCAAAATGCTATCCGGGTGGCATGCAGTGTCACTATTACTGCTCTATCCGCACCGACCAAACAATAGAACGAACATATGTGAAAAACAGATGAGCATATACATACTGCCAAGTCATAGAGCACGATATCTTCAAAGCAAATATGAGTATTTTCTGTGTTTAAACGATTTATGTATGTATTACCATTCTTCTAACAATAAGAAGAAAAAGGGGAAAAAGAGACAAAAATAATGTTATGACAATTACTTTTGCCAAGCTATTTATAATATTTTATTTTTATCATTTAAGGAGAAATCGAATTAGAAAGTTTTCTTTAATTTATCAGTTTATATTCTTGGACATAGTCCAGAGAAGTAGAATTGATTTGACTTGTGAAATTATATTTTTAGTTTTCATTTATACACGTCTGAAAAGTTCATGAAAATGTTTGGTAGTCGGCAAATTTGTAAAAGGCAGAACAACGTTATAGATATTGAAATGCGATAAAGTAAACACGCTGATAAGAATCGTTGGTAAACGTCGCAATGGAATTCACCCAAGGATCTTTTGGCCGTCGTACCGTTCGGTGAACGCGCGTGCATTGCGATATAGCGTAGCCATCGGCACGTGCTGTGCAATATCGGGACTGCGCACTTTCCTGCTCCTACCTTTCGATTTCGTCCGCGCACTCAAGACTATTTCGATTATAATCGTCCCGGCACACCCAGACTTCAGGTACCTTGACGTACCTTGGCAATGAGCAACGATTCACTGGCTCTTAGATTGTCTTACCTTGGCACTTCTCTTTCTATAGCCAGTACGATGCCGGTATTTCGCGCTTGCGAAAATCGCGGCCGACTTTCGATCGACATTGTCGGTCGACAACTACCTAATCTCGCGGCGACGTCTTTGCGACTGGATACGCAAAAAGGTTGTCGGTCCTTCAGTCTACTTGGTCAATTTGAGTATCGCAACGACGACCTTTTAAAGTAATTGTCGCGATAGAACTATCAAAAAGATTAATAGTCGTATAATCGGAAGAAAAAGTCGAATATTTCTTCGTGCGAATTTTTGATTGAGACTGTCTCTACGCGTACAAATAGAAGAGTGACTCGTCCCGATAAACGAATACTAATATATGATAACATAATAATACATATTTAAGAGAACAGTTTATCTTGGAGGATTAGAATAACCAATTTCTTTTAAAGTTCAAAGCCTTAAAGATAAATTTTGAGACATGTAAAGTAAAATTAAGTTATTAAAATTGTTAAACTATTAAAGAGATTAGCTTAACTATTGTATAATGTTATTTCTCATACGCTTCTTTTTCGTATAGTTTGCGAATATTTCCACGGCACAACTGCATTTTTATCTATTGCAAATGGCCTTCGAGCACCAGTGATAACAATGCAATTATTTAACAATTATAAAACTGCACGGAAAGACCGGCTAAGGCAAAAATAACTAAATTTAAAATGCCGTAAAAATAGTAGGGGCATCTATATTGTTTTGTATTGCAACGTTTATGAAGTTTGCACAAAATGCATATAGTTGTCTACACTACTTATCCATTGTTGAGTTGTGTGTGGTTGTGACAACCTTATAGTTCTTGCTGAAGTGCGAGTTGTTGCCACACCACCGCACCAGTTCTGGTAACATTGTCATGCGCTGTACGCTAACCAACCTGCACCGACTTGTATGGCGCGACTCGGCACGCTAATGTTATCAATACGCATTTGAAGGCTAATACTATCAATACGCAGTTTTTTGAGCCTGATTAACCATACCACACAAAGTTGCACCATAGTTCATTTCTTCAAGAAAGCAACTACAATTTATAGTTTATACCATGACTACATCAATGTGGGTATGACAACTACGGATATGGCTGTTCGAAATATTGCTATTTATTGTGCCAACCCTAATTAGACATGTGGTAACCATATCGGTCTCTCCGTGTGGAAGATAAAATTGGAAGATACGTGAAGGTTACGATAAAGGTTCATTTCAACATATGCGTGACGTGTTCGTTCAATTCCGTGAATTTCCGTTAGTAAGAGTGATAACAAATATTGATCTCTTGTTTTTTAATGGATGTGTTCATACACGTCTGGCACAGTCTCGTATTCAGGCCGTTCATCTTATTTGCTTCCTCTTTATCTAAAGTTATAAGAATTGTTGCCAATTCGTCATCCGTAAACTTGAGCCATCTTGAAATCACTGACGATCCAAACTGTACGGATAGATGTGATTAACCGTCACTGATTATCACGAATATCACTGACACGGCACTGCTAAGGTATTGATACGTCGCGAATATGTGTAAACGGACTTTTATCATTATATTTATTATCAATTGCAATATGATAAGACACGTGCATAATTCGAACAATTTTTCATGATAGAATGGCATGGTAAAAATTATGATAAAGATAATGATGAAATTATTATTCAGAATGTTTATTGCCACCAGTAATGAATAAAAATAAGTCGCAAATTTATAGTCGATCAAACTGGTAAGAGATTAGTTTATTAAAAAAAGGGGCTACATGTTATTCTCAATAGGGATCTTGTTTATAATAAATTAATCTCTTGCCAGTTTGGTCGACTATAAGTTTGCAACTTATTATTATTCAGAGTTAAAGCTTTCTATAGAAATTATTTTACAATCGCTTTTGTATTTCAATTTCTCTAAAAGTCAATCAGTGGATCGTCAATGAAAACAGTGAATAGTCACTGATTGGCAGTTACAAGTATACCACTGAAAATCGCAGTGGTATACTTACAACTGTAAACCAGTGACTATTCACTGTTTCCAGTCAAGATCCACTGATTGACTTTTAGAGAGATAGGATTGTTTATTTTGCACTTCTATCTTTTATTTAAATTTTAGTCATTTTAATTTTACTGAAATAATGTTGCATGAATATTTTCTGAGTACTTTCAAACAGGCTATTTCTTTTTCAAAACTTTAAAATTCCTTGAATAATTTATACCGTCGCGCTATTGGCAATAATACAACGTTGTTTAATTGATTGATCAACCATTAACGATTACGCGAGATTACAGGAATCACATCCGTTCATGCGAGCCTAACTACAATAGTAACGCGGTATCGTGGTGTACGCCTTCGTAATCGATTAATGTTTTTAATCAGCTGGCCGCCAGGCCAAATACGACTGCACTGTACTTCAGTAGCAATCTCAATTGTTCATCGTCCTTCAGATCTTATTAAGCATCGACGATGAGTCGCTCGCGCAACGCGGAAGCTCGCCACGCTTGTCCGTGGGCCCGAGCGTGTCGAAAGGATTCGTCATGGCGGGACAGGTGTGACGATGTTGTATATTCATTGGCGTGATCTCGAGTAGCAACCCGTCACACATACTGGAACACTTTCCCCCGGATGGCCCGTCTACCGCGACGTCGTCGTTGACGGGAAATAGGAAAAGACGGGCGCGCGACCACGCGAGAAAGCCGGCGGTTCGGCTGAAGATTCGCTATTGATAACGTCACGATCGTGCCGCTTATATAATCGGCGGTACATGGAAAAGAATGATGTTGTACATTGTTTAACATGGCAGTCTATCCGAAATTAATCTTGTTAATTCAATAACAATAATCACGAAACGAATACATCAAGCTCTTGTTTTAATCAAATATTACTTGTTCTATTGATCCTATCATTGAATTAACAAGATTACTTTTAATTAGTTGCTGTCAGATCCTGATATTAATACATCATTTTTTTCCGTATAAAGTTTCACGTCTCTTCATCGTTAGCAAGACAACGCGTGAGAGGCTAAAGCTGTCTCTCCGTCACGGCAATTATTGTGAAAAAAAAGGGATACTTTCCGCAGACACATTTGAGTCGAGAATGTAGAAAAAATGTCCGATAGATACAGAGAAGACCTGAACGAGCTAAGAAGCCTATTTTATTGAAAGAATCTCTTTAGCTCTTTTAAGGTAAGGCAAATTTTGGCAAGCGTTACTGGAAACGGGAAGTAACAACGAGAAAAGTACGCTGCTCAGTGACAGGCTGGTGCCTCTACCGAGACGAAAGCGAACGATTCGATCGCTCATCTTTCGCCGAGCGCACCAGTGAAATGTGTTTTGCACCGGCACGCGTCGCATTCAAATGCACTGGCACTGGTCTCTTTCTCCTTGCGAGGATTCACGAGATCGTGCGGTTTCCGCCTGTCCGTTACCATCGCCACCTTGTTGCTCCGCTTCACCGGTATCCGTGATTCTCGATAGAAATTGAAAGGGAATCCATTAACGTGCCGAGTGGAACGATGTAAATTGCCTCGTTGGGGCACTAGCCTGCCGTTGCACTTTTTAGCCGATCGTTCGGCCGGTCTGAAAAGTGCCGGGTTTCGTTTGCCGGTCGCACGGAGGTGTCGCGCCAACGGGTGAACGGAATCGAGAGGCGCTGTTCGATAAGCCTCGATTGCGCTTTCCCGATTTTTGTCACGCATATCTTGCTGTGCAAGGACGTCGTCTATAGCAGTGCTTTTCAAAGCGGTTGTTAGTGCCAGCGAATTATTAGAGAAAAGGAAAGAGGAAATCGTATTTATTAAATAGACTACAGTGCTAAAGCACTATTATACTATAAATCTATTACAGAAGAAGAAGACCAGAAAAAGAAAAGTAGAAAAGTGAGATAAAAAATGTAAAGCATTAAGCTAAATGTGATTTTAGTTTTTAATAAAAACGTGCAACATATACTGGTGTATGATTTGCGCTGATATCACCGAAATGTAAGGAAGTTGGAATTTATAATGTACGCGAGAATTGACGACATGGATTAGGATTTGAGAGGCACTGCTCCGACGCTGAATTTGTTTATCGGGAGAACGGATAGTTTTTGCTGAGAATTTGAATGTGTTCCTTATCCATGCGAAGGAATCGTTTCTTACGTGCACGCACGCAATACATGCATATATTCATAAATAAGCTAGTTGAAAGGAAAAGCAATTCAATCCTTAGGCGAAAATAGGGCGCACTTTAATTCTCGTCTATGTAAAAACAAATAACTTTGCGTTTATTAAATAAACAGAAAGTTATAACTTTTGCCAAGAGACAGACGTAGGCGAAAATTCATACTTAGGTACTTATACCTTAAACTATTCGTATTTTAAATATTCATGAATAAAAAACCCACATATATTATTTATGAAAACTTTTGGATCTGTTACTGTAGAACGTCTTTTATCTATGCAGGATTGCCACAAGCTGGTATGCGTTGCACAAAAGCGCACTAACAAGAAGAGGGCAGAAGACTACCAAGTTAAGTTTTAAAAATTAATTCTCCATTCCTAACAACAAGCGCTCACTTCAGATCTAATTTCCTCCAAAATGAAGAATTGTATATCAAGTTAGAGAAATATACAATTAAATCAAAAGGAAACTTGGACAGTAATTTATTCGCGATGCAATTTCAATTGTTGATTACTACAATTATTTTTAAATTATTATCTCGAGCTTTTCATCTAACTACTTCACTTAATTAGTCCTCTATTTTTATTATTTGTAGAAGGATATGGAAAACGAAAAATACGGGCAGTCTTTGAAAAATAAGCAAATCAATAATTCACGGAATTATCTTTAATAATTAGCCTGGATGGCTAGAATATATAGTATCGAATATCCTCCCGGAAAGTCACACTCGTTATCACTTTCTATCGATGGCACGAACAGTGGTCTAAGTTATACTCGCGTAAAGAAAACAAGCTGTTATTACTTCGATGGATCTCGCCAGACTCTGCTTAGCGATGATCGATCCTTTGTCAGGAACCAAGTTCAACGATCCCCTGCGCAAACAATCTCGCGCATCTCAGTATCGTATGTTTAATAATCTTCCCAGAATCTCTAATTGCTCAAATATTGAAGAAAATTGGCAAGTTAAAATATTAAGGAAGACGGCAGAATTTTGTTTGTACAAAGGTGTCAACTTACATGTCAACGGCGGTTGTAATCATCCATGTAAATATCGTAATCAAAAAGCATTACGAAGTAAAAATGTCGTACAACGAAATGGTTTCTAATTATTTTTTCCATTTAATGTTCGTGTATTAGCTGTACTTTTCTGCAATTTGCACAAGCTAATAGTACTAAAGTAAAGTAGTTACACGCGTGCACTTGTCAAGCGAAGACACGTGAAACGCGTCGAGTCATATAATTACTCGATATGTATGAATTTAAAATCAGATATAATCATTCTGTTCATAATCATCCTATCGGGATAACAGTAATATTAAAGGTTAATGGTAAAAAGCGAAATTTTCGTATCGTAAGAGTGTTTCTCGAAAGACACAACCGCTGCAAATAAAGGCATTCAGAAACGGTCGGAAGAAATCATGAAAGCGTATTCGGAAAAATCACGGCACTGATTACGTTCTTACGAACTACGAGAATATAAAAGTGAGTAGTTAAATCAAATGTACACGGATACGTAGCGGCGCTACGAATCAATTAGTACTTTCACTGATCCGAATTTCGTGAAAAAGTGTTCCGCCGCCTCGCCTCGGTTTATAGGCACGCTGAGTTTTTGTTCGCGTGAAAGTTTAGCAATAAGCAACGTCTTTCTTTTTTTTATCGCGTTTAATTGTTCGTTTTGGAGTGACATTCGCGCGGCGAGGAGAAACGTCTTGCCCGAAAGACGCGTGATATTTGCATAAGACTGATGACACTGTTTTTATAAATAGTTTCATAAAGCATTCAAATCGTCGTTTGTATAAAAAACCGTCGTTGACATGTGAGGCACCTTTGTGTACAAATGAAATTAAGCGAGATCTTATCAAACAAATATTCTTTTTTACAAACAGAAAAAAGTTTTACGTAGAAAAGTTATGTGTAAATAAATAAAAAGACGATTAATTAAATTAGTTAATTATTTGAAAAGATTAAATTTATCCTAATTATAAAATTATTAGCCAATAAACGTTTAAGTGTATAAGTGTAAAAAAGATAAGACGTTTTAGGTTCTTTATACTTTTTTCATCTGTTGACAAACTCGAAATTAATGTTTCCTTAACTGTGGAGGAAGTGCGGAAAATGTGAGAAATATAATTAATGTGAGAACTACGGTATATCAATCTTTTTTACACTAATTAGAATCGTAATTAATGTATAGCTATGGGGTACGTGCGCTATAACTAACACGACTCCGGCCAAGATGAGAGATGATTATCGACCATGACGGTTGTAATAATTAGAACTGCTAGGGAGTGATATACCTACAAAGGTAGTTTTGTACATGGACATAGGCTCAGCATTGTATTATACTGGTATTTGGCTACTTGAATAATTTTACAAGAGAAGTTATTAATCTACGAGAGAGGAAAGACTCGGGATAAATGAGTCGCTGAAATACCAAAGGATACCATTAGGATAATTATCTCCATTTGCAAGCGTGGACTCTATTGCTCAAACGATAAAAACTGCTTTGTTTAGAGGACAATGGAAACCTGTTAAATAACAGGCACGCTGCTTAACGAGCCATGCCAATTAATCGCTATAATTATATGAGAGCTAGCTGATATAAAGCTAGCTTTAAAAATCACTAGTTTTAAATTATACGCGATCGGTGCTCAGCGGAACTGAATACCGATTTTCGAGCATCGAAGCGACGTAGTACCGTTAAGAAATACTGCAATATATTTGAGATTTACGTGAATACTAAGCAATGGCTTACTTTCTGTGCTACTTTCGACCTCTATGTCGAATTTTCGTAGAAGAAGCATCTCCATTCAGAATGATTCTTTTCAACTTTCAAGGTCGATCATATAAAGATGCCCAATAATTAAACAACAAGATTAATGAAGAATTAGTAGCATAAATAGAGAGATTAGCCAACCTTTTTGTCACTCGAATAAGTGTAGAATTTCGAGTGAGTTTCAACTCTTTCGTGTGAATATAACATTAGAGACTTTTTAAAAATTTCCTTGAAATTAATTGATTCCTCAATAGTTTAATGCGACAAAAAATGAGGTAGTTTGATATAACTGCAGTGTGATAATCTTGACGCTCAAGATAAACAGTTTCCTGAAAAAATCGCACGAATTCCATACCAATAATTTTAGTGTGCCACGACCTTCATTCATACTAGAGAAATACTCCTGGCGTTCGTTTGCGCGATAAAAGTTCTGTCCACCTTCCGGAGACATTTCTTGTGCATAGAAACGACAAACCGTGTTAAATCGATCTCCGGTGAGGCATGCAGATTGAGGTAAGAACAATGAGAGACGCAAGTGTCGTAATCTCGGTTAACTAAGCGACAGACGGCTATAATCAACATGGAATTTGTCTTTTCCACGGACCGCATAATCTTTCACCCTTACTCTTTTTGCACGAAATAATGACATGTTAATTGCCTGTTCACATGGAAATGTTTTACGTGTTAAATTATGTAACAATGCAAATCGATTGGAAAACTAACCAACTTTTCTTAGCTGAAGCAAGTTCTAGCGTAAAGATAAGCCATTAATTATACATTCATTCTTCTATATGAATCTATTTAAAATGTTTATAAAGAAGTTTGTTCCTTTCGACAAACGTATCGCTTGAAGAGAACGAACTGCAGGAATGTAGTCCATGAATAAAATGTCTTCGGGGGCACTCCGCTCACTTAAATGACAACTAAATGAGAACACGAGAGATACTTGAAGAATGTGATGATAATTACACCCCTCACTCGGTCGGCGCGGAATAAAGTGCATCGCCAGGATGCAGCTGCGGGAACCGACGTCTTCTCCCATTCATTTCCAGCTGTTCGCACAATTCTTTTCACGCATGATCGGCAATGTGTGAGAAAACACGCGCACAATTTACATCGTTTACATTGTTACCCCCTTCGATGCTTCGCTTCTCGTGACTGCGAGGTAAAAGCCGCTCGTAATGCACGCCCGCGCGCTTATGGCCTATCGATTTCCTATAGGGATCTTTGTGAATGCGAATCGTGACTGTTCTGTATCGATCTGACGTTGCCGGGATACACGAGGTGCACGGATCAATGACGTAATGCCGTAAGTGATTGCGCAGAGCAACGGGACCAGATACTCGATTGGATGTAGCGCACCCGGATGGCCAATCTATGATACACATCGATACACGAATTCATACGATTCACTTTCAACGACCGTCGTGATAAATCGATTCACTTTCAGCGATCGTCGATTCAAGTGAATACGCTGAATGAACGAGTTGTTGTTTGGATAAAAGTACTTAGCTCCTCTTACGTTAGGAGCTACTCTTAGATTAAACTTACTTGTGTGCATATCTCCGTATAACTTATGTAAGCGTACTTTCTTCTAAAATTCTTTTACTTTGCATACTTTTACTGTGAAATTATATTTGAACGCGAAATAATATTTACAAAATTAACGTTGCTGATATTTCATGTTATCGAATAAATGTTTGCTGCCCATGTTTAATATTAAATGTTTCTTCTAATATTATCGTATTGCTATAATACACGACACGATTTTATTTATCATATCGAAATAAACTACCACTTTATTTCCCTAAAAGACAATGCAGATATTATAATAAAATTCGAAAGGTCATGAAATAGAAGATATTATAAATGTTTTAGGGTTCAAAAAATATATTAATATATGGAAGTACGTGTCAAAGAAAATTAAACTACGAATGCATAAGGCTTCTCACCCCCGTTCAGACGCCTGTAAATTATTGTACAGAGTAATGATATATTCGAGTTTCTTCTGCCTGAGAAATATGCAAGAAGAGTTTGAAATAAAAATAGCTACCGTGATATTTAATTACTTCACTGTAGCAATCGATCTTCTTCGTTTCATAAGAGAAGTGAATTTTTCTATTATTCTCAAAGAATTATCTAACATGTGACTTAACAGTTCACAGAATACAGTGATTGTCAGTTCAGAGAACTTTTATTATTTTATTCTTTATGACCTATTTTATTTCCTCTCCACCCTTTCGACGAAGAGGAAAAAAAAGGAAATAGAAAGCTGTAGGCGTCTATGGTTACGACGAGTGGTACAACGAAAGCGAAACGCGAAATTTTTACTCGCCGAACATCGAGTTGTCGACATTTTAACGCGTGAGTTTTATACTCTCCGTAGACGTTCCGCGTACACGCCTCGCGTGAAAAAAAATTTCATTCGTCATGATCCGTGATACTTGACAAGGGATGGGCCGCAATCAAACGGTTGTCGGACACCGGTAAGCATTGTAGTATGCTAGCGCATGAAAGCGAGAGTAATGCGCATACATTTGATTGGCACATTTATTGCTGCTGATTTTATTGTTCGTATCTTTCATATGATTAATATATTCTTCTAACGTCTTTCACCGTACATACGAGTGAGAGCGCGTTTCTCATGATAATATCGTCAAGATTTTTTTTCTCTCGCATAAATGCGAAAGGCGAGACCGTTGACAGGAACGCTCGAATGGCTCAATGGTGGAGCAACATTGGTTATCCGAAAGCGTTAATTAGCACGTGTGGCTTTGGCTGTCCGACAGAATTGCGTTTATGTAAACGAGCGGAAGATGAAGAGGCAAACTCTCGGTAGCGGTCTCGAGCACGAGCGTTTCCGGCAACGCCGCTAACCCTGGATAAACATTCGGGGCGCGCGCCGATTGTGCAACAGTTACTCCTGGCAGGCTAATGACATCAATTACACGCGGCTAAATACTATCGCCCGGCAAATCTCGCCTCTGTGCGGTTCGACCGACTAAAAACACATCCCGAAGCAGAAAAACGTCCTGGGCCGGCGTTAACGGGCTCTCGAGCTGATCTCCCGCTCGCTCGCTCAATTCACTCCGGATTTCACATCTCGCGTTCACATAAACCGCAGAAACGCACCCACGGGGAAACCGCGTGCGTGAGCGCGAGTGCGTGTGTGGAAAACACTTTCTTCTCGCGCGGAAAACCGTGTTACCGCGCGGTTTCTCTCCACGGACGAATATATGGGCGGGCGCCTGTAAAATTCGCGCGCCCGGGCATAATTAAAGGCGACAGGGCTGCGCTGTCCGCCCGCGAGCGTTTCTCTCAACACATCATTAGTGCATCGAGTAATTGTATTATTATCGAGTAGTTATCATTTTGTAATTAAATGCAGATGCGATGGAAGGTTCAGTTTGATTTAAAGAGATACTTCTATGAAGCAACGTGTTAATAAAGAGCACGATAATAAGCAAGCTCTGCACTTTCTACATTATTCAAGATATGACGTTATCGTACAATAAAAATTCTGTTTAATCAAGTTGCATCGAGTGCGATGTTAAAGCTTTCTGCATACGCCTCGTGCAAATTTTTATCAACAAGATATCGTTATCGCGTACGTCGATATTCTTTTTAAAAATTAATCAGTGGATTTTCATTGAAAACCGTGAATAATCACTGATTTACAGCTATGACAAAACGCGCGCTTCGCGCGCGCAGTTTGTAGTTGGGCATTGTGTATTTTTAAGAATTTGTATACATGCAAAGACGTAATTGTAAGTGCAACGTCAATTAAAAATAAAAAGTAATTTAGGACTCACTTATACGATTCGCAACAGCAAAGTTGTACACCATTAACCATATATGTTAAACTGTAACAATACAAATATGTATATGATTATTATAGACTCATTATGTAAAATCGAAATTATTATATTAAATGTACTTTATATTTTATATTTTTACAAATAGGTATTTATTAAAACAATTATATAGAATACTGAGAAAGTCTTCTCTTTATATTTAAACTCACAAAATTTTATACGTATGGTTTTGTCCCTAACACTTATTCGAATCCTCGTTCGAATCATTTGAATAAATAAAATAAAAACACAGAACAAATGCTTTCTTCGCACAAGTAGCAAATAATATAAAAATTTATGACACTTACCTCACCATTTCTGCGCCGTTGCCCGATGCCTCCTGGGCCTGCTCCTCCTCTCAGATTTCCTTGTTGCACTTCACCAAACACTCACTCGCGAAATTCATCGATCGCGCGAAATTTCGGACACTCCCGTACGCGACGTGAAATACCGCGAAACGCACAAAATATTATTGACAAATATCGCGTAACTCTCTATCACAAATTGCTCAAACTGACAACTTGCACTTTTGATTCGGAAGAATGGATAAATCACTTTTGAATTGGTGATATAAAACGCAACGCGAGCATCGTTTACATAATGTAACGACGTGCAATAAGCGACTTTCTTTACTTCCTGCCCGTTCGAGTTCCGAAGAACGATAGAGCAAATTACAGCGCGAAAGCCGAAGCCGTACAAATTTCCCTCTTTTCCCGAAAATGGAACAGATTGCACGAAATCGATAGATAATTAAAAGCGCGGTGCGTAAACGAGATGTAACCGCGACAAAGTATCACGGTTTACAGTCATATCTTAGATGAGTTAGTCTCGTGAATATATACGTTAATAAAGAGCCGTCGCCTCAGCATGTAATTCGTTTCTCATTACAAGTTGCAGAAAGTTAATACTTAATCGAGGAACGTTACTTGTTACTGATAAAGGTGTGCAATTCAATAGTGTTTTATCCTTATATTCATCGCGATCGAGTCTTGGAAACCGATAACGCAAAAATAATAACACGCACGGAGCAACTCTCGACACTGCTTGCCTGCTCGATGTTCGGCGAGCGAATGATAGCGCGGCGACCTTCGGGTACACGATGGCACGCAAAAACATCGTACGTCACCGCGCCGAGAGAAAAACAACAACGAACGTTGAGAATTCGTTGTCCCACCTACGAAATTGAAAATACTGTACTTAATATTTTACATTACTTTGTTCCGTGACTGTTACTATGTTTTGCGTATCATTCTGCGGACTTATTGGTATTGATTAAATTAACGACTAATTCTGTTCAACCGAGAAAATGTTTCGTAACAAAAATCGTTGTTACGTAAATTATAATTACTAAGATTAGTGATTTTACCTAAATAGTTGGTGTATACAAATGTATATTTCTAAATTGCAAATCTTCATTTACTACGAATCTAAATGAGAAGTGAAGCACACAGCGCTTCGAGAAAACCAATCGGCACTGACTATACACTGTTTTCAGTAATAATCCACTGATTAACTTTTACAGAGTTAAAAACGTAATAAAGGTGAAATAATTTGGGATCATGACAAAACTTCCGTAATGATATTCAAATAGTGCTAACAATACTCAAAAGTTTACCTGACACGATTGTTTCGTACAACCCGTGGGAAACGTTCCGCTTCTAGGCAGATAACTACGTTAAGATTCCTACGTGATCCCTGGAAACATAGATGCACATAAACGATTAAACGTTACAAAGTAGCGCACAATGCGAGGTTCGCGGTGACTAAATGAATTCAGTTACGCCGGTAGAATTGCATTTGCACGTGTATTTTATATACGCGCGAGTTTGATGTGTTTACAATCGTCGAATAGGACTTCTCCGAGAAAATCGCCAGCAACGTTTCTTCTTTAGGAAAATTGTGTCGTTCCGAGGAATCCCTCGGACTCGCGATATATGTAGGTCAATGCATAAAAAATGCATTTCGCGACAGATCGCAGTTTTTCTGTCTGGCTACGAAACAAATAATACAAAGCCACGTACATGTCAATGTGACGCGAATAAAATAAGAAAAAAATAAAAGAGTCAGAATTACTTTAGAAATGTGACAGTAATAATAAATTTTCGTTAATTAAGCGCGACATTAATCAACTAAAAATAAAATTGGGTCTCGAGATTCTTCTAATGTTAAAGAAAAATTTTATTCCGAGAAACATGAGTTAACGAGGGAAAGAAATTCAAGTCGCTCGTAAGAACAAGATCGAAGAAAAACTCAACGTAACTCGATCTCATCTCTTTTTATAAGAAATAAAGATACTTTTCGTATTACTGACAAATAAATAAAGTAGGATGATAAAACTAAGAACTCATTTCATCTAGAGTATGTACACTTACGATTAGCCATATTCTTCCTTTATACTTTCATATGATAGTTATATGGACAACTGTGGTGTGGAAAGAGAAGGTCCAGACATCGCTATGTTTCTCTCTCCTATCTCCCACATGGTTCAACGATCAACAATGCTGAGGTGGGCCGTGCGCCGTCTATCTGCGCCGTATCTGCAACATTAAAAAAAAAATTCCGATGAAAGTGATAACGTCGATGGAACGTTCGTTTCCGCGCTGCGAAAACTCGGGCCGTCAGGCCTCCACGAGCGTCGCGTAGACACGCGTCGTTAGGATACACTTTTCCCGAGACATTGATATTAATATTCCGCTGCGAAAACAACATTAACGTCCCGTATGTCGGCGGTGTGCGGAATGATCACCGGTCGACGCAAGCCGATTTTCTTGGATAACGCGAAACACAAAGTCTTCGTTTCCGAATCCCCGCGCGGAATTCTCTACCGTGCAGAGAAATGCGGCATAAATCGACGCGTGACGGAGAAATGCGGAATATACTGCAAAATTTACTGCTCTAATCTGTTCAGATATCTGGCGTTTTATTCTCTTCATTATGAGGCGCGCTTGACAGAGAAGAAAAAAAGAGAGAGAAAACGCGTTCTTTTCAACATTTCCGACATACTTGCATACGTTACAACAATTAAGTCGACTGAAAAAGATAATTGTATTATTTTTGGTAAATTAATATTGCGCTAATATGTTAATAAAATTGTATAAATATTATATTGTAAATTAATGAATAATAACGGGGAAACCGTAATGATCGACTTTTGTATTTAATTTGACGATTAATATAATAAAGATTAATTTTATGAATATGCAATGATGAAACATTGACCTGAATTTATTTCGCGACCGGCATTCTGATGAATTTTCCAAGGGTAGACATGAATTTTAACTATTTATTTAACAATGCAATTATTGATATGCAGGTTTTTAAAAACGACCTACACTGGCCAATGTTTTTATTTAAAAAGCAAACGACGTTTCGTGCCATGTTCTCCATTGTATTTATCAATGGTTTTGCTAATTGATTCAAAACATAATTTTACTGAATTGAATCCTTCAATATAATAGAATACGAAACGGTCATAAATTTTACATCCTGCCATTACGCAAATGGATGCCTCGAAGTCCTTTAGTCGACATTATATTTACTGTGAAAGGCTTGACAAATGAACGCAATGATACCGGTGCATTTGTATCATACGTAGATTAATAAATTGTTACGCGCTACGCCAGATTAATCGAAATCAATATTACACGTTCTTCCTCTCCAACAATGACAGTCACGCCCAATTAAAATGATTAAAGTATCCGCGCGCGATAAGACCGTTTCAATTTAGTGCTCTGCGACTTGGCGAATCATGAGAATAGTTGCACAGCGTGAAAATAAAACGTGTCGGAAACATTAATTTCAACAAGTCGAGTGCGGTTGTAACCAATGTAACTGCGCTCGACGCGCTTGTTAAATAATCAATCAGAGCCTAATTGTGCTAATTGGAAACTTGAATGAAAGAACGGTGTGGTTCTTCAAAGTACAGAGAAATGAAGAAACACTATCGATTTTTTATTTCTACTGTACACGTCTTTCAGCTACTGTACAGCCCCGTATTTATATTTAATTATACGTACAATTATTCAGTTTCGATAAGAGTAGATAATCATGCGAGGTTCCGCGCACAGTGACACATAAAAAAATAATTGTTTATGTAAATTAATATTTTACCGAACTTTGTACGAGCGTTGTCGATACGCTTCCAGGAAATTATGCCCGCGAGATATGCTCGTTCCTATTTACATACTCACCGCTGTACACGAAGATGAAAGTCGAGAAGCGACAAGTAACCGACGTGTATCACGCTATCCCTTGCGCGGTTATTGAAATATTGCAGTTAGGGCAGCGTCGCTTATGCAAGGCTTGCGCGCAAGTGGCATAATTACGTGCAAAAGTAATTGAGTACAAAATCCGCGATGTCTATGACTGTATCAATATCGGCGTCGCATCATTAAGGTCGCGTCGATGTTATAATACTTTCGCGTGATTTCCGTGTTGCGAGGCAGTTCGTTACGCGAAAGACCGCCTTTAAAATTTAATTGCACATCAGCTGATGACGCGTTCCAACACTGTTAATTAGGACGTAGCTCTCTAGCGCGCAGACCAGCGTTTGGTTCTCTTCAAAAAGCTACCTAGCGGCGCGAGCTGTGCAAGGATGAAGCGACGGATTGTGCTATCCGTTTTACACCTTATAGATGCCGAGCAAATCCGGGGATGCATAAATCGATGATTGCGTGTGCATAATTATACGCCACCTTCGACGACGTTAAATTATAGCGATAATATTTATGAGCAGATCTTCGCGACTGCACCGATTGTGTCACAACAGAGAAACTTCGCACGCGTATATTTCATTATACATATAACATTCCACGTTTTTCTATTTTTAAAGAAATCTGATTATGTACGAAAGACATCTTTGTTTGAAAGTACTGGCGTAATCTGTTACGTTTTGTGAATTTCGCGATTTCTTTTGTCTCCGTGCAGCTTGAATTGAGAAATTTCATTATCACGTAACTTCCTTGATTTTATATCGTTACAGTGGATGTGTAAAAAAAAATCAAAACTACTTGGAATCTAGAGAACAGAATGTAAGTACTGAAACTGACGTATAAATTAGAAAAGACTTTTCTTCGGATTGCGGAAAGCGACGAGACTTATCTACAAATAAAAATGACACGCGTGAAAATGTTAACTACATTGTAATAAAAATATCGAAGCCTCTTGATAATGTTACAAATAATTAGCACGTTTGGCCAATGTAAATCTAAGACATGCATTGCTATTAATGACGCTCGTAAGTATTAATTATGAGGAACCTATTTGCTTGAACCTAGGATGATATAAAGTCGCATGATATGTTACCCCTCGAACAAATTCTAATCAGAATTATATGTAAATATCAAACGTACGATTAATAAATTTTCTCCTTAATGTTTACATAATATTTAATAATTATTGCGCACATTAGTCACATTTATTAGCCCTCAGATTCAACAATGGCGAATAAAAAGAATTACGAATAAAATCAATTTCGTTTCGTTACTTTTCTTCATTTGCCTCATCGTGCTTCATTTGCCTATCATTCTTCATTTACCTATCATTCTTTATTTGCCTATCAATGAAATGTTAATTACACGTCTTACACAACGTTATCTAGCGTAATACATCTGATGCGTGACACAGTTCGTTTCCTACTCCACATTTTGTCAGCCGTAAATCTTTTTTACTTGACAAGTAGAGTTCTCGTGAGAAATGGCAGGACTGGCAATTAAATTTGACACAAATTCGATTTCGAAGTTGACGAGATCTACAAGTTATTTGTACATCTGGAAAGAACGATGGACTTACGTTCAAGTTGACAAGATTATTTATGTTTTGCAATATATTTCGTCGCGTAACGAGAGAACTTTTGATCTGGGCGTTTGTAACCCAAGCAGCCACAGGTTAAGGATGCTGTGCATTTGATAATTAGATACTATTATTATGCAAAGGCATTATGCAAAGTGCCCTGAGAGGAAGAGATATGAGCCTTACATGCAATGAATCATTATATAGACATTAAATATCGAGTTATGCGTTTAACTCGATACTAACGAAACTGGTTTAACGAATGAATGCGCGTTTCGCGCAAATACACCGTCGTTGCATGTGTGAACAGGACCTCAAAATGCCTTCGCGTTCTAGTTGATCGTGATATAAGAGGTACTGCCCCGTTGTAGAATGGCCAGGCGGCATTTCACGGCACATTTCGTAATTAGATTGAAAGCGTGGAGTGACTTTTAAAGATAACAAATAAAAAAATGCCCTCGTAAGATCCAATATCGAGATAACAAATCTCTTCGAGCAAATATTACTTGATATAAAAAAAAAGGGAACAACTCACAACTATGCAAAATGAGGTAAGTTTTCCTTAATATGCGCTATAATCTTTCTCGACATTAGCCGAGCATGAAATAAATGCACACTTTTCTAAAAATTATATTTAAATCTCGTAATTCTTAATTATACACTGGGAAAAGGATATAAATTGACTAGATTGCTGTAAATATAGAACTAAATAAATAATCATCTCAGTGTAATTTTTAAATACCAATTTTTACTTATGTTTAGTATTCAAATTTGTTAATTTTCCGTAGTTATGAGT
Source organism: Vollenhovia emeryi (assembly GCF_000949405.1). Taxonomy (NCBI): domain Eukaryota; kingdom Metazoa; phylum Arthropoda; class Insecta; order Hymenoptera; family Formicidae; genus Vollenhovia; species Vollenhovia emeryi. The sequence goes on along the minus strand of NW_011967240.1, from coordinate 1,088,442 downwards.
TAGATAGAGATTAGATAAGTACGGATCCATAGATCCTGTTATAAGTAGCGTTAAGTAAGAAAAACGAGAAATAAGATAAATACTCGATTAATTTTTATAATGTCTAGGTACATGTACGTAAGTATAGATGATGTTACGTAAATGTTGGTAGGCACAGGGTATTAGTATTCTGAAATCTCTTACCGATGTTTCGAGTACGAAAGAGGAAAGGACAGAGTACTCGCAACTCTTTAATGAATTTAACGAGCGGGTTGCGTCCCGCCTTTTGCGATAAGAATCGCGACTCATGGAAGGCGTAACCCGATGCTCGCTTTCGGCAAATTAAGTTGACGATCGCGTCCGCCAATAAATGGATATTGATTACTTTGAAGAGTCCGACATTCGTCTTTTTTTTAAGTATAATTTTGTGGGGTTATACATATAGTATATAACACCGCAGAGAGTAAATCTCTTTTTAACAATATCTGAATAGTTAACGGAAAAACTTGCTAAAAATAACTTGTAGTAAATAATAAAAATAAATTTATACGTGTATATTACAATTTAATATATAAAATACTGTATTATTTCAAGTTTTATTAAGATTGTTTAAATATTTTCGTGTTTTGTTTGCTATAAATATATTTCAAAAGAAAAAGAGCTAAACTTTTACAAAACTTATTGTTTCGAATCTATGGAATCGCAGGATCAATTGGCATCGCGGAAAAGCGAGATAGATATTCCTTGGAAATTGGTTTCGTGCAGTTTCCATTAATGCGAATATGATTGATCGACCCTGTCGCGTAATGGACGGTATTGTCATAGTCATTGGGGCAGCAACTTGCGGCAGGCAGAAATCACAGGGGATCACCGTGAAGTGGGTGCGTGGAGAGATTTTCAAAGGGGCGATTAAGTGATTGCCCGGCGCGAAGAACCGTCAATCAGCAATTGTTCGCGCTCCCACACGTGTTCGAGAGTGATTAATTGCGATTTTCACTCGAGGCACCCGTGCGTAGCGTCAGCTTCGAACGTCGCCTACAGTGCTCGTGCAGTGCATTTCGCCGATGCATTTTGGCGATGCACATCTAGTACCGCGTTTCATTCGTTAAGTAACATAGATATTGTATCTAGAGAAATGAGACTTTCAACAATTTGATTTATGTGAAATGTAACACTATGTGTCACGCTTTCGAGTACCGATAAATTTATTGTTCTAACTATAGTATATATTATTTTAAGTCGTGAAAAATACATATTACAAATATATAATACAAACTAGTAGTTGAAACTGTTAAGCAGAGATGATACACAAAGGATATGTTTCTCTCAATAAATTTCTCATTAATCAATAAATTCTTTCAAACAAAACCTGCTAAATTCATTAAATAAATAAATAACTAATAAATTAAATTTTGCTCCCAATCAATAATAGTTAAAAAAACACTGAATGAATAATTAACGTATAATAAGTGTCAGTTTTACTAGAACTAACTGGTCTAGCGAATAACATAATGATTATGAGTTATTAATCTTCTAATTTTTAAGATAAATAAATGTTTTATCTAGTAATGCATACATGTGCATTAATCGTCTTTATCTGTACGTAGATGATTTAAAATAGTCATTTTACAGCTTTAATATTTTGATTGACGAGTTATTGTATTTCTGAGAAAGGTATAACTCAATAGTGATCTTGAAACGGCCGTGTCGATATTTCGATCGCCGCGAAATCTCCGCTGAGATGTAGAAACGTAATCGCGCCGCGATGCAAACGCTACCGATCGGTATAATTGGCTTTCGGACCTTTACGGTGCGCGCGAGCGACACTATCGGGCTCCAGACGGAGACGTACGAGATAAAATCTCGTACATGTGCATAAGGGTTCGCCATGGAGAACTCGGGCTCATGTCGTCGTCCTCGTCGTCCCCGCCTGTCATTGCATTCCGCAAGGCGTAACGCACCGCAAAAGCCGCGTCACCCACATTATACGACTCGCACACATTCGCCTATCTCGTGCTCTCTCGCTTGGCGTTATCGTGGGAAGGTCATGCTGCTTTCCACGTGGGATTCAAACATCTAGACGCAATAATACGAAATTACCTAGTGTCAGGAAAATAATACAAGCGAAAGCCGGGAAAAATGGAAATAGCATTATCAAACAGCGAAATCATGTGTTCGTAATTGCATGGTACTTTGATGTTCTGTAGAACCGTATAACACGCTCGTTATTGCTTTAAATGGAAAATTATTGTAATATCTACAGGTCGGCAATATTCTTATTCCAAACCTTGTATTTATATAAAAATTAAAAATAGGATGTCTAAAATAGATAATCATTGACTACTCCCTAAAGTTTTGGACTGAAAACAGAACAATGTAGTGAAATATTCACTCTATAGTTCTAGTTTCACTTCAACAAACTTTAGACAGTAGGAAGAATAAAATAAAGACAGATAAATCAATATTCATTCGTGGGACAATTGCATTTCGATAGTTTATCTGTATCCTGAAATCGACAAATTTATATGAATTTATTGTTCTCCTTCTTACTTTTTTGCTTTATGAATCTTTACACTGAACTTTCTAATCAAAATTAATGTGTACGTTACATTTCCTTTCTTTTTAATGAAATGAGATTTGTTAAGATTACAGATTATCGGATATTATTCATTCAATTTATCACATTTAACGTAAAGTTATGTTTCCCACAAGCAAGTGTTGTACTGCTTGGTTAAGTGAAGATAAGCTCGCAGCAAGCAGGGACACATGCAGTAGGACATCACGTGCTCGCGGACACGAACGCCCTGCATATATATTGCGGATAAGCGCGCAGCATCTCTTCGTTTTCTCCGCCTGCCCGCCACCGTGATGTAAGCACGTACACGCGGCAATCTCTCTACGCGTAACACGCAAGTCCTTACAAGGCAGCGTGCATTCCGCGATGGTGGACACCAGCGGTAACGAAGTGCCACCGGGATTCGAAACTGTTTCCCTCCGCGACAAGTCCTTAGTTACAAACAAGAAAACAAAAGAAAAGGAAGCAATGGGCGAGTTTGCCTCAATACAAAGGCTACTGGCAGCGAGGTTGTAAAATATAGTTTCACTTAAACATTTAACTGTCGAGTAAATCAAAGATTTACGGCAAAAAAATGTACAACATATTTTTATATTACATACGAGGTAAATAATTTTGCATTTAAAATCGTTTCTCTTATTGTTAATATTAAAAATTTGTCTTAATTGTCAACTGTCCCGATTATTGGGGATCTCTCTTTGACTTGCATTTTCAAGTAAAGCACTTCGCGTTTGAAATTTCCCTTCGGAGATTCCTTTAGCAATTGCAAAAATATGCAAGATCCCTTGAGGAGGATATACAAGAGCACAATGTAACAGCGTGAATAATAGCACGATAGGAAAGCGAAATGTGTGTTTAGTACGTACTTTATCCGTAAAAGTATAATTAGCGGACACACAACAATTATATGCACATCGCATTTATTACTACCGCAAGCACCTGTAAAAACTCAAGTTGCGAGAAAGTGCATACGATCTTCAAAACGATGAAGATATCGCGCGGTTTAATGACTTGTTCAGCGCCTGAAATTGTCGGAGTTGCAAACGTTGCCCTTCCGTATGCGCGGATACTTCTAGCTATCTCACGCGGATATAGGAAACATTTTTCATTTGATTCACGAGATACACTTATGCCTGCACCGAGCGTTATTAATTGGTTTGCAAATATCATAAATTTTTAAAAGGCACGTACTTTGAGGAGATTGCGTGCGCACGGCGCATTCCTTCGCGCGTACATTCGCAAGTACCTGAGAAACAGATACAGACGGCGCCATAAAAACGTTATGACTTTCTTCTATACGCTCTCTATACCAATACCGTATATTTGAATATGGATCAGGCTGCGAAGTTTTGCAGTTGCCACGGCGTGGCAAAGTACGATTCGCCGATCAGATAGCGTTACTCTTCCGGCGAAAACAATTTTTCATTGCTCTCCTCTGTACGTGCGAAATTTTTGCATACGCCATTGCATAATCGGATCGCTGGCACACGGTGCGTTGCACGGATTATGTTTTTATTCCGCGACATTTGCGACGGACGGTATTTGCTATTCGTTATGCAATGCGGCATTTCGCAATTTTGAATTTCGTCAGCTATATAAACCCGCTTTACAGACGTCAATGCCATGCTCGGTGGAAGAAAAATTGTATATATCGCGTATCTTATTCGCGGTTAGTTCGGTTGACATTTTAATTCGTACGTTAGTATTTCTACGTTAACTACTATCTTAACACGACTCGCTTTGCAGGCTTTTAATGAATCACGTCGAAGGTTTTTTGCCATCGGCGATTAAAATGTAAGGCTGCAGATCATGCACTGCATTTCAATGATGATGGCTACAATTAGCCGATATTGATTCGAATCTCAGAACATTCATTCGAACTACGATATTTATATTACATTTACGCTGGTGCAACTCCGAAAAATAAAAAATGTATTATTATATGGAGTTCAATACACAAACTTCCAATTTTATTCCAACACCGTCATAAGCATTTATTACGAAGGTTCCATTCTATTCATTACGTCGATTCATAAATTTGCCAAGCTGCTTTCTTTTGTATCGTGATCAAATATTTTAAATTATTGGTTCGAGATGTTAAATCCTCCTCATCGTTTTCCTCGTTTCAATTAGCTATTGTCTAATTCATTATTTTATCTTGTTTCTCCCAAATATTTCTTTTTTAATATTGTTGAGAATAATAGCAATACTCTTGATGTCTCGTCATGTAAACGCATCTTTTTCTTTACTTTCGTTATGTCTATACTTGTAAAATATTGTGATAAAATTATGAAGACATCCAGTTTAATATTAATATAATACTTATCCCTAGTATTATTTATTAATTTACTATTAAACTGGTCGCCTGTACACGATGAATTTCCATCTGTATCTATCTGAAGTTTCTTCGAGACTGCAACGTTGAATACTAAAGAATGTTAAAAAACCAGAAAGATATCTACTTGGTGCGCTGCCAATTTTATGTCAAGCCAAACCGATTGGTAAATACATCACGTATACACGCGATGAGTAATTGCGAACTACCGCGGAAATCGTAAAACCATCTGAGAAGTTGTTACATTTACAGGAAGCGATCAATGTCCAGCATTTCTAGTCCACCAAACGTTAAGATAACAAGTTGCTATTGTTTTTCCTTTCACAAAATATAATATCTGCATTTTATGCATCTTTATGCAACGGCATCTTGAAATTATTGTATTCTCTCTCTCTTAGTAATTTTCAATATCAAACATCTATGCGATTGAAGTTAAAATTAAAATTTTGTCGGAAATGATTTAAAATTGGATGCAAGACTGAGCTGTTAATTCGCATTTTTTTAATTTAATTTGCGGAAACAATTTCGTTTCTAATTTCTTATAAAAACATCTATTTATAATAATTTATTATCATGAAGAAATCGATAGGAAGTAAAAGAAAATCCTTAACGAACATTCTTGTATATTATGCAAGCCGATATGCATTACGATTAGGGAAATATACAGAAATTATTTCTTTTTTTTTTTTTAGTAATGTTACTTTCGTTCCAGATTATTCCAGTTTCAGATTTTATTCAGCCTGCCGTCTTGTAATTATGACTTTGCAATATAACAGATTATGTTTCTAGCGATAACTCTTTAGCGATAATGTCAGCTCAGTTTGTCAATCAAGCAGCTCATAATGTTGCCCCCTGCATTTACTTTCTCCCTCTCTTTTCGATCGTAAACTTTTTGTATATTTCGCTGGACTCGCACGGTTCCGCTCTATATACATACTCTGTATACATATGCATGCAGGTGCACTAGTGCCCACGCGCACGATTGCATTTACGTAAGTGTTTCCATCGTGATCGTCGACCCGCGAGAAAAGGGTCGTACCGAACGGAAACAATTGGGCAGTTTCATATCGCTCAGACTTTATCACGCGAAACAGAATACGATTCCCATATTAATTATCGCGTAATATAATTGCCCTAAATATGTAAACCATCGATATAATATAAAGCTAATAAGTTTTTAATACAGTCGTGCGAAAATTTAATATTCTGCGAACTTATTAAATCGGTTTCTATTTCATACGCAATCGGCTGAGGCTGTGAGAAACCATGCGATAAGTAATGGCGATACTGGCGTACACAGGATATTCCAACATCGCCAACCCCCAATAAATAATGCGTAGCGGTCCTTATTTCAATAGAATCCAGTTACACGGACTTCCAAATGGCGAGAAAATGAACAAATCGCTTCCTATTAAACTTTTATTCGCGAAAAGTCAGTTCGAGCTTAGCTGAAAAAATTCGTAATTGAAAGGTGGAATGGCAAAACCATATAATCTGTTGTAATGCACGTATACGTGCACGTACTGAATGGAGTTTGACGAATCGAGAGGCCCAATATGATAAGCTTACGTTATAGTTTTCGTACATATGGTTCGGATAACTGATACGTTCTCCGAAACGGTCGAGAGTTGCAATTCGTTTCGCACGAGCGGCCGCGCGATTTTCGAATCTTTCAAGTTGCGCGCCTAGCCGGACAAGTCGTATCCTTTTTTTCCCGCGGCAACGTACGCACGACTTAGGATATTAAATAATGTCTCTCTGCAGGTCGATCGCTTTCACCCACCGTATACGACACGCTTCGCAACGCCGTAGTAATCCGCGCGCGTTCGGATAGACCGCGATACGTAGATCGTGAGCGGTTGTCACTGCACGCAAGATGTAAAAGTAGATGTAGTAACGCGTTTAGCACGTCGACGTATGCAATTTTGATACGTGTTATGCGCCTTTAACGAACGCGAACTGTTAAATCCCGGTTAACGAGCTCTCTCAAAAAGCCGGAAACGCAACTTTCGTTCCTCGCGCGCGCGCGCGATCCAATCTTCGCGCAGGGTCGTGGGCCGTTTTTCTCGTCAAGTCCGGGGCTCGGCTCGGCGCACCTTCGAGGCGGATATTAATACCTGATCGATATGACGAATCTCGTTTTTCCCGCTGCCAACGCGCGGTTATCACAATTGCAATCGTTAACGGCCGGTCGCGGTAATTTCGGCCGCACTTCCTTCGGCGATTCGGTACGTGCGCGCGATTCGTGAGATTCGTCGAGAGAAAGTCCCAGCGAGAACAATGCGTGGTTCTCCCTTTTTCTCTCCGGCCGATTTAATGCGTGTAACGCGGGACAATAATTAAGGAGCACACCGCGGAAGACAACGCAGGATCGATCTGGTAGGCGCGCTCGGTGGATATATTCACCTCTCGATCGTAAAGGCAAACTTACGCAGCTCGCTCTCGTCGAACTTGGTCGTGAATAACCCGAAGCGAATTTTTACTCCAATGTTAGCAAAAACTGTTCAGCCACGTAGGCCTCATACGTAACTCTGTACTCATAAAAAGCCTAATTCGTACTCGTTCGGGCATCGCGTGCGAGTTTCCATTTATATATTACGTTATAAATTTTCATCAGAAAATGGATCGAAGATCGAGGATTTAGCTATCGATATTGTTAATTTAGATGGACCGTGTTTTTTTATCACGTCACACGATGCGGGTAGCAAAATTCTTCGGGGCAATTGTTTACGATATTTACAACTCTTCCTCATCCGCGAGCGGCATGAAGAAGAAAAAAGTGAACCGTGTAAATTCACCTTAACCCTTCCACAGTAAAGCAGCCCACGCGCCGTACTCGTCCCCCTTTGTCCCGATCTTTAATTTATCTCCCGCGGCTCTCGTAATAACCGCTATGCGGCATGTCCTTGTCGCGAAGGATACGATTTATTACACACCTTGCACACATCGACTGTGACGAAATGCTACCCGGTCAGTTTGCGTGAGTGCCCTTACTCGACGCGTACGTATATATGCGAGTCTCGCATAAACTTCTAAGCGTCCCGCTACGCCGTCGTTTTCTATTAAATCGATATCCCATATGATTATACAGCTAACTCGTGCTTGTACCATGTTGTACCCGGGCTGCTTTCGAAGGATTTTTTATAATCGCATACGTGTAAGGAATTCTTCTTGGAAGTGCACGAAGGTGGAAACGAACTAATGATGCCTTTCACAATTTTGCGAGGAAAACGAAAACAAAACTTCGATGTATTAGCCTGTCGGCTTTTTGGGCAAACACAGAAAAAAATACATAGAATTTCATTAAACTTACAAATACGAAAAATATATTATATTGCATACAGGGAAATACTTTTTATAAAGAGAAAAAAAATGTTTCGTTTCCTTATGCACAAATATTTGCTACAAGAAAAACTGTTATGACTTTTATATTCTCGACATAAATTACCTCGTTACACCTTGACTGAATAATCAGATTAAGTTAATAATTTACATTAAAAGCACGTAATCGATTGACCTATCGACTTTCACAAATTATACTTAACGCATTTTATAGTATGCTCGCGCTGTTAAACGATACGTTTATTCAGTAGAAGAACACGATTTTATGATTGTATGAGCGCATTTAAATACACACACAAATATGCACGTCGTGAGATATGATTGAGATAAGAAGATAAGGGAAGAACGAACGTTTCTCATGCAGGCGCAAACGGAAAGTGGCAGATCCGGAACAGGTGTAGCTCGAATCAAGGCGTTGCGCCTTCAGAACACTACGCTTATGTCTTTGTGTACAATGGTAAATCCATTCTCACCAAGCTACTAAATGTCATAACTTAGCTACAGGCATTATTTTGATGTGCCATGAGCAGAATGGAAATTTTACGATAATAAAAATGTCACTAAATATTCACTAAATATTAAAAAATTATAACGTCAAATGTCCTAAATAAAATTTTACAAATTATTATACAAATATTTAAATTGGGGATAATGTCGACGTTTATACATAAATTAACATATTAATGAGTTTAATTGTATTTTTATGTAATAAACATATATCCGTAGAAAGAGGGGGAGAGTAGAAATGAATCAAAATTCTAATTCAGTTTATCAAATTTTAACACTGATATGCAAATGAAAGAAAGCCAGTGTAAGTCCACTCTCCTGTCTTTCCGGTGTTTACTTGGCAGCGTATATTGTCCACTGCGGCTGCATAATTTGAAAAAATGAAAGGCAAACGCGGAATGTCACCATACATCCTGTCTGGAGATCTAGCGAAGTAGACCGCGATATTTCATTTTGTGTACTTTCACCGAAAAATCTCACTCTTATTGTCCCGACACCAATTTTCGCCGCAGTAAAGTGTCGTTTAAGAAACGGGCATCATATTTTAACCTTGTCATTTGTGCCCGAGGACATTTCGTGAGGGTTGATTCATGAAGGATATAACATGGATATATCGCCTTTACTTAAGAACGCAAGGGTTATTTTGAAGATGTTCCGATACGTTGCTTTCAGATTTTACTAATTAAGATATTCTTCAAAAATATCACAATAAAACGAGCATCAGCATTACTTGCAACAGCTTTACTATTTTAATATTGGCCTCGAATCATGGCAGAATTGATTTTATCAAATATAAAAAATAGAGAGAGTCTAACATCGAGAAAGAACTTTCCTTTGCAATGGCAATAACATTAATTATCTCGCGTAAAACACCGCTACATCATTTGCCACTGTGTCAATCCCGAAGCGAGTTTTACGCGTTTCGATTGAGACAGATTACTCGGCGTAAATCAATACATACGATTCGCGTTACATCAGATGCACCACTACGAATTAAGGATAGATTAATGATCCAGATCATGCCGGACGAACCGTATACGGTGTAAGTTCGTCGATCGACAAGTTTCTTCTCGTACCTTTAGCATGCTTAAGAGTTCTCGCGCGTAATTGGCAACAATTACATTGCTTATACGTAAACTGCTGGGTGACACGTACAATGTTAAGTTTTCTTCCTACATACGACATTTGCTTAAAAAAGAGCAAACGAGACGATCCAATTACCGATTGAATATGTGCACGTGTGTGTGTGTAAATTCGATTCAGTATGTACGTAGTAACCATTTGCATAATCTCAGAAAATACTTCCGCTAGTCATACTTCCCCTTTTTCTACATTTTCTGATATATTTTTTCTTCGTGAAGAATATTATATTTATGTAAATGAAGCAGTGAGAAAAGTAACACACAACTTATTGATATTAATTACTAAATATGTAATAAGAATAACTAATATGTCGTATTTTTATTAGAAATTTTACAGTAAAGCATACAAGCCTTACGTAGCAAACTAAAAACGGACATAATTAAAATTTTCACATAGTGAAAAGATATACGTTTATCTCCGCGGAGCTTATCTTCGTACACATGTTCAAATGTTTCTCAGTGCTTGTTACCGTCTGTACCCTCGACCACAATAAGGTCGAAAAATTCTCTCACTCCCCAGTGCTCGTAACAAGAAGATTGTTAGCCTTCGGTGAAAGGCGCTTCCTGGAAAATGTGTAAAGGGAAAGGGATGGTACAATCGCGAAATTACCGAACGACTGTCCTGAACGTGCGAGTCCCGAGATGTAAGAACGTCGAAAAGAAAGCTCGGCTTAATGAAAATCAGGGAAAAAGAGATAAATGAGATAAGACCTAGCTTTAATTTTCTAAAATTTTTCTAACTAAGAAACACACGCATTACTTACTGTGTGTAAAAAGTTAGATTTATGAAAAAACATGAATTCGTGTACATTTAGAATAGTTGATTTCTTTTCATTCGATTCGAAACATCCATTGCGAGTGCAGTAAGTGTCCTTACGTTACACTTGCGACACTTTACAAGAAGGACATGCATTACAAAAATCTATATCCTTTTTTATCCCTTTACATGGTTGCAGGTAAAAGAAAGTTGTTATTACGTGATGTCGAAAATAGAACGTACGGCGGCGAAGTTTATGCAGCGCAAAAACAACGTATGCAAAATTCCGATACCCTTCGCGTGCGCCGGCTTTTCTGCACGAAGAAGCAATTTCCTTCCCCGCGAATCATTTTAATCTTACAACAACAATAACGGTAATCGCGAACCGTAACGAGTACACGCCTGTCAATTCGAGTGCCCGGTTGTAACCCGTTAGGAGAAATGTTGTCAGTATACAATGCTTGTTAAACATTGCCATGACGTCGATAGCATTTTTCATAAAAAGAGAGAACAGTAAAACATCCGGTAAATAAGTCGCGTGGTAGTATAATAAATCTTATAATCCGATCATATTTGTTCCCCTTTCTAAATCTAAGAACTACACCGTACTTACCCAAAACAATATATATCTTCGGTATCTTATGATTACTTTGAGATTACTACAATGGTTAAACCGGAGAATACCAGAACTTGTTACATTTATCGTGAGCTTATTGAAGAAAAAGAAATATATCTGCTCGAATAATTGCACTTCTGGGACGCAAGATCAATATCTAACTGACTTAAATACTTCCGTTTTTTTCCCCCTATATATTTTTCCGATAAGTATTTGTCGGATAATTTCATGTCACGATTTTAGCTTGCTCAATCTTTCACGTCAATAAAATAACTTAATCTTGGGAATAGAAGAAAAAAAACTACTCATAGCGTCAGAATTGTGTAATACCGTTCACAAACGCAATGGCCGGCGACAGTCTGATATTAGATTACAGAGAGGTTTAATTTTCGCAATTTCATCTCGTGTGTATTCGTTTTTCATCCACGCGCCAACCGATTGCCAAACGTTGTGACGCGTTTAAGTTATTAGAGTTAAATGCTGCGTTTACGGGGCGCAGTTTTGCTTCTCTGATGGTCGCCGGATCCATTTTAGTTTCGACTCGACGAAAGGGAAGAACGGAACAGCCGGTTGATAAAGGCGTACGTGAGGCGAAACAGGTTCAAGTAATGATCCGACGGGTCGGCCTTGCACCCGTATTAACGCCGGAACGTGTAAATTATGCTCGAGAATTATTCAGTAATGGCGCGTCCATCAACACGCGATATTATGATTCGGCACGCGGCAGACATATCGCATAACTGTTACCGAAATTATAGCACGTAATTAGCATGCTTTATTCATGGGATTTTACGGGGGGTACGCACCGTTACAAGTTCTGACGTAACAACTCTTACTTTTTTTCGACTACTTCGCGTTTTAGGTTCTCGTATTGTGATTCTTGCGCAAGAGCGAGTATTGGTTATGTGATCTGCGAGTTTTTAAAGAAAATACATACTTCCTCTAATGTTGTTACAATATTTTCAGATATTCTCAACAACAAATGTTGATGGTTCACACGGTCTTTCTTTGAAAATAATAATAATGTATTATTATACTTCAAACTAGCAATATAATTGTTATTTGAGAAAACAAACATTATTTAATATGGCGCACAGTTAAATATTTATATAATTGTAATATTACACGCGCCGGGTAACATGACTCGACATAATAAATTACTTTATTTTAACAAATTTGGATATTTTATTTAATCATTTATTCGTCACATATTTAAATAAAAAAGATTTAAAAAATCTTCGTATAAATTCTTTAAGTGTTTTTATACGAACGGAAAAAGTAATCAATTAATATCGAAATTTGGTGTTCGGTTATTATATTACGTACGTGAATACTGAACGTATTCTCGAATATAATATACATGACTTTTGTTGCGTTTCCCTACTTCCTTATAACTTCTTCCATTTATTTTTTGTTATCAGCAACAGTTTACCTGTAAGATACAGATACGGCAAAGAGGATTTTTGCGTGCATTAAAAATTGTTATGAATAATAATGAATCGTTCAGTTAATTGAAATCGATGTTAATACTATGGAAGAATGCGACGCGATTGTAAGCGTGAAAGAAAAATTACACGTCATTTTATTACAATGGAAATTGAAACCATGAAGTTTCGCAGATCAAAGGATTCCTTCTTCGTATAAAGTCATGTTGCTTTAATGTGGAAGTTTGTTAAACGTGGGACTTATTAGGCTTTAATCGCTCCTTAAGAACAAAGAAAGTAAATGTAAAGTTTTTCACAAATCTTCATTATCCGTCGAACGTTTAAATTACGATTAGAAAACCGGACATATACGTAATTTCGTATAAGTAAAAACCAAGCGGCAGTATAAGCGGTCTATGTTTATTTATTGCAGTCATGCTGATAGTTTTTCGACATGCATTTTTACACTCGATTTACCGACGAGAAATTCACTCATTATCGAAAAGTGGACATTATTTACACTTCCCTGCTTCTTTTTCACTTACGAAGCTATTATCGATGTAAATGGACTCCCAAATTGTATAAGATATATGGCACGAAAAGTTCATATATACTTTTGTTAAAACTCAACTTGAAATTATTTATTAATTCCCTGCGTATAATGTTTCTATAATTCCTTTTACCTAAAGCATATTCTATTATAAATACTTTATGGTCTCTTATTTATTTCTCAATTGTTATTTCACGAAAACAATTAAAATAAACGTGCGCGTAATTTTAATATATCTAATAACATATGGTCTATAAAGTATCCTAAATCGTATTCAAAGAAATGTCAACATTAAATGTGTAAAGGAATTTTATAACTATGGGAAAATATGCGAATTTCAATGTAGACATATAATAAAGAATAACTGTAATCGCTCTTTCCTCTGTTAGAGATAGAGATCTACATGAAGTAAGTAATTTTCCCGACATTTATTATACATATTAAATACACATTAGATGTTGTAATTTATTTTCATGTTTTTTGTTTAAGTATCTTTCCGAGTAATTAAATTCAAAACATGGCCAACACATGGCAAGGAAAAAGAAATTATTAATCACTCGTTTACCGGTGCGCGTTTAACGTTTCGATTGTCCAAAGAATCTGTTCGTTTTAATAGTTAAGTAATAATTTAGTTCAATGTATCAGATTTAAAACTATATTTCAAATAACTTGCATCATTAATATAATCGTTCACGCGTTATAAAAAATTATTGCTTTACAAAATCACGGCAAGCATTAAAACGTTTTATTTAGCTTTTCATCTGAAGCTAATCTGAGTTTGAATAAGTAACATTAGTTAAAAGTGTAGAGTATGGTATATGAAATAATAGGTATGTCAAGTTACACAGAGAATTATAGAAAAAGTAGTATTACGTGAAACGGACTTGCGAAGAGAGTTTTATTAAAAGGAGAAAATGCGATCTGATTTACTAATTTACTATAATTAACTTGCGCTTTTTCTGAGGTACGTAGCTAGTTTAATTATAGTGACATTAAGCCTCGAAAATTGAATGTAGAAATACAATAATTTTTGCGACACACGTGAAAATGCGTTTCTCAGCAATATGTAATCACGTGAAAGTGTTTTCCCACTGAGAGACTGTACAACGAAACGCTATAATTTCAAAACTTTTGATCGTATACTTTCGTTTTCCTTTTTTCCTCTTTCTTGCAGATCACCATATGATTTTCGATATGTGTGCGGGTGAAGCGAAATAGCAATGTAAAATATCTTACGACGCAAATAACGCTTTATAGATGTTTCACTTCGCGTAGGCGGAACTAACGCAGAGTCATTATTTAACTTATATAACTTCCTGTTTGTTGAGTGACGAATTATTTTGCACATAATATATTTAATACGTAATTATATATTCACGTTACGCTTTTGTCGCATAAAAGATTCAGGGCATTATTTCACTAATATCGATAATTTTTGTTGCTTTTGTTTTAACGAAAGGGATGTGTGTTAACGTTATGAGCTTAGGTCTATTGTTAGAACTGATATTACCATACGAAAGCTACTGTCTCGTGCCGTCAATAGCCAAGTACACTAAGCGAGCTATTTTCATGCACAGTAAAGCAATGCGCGACATAGAACGCTTTAATAGAAATGTACGCGCTTAAACATTCCAGACAGACGAGTCTCAATGCTTCTTGTTCACGGTTCGCTATGCACAGTGACTCAATCTGTGCAAGTGCACACAAGTGATATAACGAGTTATACATAATAATTATAGAAATAATTAAATTACATATTTGTACCCGTGCTTGAGGATAATTATTCAGTGTAGAATTATGCTATAATTGTGATACAAATACAGAAATGTTGACAGTAAAGTATGCATCACGTATCTTTTCTCCTTTAAATAGTTATGTCGACTTAATTTTATTTCTGTATTTTTCTCTGACTTTATTATCTCCATATTTAAGGCATTGTGGCATCAAAAAAATAAACTCTTCTAAACCGAATAGACCGTAGATTTTTCATTAAGAATCAATAAGTAGAGAAACCCCGCTTCGAGTCAGACGCTTTTCACAGAAGTAGCACGATTAATATTATACACGCGTTATGCATCTAACATAACTGTTAGAGTATGCTGTATTTATCATAAACGGAAGAGTAACAATAGCATATCCGAATAAATCATGTATTATTCTATAAGTTAGCCCATATATAATTTTACCGCGTACGTAATTCAGTTATACATAACGCAATTAATATAATTTGCTCTGAGTTTGTTAATAATAATTTATACCGTTTGACATTATAATGATAATAAAATTCCCAATGTAGAAGTTCAACGGAAGTTCAATAGAAACAGGACAATGCCTGTAACATAACTCGTATAAATTTACGTAATAAACGTGCATTCAAGCCTGAAGATTCACATTTGTACGCGCAGAGCAATTACGCGTAATAGATTAATTTACAAAATTTGTCGCGCAATTCTGAGTAAACTAATTAGAGAGATTAGTTGATTTTTTCTAATGCGTGTACCGTGAAAACTAGCCGCGGTAACGATTACTGTTCCCGATAATAGACCAGGATTTGAACTTGAGATCATCTATTTCCCGGAGGACTGCTTTTCCTACTGAGCTATCCAGGCCCACACTCGATACTCTGTCTCGCTTTATTTTACCGAATAATTTTCTAATGTGTCTATCGATCGATATGTACTTGCTGTAGTTTATGTATTTGCTATAATAGACTGAACGTTACAGGCACGGAGTATTCTGACCGTGATTTATGTTCCGAGGGGAAATCTTTCTCTCATCCACCATGGTACGTCGCCTGTGGTCTAACATACATAGCGTAAAGCACAACGGAGTTTCCCGCGCTTAAGAGTGACTACCGGTGAATGCAAAAGCGCATTGTTTTGCGTGATGCAGCTCGTATCTGTGAATACTATGTACTTAAACAGAATTATTTGTAGTAAAATTGTGATTGAATTTACGGAACCTGGAAAGCGTGTCTTTTAGTAAACTATTAATACAAAAATGATACAAAATTAGAGAGGCATAACATTCAGTAAGTTTATTAATTTATAATTGAATAGTAATTTAGCGCTAGTTAGATATTTTATATTTTATCCAAAGGTGATTGTGGCAGCTTTCAAATCTCGTATATGTTTTCTATACTTTCGTCGTAAAACAACATTCACTTTTAATGCAATCTACGAATTCGCGCAAGGTCAGACGTGGCTTTTATAATATGTAACTGACAAACAGGGTAAAGGTCCAAGAATATATTACATTTTAACCAGAATTAATAAATTCAATTCTTAAAAACGTAAAAATCGCGAAGAATCTTTCGTAAATTAAACAATGCTGTTTTATTCGGCAAAATGACGTTATGACCCGTTTTTTCATTTCCTGGTTAATTGTTAACCATAGGTTAGTCGACTCTCTGTCTCTTCTTAGATAATAACATAGAAAGAGAATGGAGAGTCAACTAACTTCTGGTTAACAGTTAACCAGAAAATGAAAAACCGGGCTTATGTATTATAACAACTGATAAGAATATATTCAAAAGCATAACGAATTATCATCGCCACAAGACATTTTCATCACTGAAGTAATATCTGCGATTTACAATTGTAGTACGATGTGTTGACTTTCCTGGTGGCATTTCCTGTGCAGCTGCACAGACTGGAATTATCGTGACATTTAGAAACTGGTTGAACCACGCATACAGTTCGCCAAATAATTTTGTACGAGTCTTTCGTGGTGTATCGGTATGAATGTTTCTAATAAATCGAAAGGATAACCGTCAATATTCACGCTCAAGAGAGAATTGCGTTTGACGAGGCGCTAACGACATAATGCCATTGTTTCCCATTTACGTTCCGAGAGAAATATGCTCGTAATTGTGTATCACGTGATACATTTCGCGCGTGTCACGCGATATATTTCGTATGTTTTGCGCAAGAGTGAAATTCTTATAAAACGTTGCTACGCGTTAAATTCATCGTGCAAGAGACACGTTACAGTTGCAATGCTCACTTTATGTAACTGTTTTGCGCGCGTAGAAGAATTTCCCCCCTTAAATTAAAGGTAAACTTTCGTTAGCGCCTATAAGGCAAAATATTTAATGCATGTGTTTTATTCCGCAACAGTTTCATTTCCTCACATAATGGACGCTTTACGTATCACGCTCGCGCAAGTCACCCAACGATTTATAACGACGATTTACATCTAATCGTCGACGTGGCTTTATAATCGCCGTTTGTGCAATAAACGGCGAACCATAAAAAGTTTATCTAATTGTGAGAAAGACGTTGTTAAGTACCTAAATTTCTCAATTCATTAAATTGTCCTTTCATTACGCACACGCAACTATGTTTTCCTTGCTTTATGATAAGTGTATTTAAAAGCTGGAAAATCCTTCGAAAGGAGGATTTCTTTCTGAATAAAATTATCATATCGATGCAGCGCTTTACCAATTGCATTCATTGCAACTAACACGGCCATTACCATACCTTTCCTCTCAGATTCCTCGCAGATAATCGCATTAGCGCAGCTTGTTCATTTCTTACGTAATGCATACGATCTCGTTGCCGTCGTTGCCGTATTAGAACCAATGATATGTAAATAGATCAGCGTACTTTTTATTCTATTTAACGGAACTTTCACCGATATTCATTCCCAGACCGTACAGCACGTTACTCGGGGACCACGGCGACTCCTCGGCACTAAAACGCTTTTCCTACACCGTTCGAAAGCGATTCCGCTTTCTTTTTATATTGCCGCGCGCAAGTGCGTCGATTTCGCGATACGCACTTTGAATGACGGAGCTGAATACTAATGACAATGATTAAACAATTTTATAAATTATATGACTTTGTAACTCTTAAAAATTCAGATATAAAATATAAAGTAGACTGTAAACTAGATTTTATATAACATACATATGTGTATTAAAAAAACGCAAATTCTATGTGAATAGAATAATGCATCTGCAGAATTTTCCATTATTTTATATTACTTCAGGTATTGCGCGAAATTTCCATCGGGATATAAATTTAGCCATAATTATATGAAACTATGTTTTACACCACAAATCGTAACTGTAATTTTCAATTAATTAATAATATTATTAATATAATTTATATTAAAGAACTTTGACACGTAAGTATAAAAGTCACTTTTAATTTCTAATTACATGATTATTATCTAAATAAATCAACCGTTTTGAAAACAAGTGCAGAAATAAGAATTAATGCAATCATCGTCATTTGCATACGTTTCTTGTAACTTTGTTTTAAGTTTTTTTTAAATTTCTTTGATCCTATTTCGACATGTTTTTTACTTTGAATTTGTTACTTTATATATACGAAATACTAACTATACTCGCATTGAAATCTATTAAAAGTGAATGAAGTAAATCAGTTCATCAAGAGAGCCACGCAATTATTCTCAATCATGCGCGCGATTAATTACTTCCATGTCCTGCCACAGTTATGTTCGTTATGCTTTGCATCCACGAGGGTTTAACTATGATGTCTAATGAAAACGTTTAATCTACAACCAATGTACAATTATCCTTCATTTATGACGGGAATTCGGTCGTAATAAACTGAAATTGGAATGATGATATAATTTAGTATTAGTAATATTAATATAAATGCATTCTAACGCATAACAAACTTATATTAGCTGTCACTAAATTTGTGTCGATGGAGGCAGAATCGACAATATTTTGAAACAGAGAGCGAGAAATTTAAAAGAAGCCTCTATTTGAACATTTCAACTTCCAGAAACACATTGTACTGTTGGAAAGAGAAGTACAAATGAGATAGAAAGCATAGACATCTAAAGATGCTATTGTAATTTAATAATTAAGTTATTATAGCATTAATTAAAGCATCAAAAGAAACTGCTATACATAAACTAATTACTTCGAATTGAATTTCTTTTGGGATGAACAATTACATTCGCACGGCCTTTGAAGGCCAGTCTCCACTTCTACTGCTAATCACGGGCACTTCCGAACAATTCGTTTTTCCGCGCGTGTCAAACATTCTCGGATCTAGCTCGTGCAATGAATTCATCGTTGGGGGATACAAGAATGCATGTTCTTGTGATTTCTGCGACCCATTACGACCGAGAAATCCACTTAACTGTACATGCATCACTTTAATGTCGATTCGATTTTCAATCAACGCGTTGCTCCTGCTAATTGTGGAACAAAGTCGTAAAAGAGAAACACCGGATGAGTTTCATGCTATGTTTCAGGTTTGCAATAAATCAGTTTGAGTTCCGTTAATAGTGAAATCAGAGCCATTTTACTAATTAAGCATTATAGATGTGTAGAACTTGTGTATGTACTTTTCAAGAGTTTATAAGGTAGTATTTCAAAATTTTTGAAGTAGCACTAATAAAAAGACTAATTTCAAAATGTAAAGAAATGTAAAATTATACTAACTATATTAATAGTAAAATTAATAATTATTAGATATTGGAAATATAAGAAATCTTTTAACATTTAAATAAATATCAAAAGTTTTGAGATAATTTCGTAAAGAAAATTATTTCTTTTGCAAAGATTCTTTTACAAATTATATTCAATAAAATGCGCATGTATGTTTTAACGTTGCTTCATGCGAAACGAATTCTATTTATATTGCGATCGCTTAAAAGTCACAATCACATTTGACAGCGTATCCTGCCACTGTAGTGGTCACGAGATTGTTATGGTCATGCATGGTATAATGATTGATCTGTTCCATGTGATAGCATTTAATTAACATATTATGACATCATGCGAATTTACTCTGAGATGCATAGCGAATCGCACTTGACACACGCAACCTGATGTGACGGGAAGAGTTTCGTGTCCGATTATAACTGGCATTCTAACAGTCGCTCCCAGAGTTTAATTCAAAATAAAAAGGAAAGTGCGCATTCAAATTAGAATGTATCACTAAAGAGATTGAGCGGTCTTTACGTTATCTGACTTATTTTATCTGACGTTGAAATGTGAACGCTCACATGTGGTCACTTCGGCATCTGTTACAGTTGCAGAATACGCAACGCTAGATTGCATCAACGACATATCTTTAAAGAAATATCTCCATAGCGCGTGTCTCAAAGCAAGGTATTAAAAAACAAATATCAGTTATAACAATTTTGCACCAAAAATGTCGATACTTTAGAAAACAAAAAAATAATTTACCTCAAATTAAAGTATTTTTTGGTTTTCTAAAGCATCGACATTTTTGGTGCAAAATTATTATAACTGATATTTGTTTTTTAAGGCATCTTGTTATGCCAAATCATGATATTTTCTGCCAATAATGTCAATAATGTAAGGAAAATATTCTTTGAACGTTTCTATTAACGTTTCTTCAAGACTGTTTTCTACCCGGTCCGCGAAAGATAATGCAATTCCCGTTTTGTGTAAGAAGAGGCATCTTTGCACCAAATGATAATGGTCGCAGCGCGCATTCCGCTATAAATAATCCCATACCATTGTGCGCCTCTCGGGTCTACCACTTTATCTTCGGGATTTCGCCAAGGTGCAGGATGCATCGATCGTGTCGCGGAAAGCACGAGATTTATACGTAAGCAAATCCCGCGAGCAAACGGAATCGATTCTCATAAATAAGCGCGAAGGTGGACCGAATGTTTACTTTCCTTTCTAGAGTAGAGCGCGAAGGCGTACAGGAACCGTTTCAACTACAATCCCTCGTCGGCGGCGAACGGCCGCCGCCATAGGAAACGGTACTCGCTTTATAGCCCACCTTCCTCTCGTTCGTCGGTTCCTCGAAATTCGCGACCGTTACTTTCCCTCGCGAGACAGAAACGATCGACTACAGTTAATTGACGATGACTCCGGGCTACGAAAACCGCACGGATCCCGAGGGAGTAAAGTAAATTTCGAGTAATGGAGGAAGAGAATCAAAATTTGATCAAAACAAGTGGTCTATCGCGCAATACTTTTTTTCAATAGTGGAAGAAATAATAATACAAAATGATTTGCTATTTTGTAATTAAGGGAAAATTTTGCAAAATAAATCAGTTTCAACATTTTCTTTTTTTACTGAAACACGTTTTACTTAGCAGAGTCATAATCTACGCTCAATGATTGTAGAAGAAAGTGTCGATTCATTAATCTCGTTATCTTTTAATATTAAATAAGAGCCTGCAATAAGATGTAAAAGTAAAAGTAAACAAAGTAACTCCAAGCTGCTCAATTAGAAAATCTAGTCACTGACAGACTTGTTCTTGGAGAAAAGAGACCTGACGCTTACTGACACTTATTGACACTTTTAGCGATTGTAGTTTGCATGGAATCGTTAATCAAACGACCCAGTTCTTGTGGAATATTCGCGTAGATCTCATTATCCGTATTATTTTCTATGATGCGCGGAAGGCCGATGATATGGACAAGATGAAGAACAATACCCAGATCCGAATAATAGAAAGCCGGAATCACAAAACAATGCCCCGTTGTGTTGTATATCAAGACCTGCCGGTGACAAAGCATCTTTTTTCCAAGCTTTCTCATATGCCTAATACATCCATATGTACATTCGGCTGCCTTATGTGTTCGCGTTACATGGGCCTGTGCAAATACGTACAGTAACCCACGTGTATCTTGTTTTATCTGCACGATATGCTTGCGTAATATACAACATAACCGATTTGCTCGAGTAATTCCGATTCGATTGAAACCGTTAATTCGTGCGTGCGCAGATTAATATTTCTGATAGAGTACAGTAAAATCGATGCAGACATCAATATCATTTTTAGTATAAACATTTTTTCTTTCAGTATTTATTCTTAATCATCAAATCGTCGAAACGATAGAACTTATATTGTTATAATAAAATAGAAATATTAGTAATAATTACGTTATTTTCTTTATATTGTTAATGTGATAACTGTTGGAAAATATTGATAGCTGTAATTACTAACAATTCGAAAATATTTTAATGAACTTAATAAGAGTCCAGCAAACAGTACTCTTCCCTCATTGCCAATATTCTGGTTAATAAGAGCTCGCAACCGAATTTCTGGAAGAGAAAGACGTGAGAGTGACTTGAGAATAAGGTCGTCCACGTGTTGATCGAGAAATCGAGGGGGTTTAGTTTATTATTTCAGAAACTGAAGTCATACGCCGGAAGCTCCCGTTCTCTTACCACGAAGAAAGGGAGAGTGCAGCGTAGGGGAAAAGAGTATCGTAGTTCGAAGTGTGCGTACATTGAGATACATTGAGATGCATTGTGCGCCGCGAAAATGAAAATAGATACTCGACTTACACACTTCAACAGGGATTTCGCGAAAGTGTCCCGTGTACAGTGAAACTTCATTAGCAATCCGGTAACATTGAGATTAGATTGCACCTATAATCAGATAATTCTACATTAGAAATCCTTTGTTTCGCCCCGGATCCGTTCATAACGAAAGCAGGTGGAGGGAATTTAATCAGCTCAGATTAAGCCAATATTATTATTCGAACTAATCCGCAATCTGAATTCTTGCCAAATATCTGCGTTAATATATTTAATTGAAGTGTAACTTTTCCAAATTTCAATCAAATTTCCAAATTTCTGAGGCAAGGGAGTTGTTTTTATGTTTAAAAATAATCAAAGTTTTCCTAATAAAGATTTTAGCAAGTATACAAGTTATATAGTATTTTATAAATATGTGAATTTTCAAGATATTTTGTGTTATCAGCTTTTCTCACGATAAAAAGTAAACCGATAATTCATGATTTCATGATATATCGTTGTAAAACTTCTCCTGAACAACGGAATCTCTCAGAGTGCAACGACACATATACATGTATAAATGAATATGCAGAGAACATACAAAATAATTGGAATATATCAGGTCTTCCAATTTCCGCATCGACAGGGAAATCGTGTCGACCTCGTGTAACGTTGAAGAATTCGCTGATTTATGGAGAGAATACAAGTGGCTCGCGCGCGAGAAATCATGTGCGAAGAAAAAGTACGTTCACGGAATATCAGTGCGTACGGTTGCGCTCGCCGTAAATGCATTAAAACGAGATCACGGTGCGCACATACGTACTGCTGATTCGATACGTTTACATGAAAAAGAGAACTCGAGGCGGCAGTGATTGTCTGCTCTGTGCCAAGCCGCTCCTTGATATTTTTATCCTTGCCCGAGATGACGACGGAAGGTCTGTGCCGTTCTCTCGTGAAACAACCGCGAGGAAATTGACGGCAAGTGATATTCAAAGAGAAAGAGAGACTAGTGTTTCGTTCTCTAGTGACCTCAAAAAACCTAAACTCGCCGTCAATGCACGTTTGACGTCGGATCGAAGTTAAGCGATTACGAGATCGTCCGCGATTTAACAGCCCGTAATCTGCGTTCGCATCTGGCGTCCCATTTATTCGCGATATTCAACATAACAATTTTGGGGGCCCACCTTAAATTAAGATCCGTATTAAAACGCATGCTGACTATCAATCATTCGACAACTAGAAATCTTTCGTTAAATAATTGATTTGTAAAATTGACTGATTAATTTGTTTCGTTGTAAACGAAAATACACATGCATATCGTTTTCTAAATCTTTTTAACAACGGTCACTGGCGATATCACGCAGATATAGTTCAAACTTTAAGTATTATATTTGTGAATGAGAAACAAGTTTTTTCTCCTCGAACGCGACAGTAATGTAATTTCATTATATAATTCCATTTTTAAGTCTATAATTGCATCTTGATTTTGTTTGTAATTACGATAAATAAAATTTCGCAAAAAGAATTAATTACTTTAAACGGCTATAAGTATTTTTAATTAAGAAATATAAAAATGAGTTTTAGTTCTCGCTATCTTGTTCCATGTATATCAAATACATTGATATGTGGATCTTATAGTTGTTATTCCTATATTCCTCTAATTATTTTAAAATTAAATTAAATCTTACTTTCGCTTTTCTTTAAATGTTTATCGCACTGCCACTTATAAAAAAACGTGTACACATGTATAAGTGTGATATATAAATATATGAGTCCTATATCCGTAGTGTATTGAAGACGGGTCCAATTTGCTAAGCTCAAATGACTATACGGATCAGTCATTCCTGCGGGAACGGCCAAGAGTAACGCAATCAATATCCGCTCTCATAAGGGTAGAATCTGGTTTGACTTCAGTGATCGCGTGCCTAACTCGCGATATCTTTCGATCGCTGCACGAAGTGTACACGGTTACGCACATACATTACTCGTTGACAAGATGCTGTGAACTGACATGTGTCACTTCCTTTTATATGGTCACGTCGACAAAAATTTCTGCACGCGCGTACAGATTTTGTCACGCGAAATTTATCTCATATAAAGTTGTTTGATTAATTTTACGACACAAATGTTTTCTGAAAATTTATAAAATTTTGAATATGTAAGCTTCATGGCTGAAATTTGCTCGTATCGCCTGATATCAGAATTTCAGTATTATTTTATGTTTATAACGTAACTTAAATAGTTGACAGAATACAGCGTAAGGTTCTAGTTTCTAAACAAATTGTATAGCTTTAAGATCTATTATTTCTACCATATATACATACATGGATACATGTATTCCAATATATGGATATATGTATTTCGTTATATGAGAGAAACTTCGCACGCGGAACCTCGCAGCAAATTAAATTTTCTAATACCCATAGAAAGTGAAAAATCTTGGTGAAACGTAATACGTATAACGACGACTCAATCTATTAATCGCAGAAAGGTTATCGATATAAAATGATTTAGCCGCAATATCCGACTCGTGCCGGCAAGGGGTCATTACGAGGAGAAGTTGATACGGCCGGTCGCACTAAACGAAGGAATATTAGTCGAGTGTATCATTTAATGTGATTGCCGATGAGGGCAATAACGTGTAAATCTTCGTCGCATTCACCGCTGTTTTCGCGGCTTGCGTTACACGCGATCTCCATTCCTTTTTTTTTTTGCTCGTCGCGATAATTATTTAGCAGCGTGTTTCGCCGGATTACGATCCTTCCGCGCGCTCCGTCCATTTACCGCATTCGGATATCTTTCGCGGTTACTAATGATTGCAAGCTAATTACGTACGTGCTGCCGGGCGGTGACCCCTTTAACGAACGGGACAGTAAGACAATTCGTGAGACTTCGCGCGAGGTTTAACCATTTCTGCCATACGTGGATTCGCCATTAACTCTGTCGACATTCAAAAACAATGATACGTATTCTCACTGCGCGTTCCGTTTTAAGTATATCTACCATACATATATCTAATCTTCATCTCACGTCAGTGCTAAACAGATGGAAGAATACTGCTGAGTGGAAAGATAAAAATTGAAAAGATTATGATATCTCAATGATACGATGTATCAATATCCTATAACAGTTTTCTTGAAAAGATAAATCTCTCTTCCGCTGCAGCGATCGCGAGGTTTTTCGCAACGATACGGCGAGCTTTCATTAATTATTAACAGATGTGGCGATTATCCGTTACAGCCAGCTCGAAATTTAATACATAAATATTACCCTCAAGATAACATTATGACAAAATATTGCGATGTTTGCGAAACATGCGAGTGCCGTGTCATTTGTTATCGTTTTTTCTCTGCGATTATTGATTACTTCGGAAATCTAGATCGAAATTTACGGACAGCATGATATATTACGTAGCTATTATAATGTGTTCTCCGGTTTCATAGCATTTATTCTTGCAACGTATAACGCGATTATTAATTATATCGCAGCCCAACTTTGTTTCGACAAGAATTAGTTACAGATTATACAATGTGTTTGATAAGCGATGGAAACTTCGTTGCATGTTGGTAAATGTCGACAAACACTGATAAAACAATCTACGAGTTTAATGTATGCAAATACGCAATAACTTGTTGTAACAGTTATTACATTCGCACAGCTTAAATATAGGAGAATGTTGCAATCTTTTCATATTAAAAATATAAATGTTTTCATACTTTTTTTTCTAAGGTGTCAACTTATCGCATAATGCTGAAACTACTCGAGACTTATTATCGCTACTTGTTTCTTATAGAATATTACGAAAACTTGTTAGTTGTTGAATATGTAAAATAAGTAATAATGTCATTATACCACTTTTCCTCTCACTAAGATGTTGAATTACATATTCCGCGACCTTGTCTTGAACAACGCCCCGTTCGGTGTTCTTTCGTAAAGTATAATATCAACTGGATTGCTCTCTGCTAAGCACATTACACTGAATGCGCAGCCAAAGAAGTGTCTGCATTCGCAATTCAAGGCCAGTTAAAAGAGAAATTCGCGAGAATAATTTCTAAATAACTGTTACAATGCTGGCGTAAATATACAGGAAAGATGCGGCAAAGAAATGCCGCACAATAGCTCTTTCTTGCGAACGGATTATGAGAGAACGATTCATTAAAGAACTAATGACGATCAATTATTGCAGAACTAATAAGTTGAATAATTAGAGACCTCACACTTGATAACGACTAATTGGCGAAAAATTACATTGTCAACGAAAATCATTGTCGGAATAATTAAAAGATTAATAATGTGATTCATCTAATTGTCGTAGAACTATCGAAATACGGATATCATTAAGTCGTTAGTTTTTTAATTAATTAATTATGATTTTAGAAAACTGTTTATTAAAGATTTAATTATTCGAGGATTAATTTCTGTAACTGTTTAACATTCTTACGAATCGTAGGAACCCTACTTCGATGTAAGACGCTTATTGCGAATCCATGTAACCTTCATTCTGCTACGCGGCAATCAGTAGGAATGCGCTCGGACTATTGCGTCAATTTAAATTGAAACTAGGTCGCGCTGCGACGTTAGAACGACCAGCTAACTTAAAATCCCTTCCCGCCCATTTGCCATCGTTTATCGTGACTCGCGATAAACGTTATTAATTTCGCGGCTTCGAATAAACAAATTTTACGCATTGTGATCGCCGGCGTAAAATTAGTTAATTGCTTATCGTGCGCGAGTATTATCAGCCGGCAATCCAAGTGTGCTATTGAACAGCTCATTGCATAGATAAATCTAGTCCATGATTTTGAAATTGTTAATTCTCCGTGTCGCCCGAAATAATTTGCAACACGCTGAATCGCGGCGCATAGTCAACGGTAATAAGTGTAATTGATACACTACGTTTTTAGCTGCAACACGTAAATATACATAAGCGTCTGTCAGCAATTTCTTTAATAATAAATAATGCGTTACATTTAACCTTTCACTCTCAGCATTTTCAATCACGTGTAGACACATTTCATATTTATGACATATGCAAACCTATAATTTGAGAATCTCTCAATCTTGTTGACTTAATTTCAGAATACATTTTATAAACACGTGTTTATATCGTCAATAAATCATCGTCAATAAAATAAGGAGATTACAAGTTAAAATTATTTAAAAATTCGGTAAAACTCTTGTAGACATAAAAGTGCATAAAAGATTTAGATCTTTCTATTAATAAATAAAAATTCTGTTATACCGAAATCATGAATAAATATGTATATACGTAAGGTTCCGAGATAATCTATGCGCATCGCGTTTCTTGTGTCGTAAATTCTATTGCATATTAAGAAAGATTTATTCGCACATAATGTGGCTGTAATATAAACGATTCACATCAAAGTGAACAAGCAATTTGCACGTGCCGTTTTAAAAATGCAATAAAATGCGCATAATAATGTACTTACACGACACGAAGAAAATATCTATTTGTTGAGGACATAATAATTATGTAACGGCGTTTATTACTCTCGAACGTCATTGATCGCTCTCCGTGCATTTCATAATCTAATCACGTTTTACGTGATATTTTCTTGTGAATAACGGATATCTATTACAGCAGATTGCAAGGAGAAAGAAGTTGGATCAAACTGCACGGTTATTACAAGAATTAACGAGCCTCACGAGTGCCCGTAGGACCTGCATCGAAACTAACTAGTTATTGAACGAATGCGACGTACACGATGTTTCGCGAATTACTTTCTAGCAAATTACCTTTCTCACGTCGCGCATATGACATTATTATATCCATGCGTTTATAATTTACACAACAATTTATACAAAATTGTTAACAAAAGGATTGGAAGAAGAAATTTTTGACATTAAATTATTTTAACATTGCGTGTAAGACACATCCGTTTTATTGCGCGCACAGTGGCACATAGGCGTTGCAAACGACGACGTTACATCTTCTCTTATAAGTCGTGAAAGCGCATCATGCGTAACTGCTGTTTAGTAACATCTTTTTATCTTTTTATTATGTTATTTCGTGGAAATATGTACGAAAGTTCGGGCGAGAATCTTCGTAACGCTTTCGGCAAATTCTCA
This sequence comes from Vollenhovia emeryi, assembly GCF_000949405.1. NCBI lineage: Eukaryota > Metazoa > Arthropoda > Insecta > Hymenoptera > Formicidae > Vollenhovia > Vollenhovia emeryi. The sequence continues at coordinate 1,059,907 of NW_011967240.1, read as the reverse complement.
CGATCTTCGCCTTTTTCGTTATATGTGTAGCATGTCTTTCGCCACTGTGCGCACGTAATCATGCGTGTCACAGAGAGTTATTCGCTTTAATCCTGTCAAGGCATTGTTTTTATTTATTTAAAGAGATCTCGACTTCGAGAGAGCTATTTTTACGCGAGAAATGAAAATAGACGCAATGTGGAAATTCATAATTTGCATATTGCAAGTGAAGAAAATGTTTGTTCGTTATTGCAGACGCTGGGAGCGAAAGGGTGTGTCTTAGAAAGACTTATTACGATTATATACAGGTACATATAAGTATATCACGAGCGATGAAAGAAACGGGAAAGCTGCACAGGTGCTAATTAAAAAGATTTACGAGCGTCAGGAGCATTAATAAAGTTATAATTAGAGTATATCTGACGTTAATATGTGCTGCTCGAAGCAGATTAGGATGATAACACGATGCATGCAATGTGTCTCACGTGATTACGTAACGAATCGTCTGCCCTGTGTAACACAGGCATAACACAGACAGAATTCATAATAGTCTCTTTTCCCGGTTCGATCATTCGCTGCGAAAGCTCGGCGCTGGCTTATCGAACTTTCACGATCGATTCAACGTCTGCTTAATCAAATTGCACGTTTTGCATTTCCACGCGATACGCACATAATGCAACGTCATACAGCATATAATGGCGACCTTAGTTGAGGAAGTAGAAACCAATTTCCCAAGCTCAAACGTCCACTATTCGCCGTAATTGAATTTATTGTTCCACTCTCCAAATCCTAATTGAACTTTCTTGATGGCTGTCATACCGCATTATCGCTATAATATTGCATTCTGGGAAACAGAACTTATTAAGTGATTTCAAATATACAATAGAGGCGTTTGAATAAAATGAAAGTCTATTAAAGTAACGCGTGTATATGTTGTTGAGAGCTTCTTTGAAAAATTCGAAAAGCCTTTGCAAGATCACGAGAAAGTAAATAATCTCCAAATTTCTGCACCCAAAGAAAACTGTTATGAGAAAGTAGATAAAATATAAAATGAAATAAACAATGATACGTTCATCGCGATTATACGTCGGATCATAATGCCTTTGTATTTATCTTTTAACTTTTTTCCAAGTTATCGCAATAGAGATGAATAAAATGCTTACACAATACCCATATTATCTTTCAACATCTCCCCTATAATCAATCTCTACTTATCTAAATAATCATTCGCTATACCTTTCATAAATAAAAAAAATTTACGGAAAACACTTTCGCGGCAAATCAAGTGCAAGAAATTCTGTACCGTAACAATGGGAATGTGCGTCGATTGGTATGCATTCTGAATTGAGAGAATTTTCCTTGTAGTATTGTTGCGCTCTCACGATTAATACGCGCAGTATCGACAGGTGCTTTACGCTTTTGCATGTAACAGTAAGATACAATGGATACGCTTCTTATCATGACGATGCATTGATTCAAAGGGTATTGTAGTGTAACGTGCAATTGCAATTAATGGGTTATGTGTGCAACTGTACCCATGTCATCGAGAATAATGTAGATTTGAATGTTAAGATCTGAAATGCAAAATATATCCGAGATCTCTTTGAAAATTCAAAGATGTAAACTTCGCAGTCTCGAGAAAATTATAGTTTTACGATCACGAAGCAGTTTCTTGCAGTAAAGATATTAAAGTCAGTACAAGAGAAATTGAATATAAAATATAAAATAAAATGATCAATAATACGTTTATTGCTCTGTTTAGGCAATTAAACATAATTTAACATATAATTTTAAATAAGTAAAACAGTGAAATTAATTATGATAAAATTATTTTTACTTTTGTAAGTTAAACAACTCATTCAACAAGCAGTTCATACAAGCCATTTATAAACTATAGATCCATGTATGAACAGATGTTAAAAAGAGTCACATATTATATGTATAATGTATTAAAAAATAATTCAATTAATTTATTATTATAAAAGTGAAGTTATTAATTGAAAAAATTAATTTATTATTATTTAAAAAATTTGAATTTATTATTCTTATTTTTCAGAATTGCATTATAGCATAAATAATTTACATAAAAATATTTAATCTATAAATGACATAGTAGTATTTATCAGTACTGCCGTAATCGGGCGTTTATCTTTGAATTTCACTCTCTAATTGACAAGTATTCCTGCAAACTTCTTAGTTACTTATTTGCGTTCGTTACGAATATCTTTCTCATGAACAGTCGGTGCGAAACGCGCGATGTAGTACGCGATATTTCGTGAGCCGACAATGAAAGCGGACACGTGTTTCCAAACCGCTCGCGCGCCTCTACTTCGGATTAAAGGAATACACCGGGAGGTAGTAACAGTAGACTCATTAGTCATTTACGCCTGTTACGAATGTCTCGCGTGTTTATCTTTGAATTGGACGCTGTAATTGGCGTTTTAGTAACAAATGGTCCTGCGAACTCCTCAGTTACTCACTTTGCGTCCGTTACGAATATCTCGTCCACGTAAATTTGGTGTGAAATGCGCGATGTAGTATGTGATATTTCGTGAGCCAAACAATGAAAGCGGACACGTGTTGCTTGCGCGCTTCTATATCACGCGATTAAAGGTATACACCAGGAGGTTACTCGCTTACTAATTAAGAAGATTAACTATCGCCACCGGCACGTATTGGCGAATTCGTAATACAGACACAAGTGCGATTTGACTTAAGCCATTAGCAAATGCGAGAATATCGTTAAAAATTATATTTTTGTGGGCATTACATTCTTAGCTTTTAAAGAATGTATCTTTATAAAACACAGTATCTGTTTGTTACACTGAAAATGTATACACGTATACATATACGATACTCGTATATTACAAAAAAAGCTTTTTGTCTATTTAAGATTTTTTCATATTCTATTTTCCAAAATTTAACTCGGAATTCATAATACACGTACGTACAATAGAAGGAGAATTCAATTACTTGCTGTAAAACAGCAAAGTTCATGTATCTACAGTTTGTAAGAATTAGAGAGGGTGGCTGATGTTTAAGTAAAACGCGAAATTTACAAACGAAATGAAAGTATTATCTAAATTCTTGTTAGTCAACCGAGGTGAATGTGTACAGATATAGGTCGACTGCTTTACACGATTGCATTTACAAGCCAGCGAAATGTCGCGAAGTGATAGTATATCGCTGATAATTAGCTCTTTAGATACAGTCGCGCGTACAATCATGGAAATTAATTTTGAAAAGAGATATTGAAAAATTGTAAAAATATATAAGAGATGTTATATAAAATAATCAAAGTTATATAAAATCTATTTAAGAGGGTGATCATGGAAAACCCAACAGCATTTTTTAAACTTTGGAAGAAAGTGAAACTAAAAGAAGTTCTGACAAGTAACATAAAAGTAAGGACGTTTCGCTTATAAATGTATGCAATGTGTATGTCAATTATCTCTTTATTTCTTATTAGCTTTCTATGGTAACGTGGACGACGAATATCCATTTCGTAAAAAGAGAAGGTCGGGATACGACTTTCATTCCTCTTTGCACGATTCAACGCCTAAGAAGGTTAAAGAGCACACAAGTCGGGCCATTAATATTATGACTATATTACGATCGAAATAAAGCACTGTTCGGTGTAATGTAATAGGCAATTACAACATTAGTTTTGAATTGACAGACGTGACATCTCTCTTAATAAAACATTAATAAAATGTCAGTATGTTTGATTAGCATCATATTTCCTTGCATCCTTATAAATCTAAGCTATACTGAATTATAAAGAACATCTGCAAGATTAATTGCAACATGGAGATTCAAGGTTTAGGTTGTAAATGCTAGAAAACGTCATGCAAGCATTTATGCTTGAATTGTACAAGAAATTAATATAATGTATAGAATATCGTTGTTTGAGAGTTGTGCTGAGATAGAAACGGAACCACTATTACGCCGCATTCTTGGCATTGAAGTAATTCGTACCACGCCTAATCAGGGTGGGTGTGGCACCCGTGACGTACTTAATGAGCCATACAGCAGGCTCGTTACTGTATATATTCGTATGCACTTGTAGAAAATTGTAAAGAAAAATTACATGCACTGACAAAAGCGAAAGTACACACGTTCCTATTCGTCACTATTCATTGGTTTTCAAGCGAGTGTGTTTAACATATAATTTTCGAAACGCTGTATTTAAGATTTTGAAAGATTAAGTATGACCAGAGATTAGAAAATATAAAAGCAAAATTTAATTTCATTCTAAATATGTAACCTTCTTCTGGTAATAATTGCCAGAAAAATGTACAAGCAATATTATATTGTTATACAAGTTGCTCTGCTATTATCGAATGTTGTGACGATTAGATATTTCGACCAAACTAGGTCTCAAATTTTTCCACTTAAATCAAGCTATAGTTTTAATTTCAGATTTCAGTTACAGTTGCATCGGATAAAAACTGATGTAATTTTAGAGTCCCCCCAGCATCCCCGTCCAATCAATGGTTCCGTTTTCTTTGCGCAAATGTGTTTATTTTATTTTATATTTTCTTAAACATTAAAAAGAAAAATTAAAAATGATATGAATTGTGTATGTACAATAAGATCGTATATACGTTTATAATGTTTTAATGGCGCGGAGTTATATGACAATGTTTGAAATGTACACAAAATTCACTTTATAATAACATTTGTATAATAATACAACGTTCACTTTGTGATATTATACAACATTTTTATGCAAGCATATTACTCCAGTTATTGTCGGCATATCAATAAATGACGATTAATTACCCAAAATTTAATATCAATTATTAACTTACAATCGTTTAGTTTATTAAATTCTCGAATAATAATGATTAAATTTCGGAATAAATCTCGAATTACTATTGCACTTTGTAATATAATTGAATATGAAAGCCCTCTTCATAATTGCAGTTTTTTTCACAGATTTGATGCGTTAGCACCGTGTTTAGTGCAAAATGACTAATTAAACTAAATCAAGGTCCTTTCACTGATTGTGAGTGGCGCGCTTGTAATTGATACAGAAAAGAAGGATCTTTAAAGTAGCGAGCATTCTGTCTTGCTACATCGTGTTCTGCTTCTACGAGATTGATCTGCGAAAGTTAAATGATTCGTCGAATAATAGAAGCCCCGCTACAAGAAGAGAATGAATCTCGGAATTATTAGAATTAGAATCAAGCATTTTAATAAATATATGTAATAAACAATTTTTTAATCCTATCCTTAAGATACGAGTATATGTATTATTTCATATTTTATTTGATACTTAATAAACATTGTTAAAATAATATAATTATTTGGTAAAAACTATAGCTTTTTAGTTCTACAGAAAAGTACATGCACAAGTACGTGCAGAATTTTAGATAATTAAGACTTAACAAAAAGGTTACACATATACTTTTAATAATTTAGCAGTGTTGTATGTACCAAAATTTTTAACAACTACTTTTAATAAACCGCAATAAAAAATAAGTCGGTTTTAATGAACAAGGAACAGCAAAATGACTGTAATAGAGATTGACCTTTGCGGGCATGCTAAATTCCTTCTTCCTTGATAGTGTCTACTTTCAACTCCATAAACTAGAGAAAGGGAAATGATTTACGTGGAAAAAGCTATGTGAGATGCAAAAGCAGGTAATAATAAAGTTATTCTTCGATAATTGTTACGTAATTATTTGCTATTCTTTTACGTAATAATTTGACAGTAATAACTGTTCATTCGCAATTACAATATCCAGTATATGTAGATATTTCATACTACGTAATGTGTAATGAAAAATACAAATTAATTATTAAAGATTTGTAATAGAAGATGCAAGGAAGAGAATTGATTTTTATATTCACTGTTCTTGTCAATATTGTCATAATGTTATTGAACATTTAAGAAATTGAGATTTGGTCAAATCACACTCGCAATTATTGATCAAAAGCTTTGCGGTCTTTAAAGAAAAATCTTTTTTAAATAAATTATTATTCTTTCTTTTTGCTCTTATTCTCCTTCCGATTAAAAAGATTGTTTGGTACGTAAAAAATTTGGCACAGATTGCTCTTTTGTCTCGAAATTGCATGAATTTTTAATAAATTAAAATTCTATTCAATGTTCAATTGCCGTTTGCGTAGCGCATCTTCATCCGAAATCATTATTCCGAAAGCGATCAGCGACCGCTTAGAATGCGATCGGCGGAGACTACCGGCTGAATCCTTGTAAGGATGACGCCAATTAAACCGCATTGCGCGCATGACGAGACTTGGTATTGCGCGCGTCCGAGAGACAACACATAGAAGATTCCCTTGAGCTTCAAGTTCAGGGCGCGCGTCTCTCTCGGCGTTATAGCCTAGGTTGGCGAGAGACGTTTGCATCATCGAGTCTTCACCACGAAGGAATTACGGATACGACTACGAGTAAGCCGGTTGCATCATTGAGGATCGTTGCACCTCGCGAGCCGTCCTCGGATCGAGCAAGATCACGGATCGTCCTCGAGACACGAACGTGCAACCTCCTCGATTCTTCCGCACTTCATTCAACATTTTCTCTGAGTCATTCGTGGACCGTAATTCCACGTGCTCAAAGATCATATTCTTGAATGTTATCGCTTTGCAAATGCATCAAATTACAAAGACCTCCACGATACCAACGTGAACTGATTTTAACTTTGACCCTCCATAAAGCTAATTTATGAACGATGTGCGTAACGTGTTGAAGACAATTTTTTGCCTTTGATAAATTATTTACAATTTAATTAAAACTTTCGTATTCTCGTAAATTTTACCTTCTTTATCCTTTAATGCTATTGGGAAAACGTTTGTTATGCATTGAAACAACTTGAGTAAAACTATCTTAGCATTTCTAAATTAATACACGGAGAGAATTTTCTTTTAAAATTTACCCTGAAAATCATGTAATCGTGAGGCATTTTGAAGAACTTTGTGAGAGTTTGAAGTTTTTTGTAAAAATTTAATAATGATAAAATGTATGATAAAATTTCAAAAACTCAAAATCGCTCGTACATGCTACGTTCTCCCGCGATTATATGATTTTCAGGATAAATTTTAAGAGAGAATTCTCTCCGTGTGTGTAAGATTTATTTTACATTATACTATACTAAAAAAATCAACCTGTCATAACTAAATATATTACCTAGAATCTTGATTATTAAAATTATTCAAACGATTATCTTTATCTTTTCATTGATTTTCCTGAATATGAAAGATACGTTCCAGTGTCAAGTTTTTTAACGGCTTAACAACATGCTGTCTATTATATTAACACGCGCTCATGTAATTAACGCTCATTAAGAGCACTTATGACTTCTGGCTTCATCAAACGCGGTGTCGAGGCGTATCTCATTTTTCGTTAAATTATCATCGATTGGATCTTGACGCGTCGCGGCTCACTGCCATTAAGGGAAAATTGGGGGCAAACAATCAATTAAAACGCACCGTCAGCAAGTACGTATCACCTATCTGACAATCGCGAAGTGTCAATATTTCGCAAAAGGCTCCCTGTGAAGGTTCGCTCGCTCGCGCGTTCGCCTCACGCCGCTTAATGCTACTTGTACGTCGACGCGATATAAACCAGGCCGCTGGCATTGATCGCTGGATATTTCATAATCTGTGCGCGCGGGCCTGTTATTTTCCTGTTCCTGTAGTAATTAGATTCTGCGATTGCAACCCGCCCATCCGAACCCTGTTCGTTCCGGTAGGATGATGATCAGCCGAAAGGGAAACCGTTGATAAGTACCTGTTCGTTTCTCGTGCCTGTTTTCCGCACAATTATTCCTCTTTTTTTCGTTTTAAACGCCCGTTTTGAAACTTAAAGAGCGTGTATGCACGATCAAAAAGTCAATAATATATGGTGTTGGATACGACCGCCATAAATCGCGAGTAGATCGCGCACCTTATAAATCTAAATGCAACAGTCTTTTAAAATTACAAAACATTAAAGATAAAACGGAAGTAAATGCAAAGAATTGATTATTAATCAGCGAGAAGTAAACTACTGGTTAGCATTAATAAATAATGATTTTACCTATGAGAATTAAAAATAAATAAAATATAAGTCTACAATGTAATATTAAAAAAATGTATAAGTGTTGCACTTGAATAAGAAAGGCGCTGTTCGTCACTTCGCATAATATGCGAATTCACTTCCCGCAGTTAACGGAGATAGTTATTCTCTCTCGGCGATTACTATCGATATCGGTTCTCGCGACACAATGCACAATGAGCGAGATACGCGGCATGCACGCGATAGATATGCACATGTATATTGTCAAGAGACGACAGTACGGCTCCGATAGTAGAGTCGATCTCTCGCAACGGATTCCACGATTGAATTAATTCGTTTCCAATTAGATGGTCCCCGGTGCGGCCCATGCGAAGGTAGGCAAAGCGTGGATCCCGCAGCGTGAAACATTTTAATTATGCGCCGATGCGTGGGACGAATTGCGCGTGACGCAACGGAGAAACTACGCGATAAAAGCTGCCGCAATTTTCCAGGCCGAATACAGAGGCTGCTGTCGACGTGCCGCCGCCTTTATGGTTGCACGTCGTTGATTAATACGGAATCGAGGCACACATACATTCGCACCGTACGATCAATTCCTCGTTTGCGATGATAATAAAGGCGCGATATGCCGCGTTATCTTTTCGCTAATCGATCTAATGCAACGATCACCGCCGCCGCTCCTAATTACAATCGAGGTGGTAATGATTTCTATTACCCTGCCGTTGGTGTACAAAACGCGAGCTTTCAACATTTCACATTTCGTATACGCGACGGCGTACATTTCCATCAATATTTTTCGCGATAAAAAGTATCCATATGTATTTCAATAAAATGAAAAATGGTTTGATAACAAATGTAGAGAGAGCGCAGGTATATCATATTTTGTGTCGGAATTAAATGCGACCGTACGTATGCTATTAAAACGATTACATAGTCGAGATAGCGTCGTGTGCAAGTAGCGTTTCATAACATTCTCACTAATCCATCGAGCGAATATCTAATGAATAATTTGAAGCAGCAAATTTTTTCGTTTCTACATGCACTTCTGCAAGTGGCCGAAGAAAGATAGTGAAAATATTTTATTTTATAATCTTTTCGCGCTGTTTTTATTCCCATTACACAATGTCGCAATTTTTGCCATAAAGTCAACTGTGAACGAAACGTATGCGGACATTAAATCACGTCGCTTTACTTCGGTTAATGCAAATTATGAATGCAATTATTGCTACACGCGTACGGAATGCAATTTGTAAAAGCGTTATTGTGTCAGTTTATGATCGCATTAACCTCTTGGTTCAGTGGAAAAGATTAATCAACACAGCTTGGCTTAATTAAATCCCCGTGGAAACATTTTCGGTGCGTAACAGGAAATATTTTTGGCAGTAAAGCGGGATTTAATATTCATACTGAAAACTACATGTTTTAAACGAGATATTTCGAGCATGCAAAGCTGCCTTTTAATTAGATTTAAGCATCCTCGGGAAAAGTTCCTTAATTACAGAATAGCAAGTAGCGTTTGTGCGGAAACAAGTTGAATGTTACTTTAGTAATTAACTCCGAAACGCGAGCATATGTGATGTCTTATTTAAAATTAAAATTCATCTTTAAATATTTAACCTTTGTTTATCTGTGCATTTTCTAATTTTATCACACTTATATTTCTCCTCTTAATTTAAAAATTTATGTTAGAATCAAAAATTGTAATCTGAGAGAAAAGAAATGCAAAACATCTCTGGTATAAATGTTATACATTTTTTTAGCACTTACTAGACAGTTGTATTAACTTTTGTCTAGTAACTGAGAAAACTACTTGGAATCCCAGTCAAGATGTAACGCTTTTCTTATAGTTACTGCACATAAAAGAAGCGCAAAATCTGCACCCAATTGGTGAATAAGAACAAACCAATAAGTATTTTAATAAATAATAATCTACTAATACTAGGCAATAACTGGGCAAATGTCTAAGCAAACTGCATATTTTTACAAGGAAAACTGCTTCAGCACTGATAAATAAAACTCTATCAAGTTCTTGTCCATTCTCTATGCAGTATTATTAGAACTAATGAGAATGCAGTAATACTAGAGAGTAACTGGAAGGGTGTCTAGAAAATCTGCGTACATTTCTACCAGGGATATTTCTACAATTTTATGTCACTTAGTATTTGTCATAGATACTTCATTTAGAGTATCTATATTAGAATATAACTTTCGCGCAGTTTAACAAAGACTTATCTACGCTATCTTGAAGAAAGCAAAAAAAGAACTTTCTTCTGCCAAGGTGGCGTAGATAAGTCTCCGTTAAAATGCACGAATGTCTTGGGAGATGTTCTACATAAGCTATCTTTGCGTAACAACACGTACGCATACAAATGCGTGGGGCTCTCGCCGATATTCGCTTATAGAGTAGCAACGTGGATATCTATTCTATGCTATTACAGAGCCGTGCGTGTAACCACGGAGAAAGTTCGGCGTGCGGCTGCCGAACTATAATGCAACCGCGATGTTAAAGCGCACTAAAAATGGATCGTGTTTATTAACTTTGCCTCCTTGCGGATACTTGTCCGGATCTATCGGAATGAAAGGAATTACCGTGGAATGATCAGATACCAGCAGGAAATAACACGCGCCCGGCGCGTTAATGCGAATTTGTGTCAGGAACAAATACTAATTTTATCTCTGATCGACGCGGTGGATTGGCAGCGCAGCCTTTGATTCTTCCGTTTGGCAAACGGATAGATGAAACTGTTAAAGCAGGAAATTAAAGTCCCGTTTACTACACGGCCGTCTGCCGTTCGAAAGTGTACGCTGCCTCTTCGCTACGGTCACTTTTCGAGTCGCGGGTGTCCATTTGGAATAACGAGAGAGAAAGTTGGATGACACAAAGTAACGTATAAGCATTGGGCTAAATATGAATCCGCGTAGATCATTAATGGTCGCGTTGCATCGATAATTAATTTATCTGATTCATAATTTTTTAAGTTCCACCTTAAAGTTGTAACGCAATAACATGCCAAGTGCTCGTGGAAATTAACTAGTTCGCATTGTGCACATTACAACGCGGATCTCGTAAGAGCAATTATAGCCGCACTTATCTTTTTGTGTCTTTGGAGAGTTTACACAGCCGACGTAACATGATGCAAAAATAATAATTGTGCATGAATTTACGTGCACTTACTATATGTTTTGTCGGACGTACATGCAGTTATTGAAAATTACTTAAATTATTACGAGTTGAATATCTTGTAGATCTATTAAAGCTAGCGTATGTCTGGCTAAGAATGTTTTTCATAGGAAGATTTTGAGGTATTACGAGTATAGCAATTTTTTAAGTTAAACTTTCATAATTTAATTATCTATTTAAAGAACAATTCTACTCGCGTAAGACTCCGTTTCCTCTTTTTGGTCATAAATTTTCGCGATACTTGTAGCACACTTGCCTTTTTATCAACTACTTCGACTGTTAACGTTATATAGGTGAAACTGAGTCATTATAAACTTTCATTACTTTAATTGTCGAGGCACGTTGAAGCGTACACGTCCACGCTGTTTTTCTGTCTCCCTTCTCTTCGGAAATTGAAATAGAATTTGGAACAGGAATTCACGCGCATTCGTTCAAGAAAACCATATATCCGTCACGTCGTAAGGAAATAAAGAGCATGTCAAAGTGATATTTTTAACGGCAGTTTTCACACGGTAGTAACTACGTTCGATGGTTTTATACGTAATCAGGCACAATATATTTCCACGGTGTCGTGCCATTTCATGGTTCGGAACCATTCAACAGCTGGCGTACGAGATTCATTAATCTTGCTACGTGATCTACCCGATTCTGATTGATCAAGAACGTTGATGTAACTTTAAAACGTTTGTAAGCTTGCCGGAAAAAGACGACAATTTATCATCGCGTAATAGATCCCATTATTACAACTTCACGCTAGCTTGATTTTATGCGCAACATGTGTCCTATCCAGTAGTCTATGATAAAATTAACTAACAGTTTTAAAACCACAAGCACAAATAGCTTATCAGTTTAGATTTTATCGTATGTAATATATTTGTCTGCGATTTTATTTGAATTTATTTAAAATGTATTTCGTCTCAATACATGTGTCAAATTCTTTCATACGTGTTCGATTAAATGTTTAAAAGAGAAAATTGTAGAGACACGGTTTTTAAGTACTTGTGGAAAAAACAATTTTGCAACTTTATAGAATATTCATATTACCATGCAGCCGATTAGTCCAAGTTTAAATATTTCTTAGACAATTATAATAATAAAACTTTGACCGCGTAAAAGCGCAGGTTGAAAGATTTACGCGAGATTTCTCCTGCACATTTTTTCGTTATCGATTACTGGCGTGTCTTGAATTTATTAATTTCCCAATTTCTTTATTGCAAGATTTCACGTAGACTGTAACAAAGCTAGAGAAAAACAACGTGAAGAACGCGCGCATACCGACTAATTATAATGTGACAACGGAAACTTGCGCGATGAAAGTAAAAAATTCCGCGCCCCGTGTTAATTCACGTATGTCTGATCGGTGTTTTTAATTAATATCACGGCAGCTCTCTCTACGCGAAGCAATACGAAATAAAAATATTCAAGTCTGGTAAACTCTACGTGTAATTGGTACAACTTGTACGTATGATTAATACATCGATGTGTGCAATTCGTGTGAGTAATTCGTTCAGTCATTTTTCGACCTCGATATAACATTTTTTCGGTTACGACATTTTAATTGATTACTTAAACATGAAAAGCCGTTAATAATTGTGCTAAAATATGTAACGCGTAAAATTGCGCAACTTTTAACTTTTATAATTGTGTCGTAAACATTTCATTCCATGTGTTCTCCTGTTTAATATTTTCTTATATATCATATATACATATGTGTATATTTTTTTTCCGAATACATACCTCTTTAATTGATAACGCGAATAAATTTTACTTGAGATACAAGAGATAAAGATTACTTGGATAAATTACCCAATGCGTGATAACGTAATTCTTTTTTATCTAACCGGCTCGTTTTTCGTTCTCGTTGCACGTTAAGAACATTCACGTCTTCGTGGATGCAATTAATATTATCGTGCTTACACGTGCTCGTATAAAATACATGCTCATAGACACAGGCAAAATACCATCACCGGTGCGGGAAATTGTACAGGACAAGCGATTTACATGTCTAAAGAAAGCATAAATAATATTCCCGTCCACCGAGCTGGGTGTGAGGAGTAAACGACGTTCACGCGAAAACGGCCCGTTAGATTCGCGCGATAATTAACACGGTTGGACGAACAGAGAAGTCTAATGGCGGGACCGGTGGTCTTAGCTCCTGGATAGGGTGCCCAAGAGTGAAAGTATCCGTAATTTCTTTCGCAAATGTGTCTGCCCACCCAAGGAGGAAGCGAAACGGAGCATTGCACAAGGTTTGCACAGTAGAATCGCGATTATACGCATATTTAATTGTCCGCGAATATCCGAGTATCGTGCGGTCGAATGTTTAATCGCCCTAATAATGTTGCGAATTTATACGTATACATCGTAAAAAAGATTTCCAATGCGGATATGATACCCTTTTTCTACGAGTATAACGATCCTTTCGATGTTAAAATCATTTCGTGCGTGATATTTCTCAAATTGCAACGATATGGTCGATAAAGAAGCGATAGCTTGTCAATTATCCTAAATATAACCAATGATTTCACTCACCAACCGCCGTTCGTAACACTGCGTTGTGTTAAGTTGCCACCGCACTGCCGTTGTGTTAAGTCGCCACCGCACTGCCATTGTGTTATCGTCGCTGCGCAGCTATTTGCACCTAAACACAAAATTATAATAATATTAGATTTGACAATATTGTGTATTTTGTTGAATATTTTCTATTGATTTTAAGTATTAAATATAGATACCCGCTATGCGAAGCTTGCAGCAACATTATTGCAACATTGCAGTGTAATGTTGCATAGATATTGCAGAGATATTATTTCATAATATTACTTTAGTAATGTTGTAGTATTAGTTTAAAATATTGATACAATTATGTTTGTGATAAGTGTATAGTGTTCACTCGTCTCACTATATACATATAATTAAGCACGGATAAGATTAACTGATATTTAATTTTTTAATTAAATGTATCGCGAAGATGTTCGACTCAAAGTTCTGACCAGCATTTGATTCCGTTAATGAAAGAAAAATTTTAAGATTATTCATTTCCGTTATTAAACGAAACACTTGAAAATTATACATTGTAAATTATACAATTATAAATTATACAACTGAGTTAATCGAGATACAATCGTCCGAAAATAATTAAAAATTCAATGTCGCATATGTCTTTTCATTTATAAATTCCGTATAAATTAGTAGTATCAATAGATCACCGATATAAGTGCTAGTTAAAGCATTCGATTTAATATTTCGTGTATTATTTTGCGCTTTCAACCTAGAAACAGCCGACAAATTATATTCGAATCGACGAGAGATTCAATGCGACGATACGAGATGTGTCCGAATACGAGCATTATTTAAAGGAGCAATTATCGTCCGTTGTTATCGCAATAATGAATTAATTTCAAGTTAGCTAGCGCTTTGATCTTTGGACGTGCAAATTTCATGTGTAAATCGTGCGAGATATCTGTCTTGTCGGTTAACCGAGCATCGATAGTAAATCGCGAGGATTCAACGATCACAATGATATCGCGATCGCTGATTATTCACAGAGCGCGAGCGCGGATTCTTCCCGTAATTGTCGCGAACGCGTATCGAGAAAGAATAATACAATATGCGGAGCAACGTGTACCTCAAAGCAACTCGTTCGACTGTCGACGAATGAATGATCGTGCGTACGGCGTGACCTATTGTTTTGCCGAGCTCCGTAGACCGAGCCTCGATTCCAAGAAATGACAGCGCCGTGAACACCTCGGTCGAAAACAATCTATTGTGCCGAATCATTCGACGCGGCATTCAAGGCTGATGTTCCGCGTGTTTTCGCGACGCTTTTCGCAACGCGATAGTCTCCTACGAGAATTATTAACATTTGTCAATCGCGTTTAACACGCGTGATTTGATGTAGAAATACGATAAGGGATTATATAAATTAGTTTAATTTCAATAATCCACGAGCGATACCCTTCTTAACGATCCAACTCGGACGAATCTCTCTCGCGTCGTGCTTTAAACTTTTCGTCGGTTGAAGTGAAATATTTATCACTTTGAGATTAAAAGCGCAAAGTAACACACGAATCGCCGGGTACAATGATAACAAAAAATTATAATACATCAATCGCATGCCAAGAAATAATAATCTTTCTAACATTTACACGTACAAATTGCACGTATAATATAAAGTTTTTATTTTCGGTCAGTTTAAATCCTGATTGAATTAGACGCAGGTCTGCAATGCGAAAGTAACTCTGAAACTTTACTTACCCGATAAAACAAATTTCGTGAAATATAAATAAATGTCTGTGCGAACATTATATAATACGTGAAATATGTAAAACCGACCTACAATTCTTTTCAAATTGTACGTGTTACACAGTTCTTAAACAGCTTTTATTATATTGTACATTAGCGGCGTTCAGCATAAAAAACGCTGCTTTGCCATCTGATTGGCGTATGCTTCTGATTACGGCAGAATCGAGAAGCATACTCCAAACAAATGTACGAATTTTACAGTTGCAAAGCAGCTTTTCCTGCTGAACGCAGCCAAAACGCGTATCAAATAGTAACAAATAGCAAATAACTACTAAAAAACAACTAGGCCGTTAAAACTGGAGCGGCAACTTACTTGATCATAGAGAATGTAAGTATCTGAATCACTTCGGTGACGGATGAAAGACGCAACGCGTCCCGAACGTATCACTTCACTCTCTTGCTTCCGATCGGAAGCTTCTCCGCGACTGCTTCCACGGCAAGGTATCACCAGTAATGCCAGTAGCCTAAAAACATTTAACGTTTAAACGAGAAGTTTTTATACCATTCACAGTTGTAAACAAGGCGGCTCGCGACGCACCCGCGTTCGAATGGATCAGCAATTACGCGAGTGATAAACAAACGGTTCACCGCGCTCGACCGCCAAATTTCCCCCTCCTCCAGTGACCTTCGTGCTTTTCCGAAATAGTTTTTCGCCGAGTGTCGCTCCGCCCGTCGCAGGAGCCGGACGTGTATCGCGTGCTTCGTTTCCGCGAACCTTGCCGCGTCCGAATGGATCGCAGTGATATTCGCCCTGTCTCCGCGCGTTACCGCAGGGGACAAACCAAGTGTCTTACTGATATCGACTCAGAAGTGCGTGCTTCCGCGTACGCGTATGTGCGTGTATCGCCGCGTGTCAACGTCCGCGACGTTCAAATACGAGTCCGTCGGTTTATCAAACTTGAAAGACTGCGCGGAGAACTTCCCTCAAATCGCCCCTCTTCGGGGAGCGAGCGATAAGTGCGTACGTCGTTTCACCGCGCTCTCCGATCGACCTACCGAGAGCTTTCCTCCCCTCTGCCGGTGGTGACTTTGTGCTTTACCGGAACAGTGTTGCGCCGAGTGTCGTCCCACCTGTAACAAGAAACTGCTCAGTGACGCCTCGTTCTCGCCAACGTTCCCGTCGATATTCATGCGTACAAACGAATGGTGGTTACGCGCGGACTTTGCGCGCTACCGCAACGAAATAAGTGACACGGCTCATCGCGCTTACCGATCAACCTTCCGAGGGCTCTCCTCCTCTCTGCCGGTGGTGACTTTGTGCCCTTTCGGAACAGTTTTGCGCCGAGTGTCGTCCCGCCTGTAACAAGAAACTTTGTCAGCGACGCCTCGTTGCCGCGTACACACGGATGGCGGTTATGTTCGCGCGGACTTTGCGCGCTACCGCAACGAAATAAGTGAAACGTTTGATCGCGCTCACCGATCAACCTTCCGAGGGCTCTCCTCCCCTCTGCCGGTAGTGACTTTGTGCCCTTTCGGAAGAGTTTTGCGCCGAGTGTCGTCCCGCCTGTAACAGGGAGCTGCTCAGTGACGCCTCGTTCCCGCCAACGGACACAAGTGCGCCTCGTTCCCGCCAACGGATACAGTGGCGCTTCGTTCCCGCGTTCAAACGGATCGGTGGTGCGCGCGTGTGCGCGTCTTGGCGCGCTAAGGTAAGCGAAATGAGTGAAACGGCTCGCCGCGCTCGCCGATCGAGAGCTTCCGGGAGCTTTCCTCCGTCCGCCGGCAGTGACTCTGGTGCTTTTCCGAAACCGTTTCGCGTCGATTCCCGAGCCGAGTTCCGTGCGCTGTCCCGCGTCCCTCGTTCTCGCGCTGCTGCGCGAGGCCGAGACACGGGATCCATCGATCGTCCGTGAACGCCGCGGTGTATTCGTCAATAAAAGATTAATAAGAACATTGCTTACGCGACATCCGTACGTACATTCGATCGCAATTCCCGACGCGTACATTCGTTGCCCGCGTACGTCGTCGTTCGACAGAAACGGCGCTCGATGGACGGCAGCCATGTTGGATCCGCGGAAACGGGCCGGACCGTGGACCGTGGACCGGCAACCGAAACCGCGGAATCGGACCGGCGACGCAACATGGCCGGCGATTGAAATCCTTGGTTCTGTTCGCGCTCGTTCGGGGCGAAGCGTCGGGACGCCGCGGCGCGCGGACCTGGCGTCGTCGCGACCGAGGGCATCTTGAGCGTCGGAGGCGGGAGATGAAGCTGGATCGCCCGTGGTCGAGTGCGCTGCAGCGAGTGCGGGCCGACACGCGCCGCGCTCTCCGTCGTATTACGGTACGAGGTTGTGATTGTAATAGCGTCAATTCTTGCATTTGACTTTGTCTTCTTAAACACCGAGAGTATTTTGCCAGAAAATGATCCGTCTGGATGCTATACAGATCTCGTTTTACAGGTTGGAAATATTTCAAGAGATATCTCGGACGATCCTCGAGCGTAAGAATCGACCATGGACAAGACTCGAGTGCACTCGGTGCGCACTGGCGCGACCGAATTTGCTGTGAGATTCATTCGTCTCGTCGCACGAGATCCCGAATTATCGGGAGTGAATAGCGCTCGTAGAGATAAGCGGCTCTCTCGTCGGAAACGCATCGGGCGTCGACGTATAATTTATGCGATACCAGACACCGTACGTCGCTCGCGATTAGCGCGAAAGGTCTCTTCGAATCCCGCGTGAATTCCTGCGCAGTCGTGGCGTCATTTGCTCGCGCTCGCGTATTTTCCACGTTCTAACGCTCGTGTGTTCTTGGTTTCCGTTCTCCTGCATCCATACGAGATTATTGATTCAGGCGCGTGTCCCTTTCATTTGAATTCCTTCCCGGCCGTGTTGTTCTTTTAAAGAAGACGCGACGAATTTTCCGTGGGTCAATCGCAACCCAATAAACATATCGGCTGATTTCTTTTTTCGCGAGGTCGCATCTCGATTCTACGCAATCTTCGGGTTCTCTGCTTAAAGGATCCTAAAGTCGTCCGTTTTACCGACACATTCGAATATAGGTTTTGCGGTTGGTAAATCTTTTCGTTAGCTTTTATGCACAAAACAATGCCAGGATAAGTTGCGCACCGCATAGCAGAACATTTTCATACGTGAAACACTCAGGTCAGAAGTCTAATGGAAAAGATATTGGTATTTGAATTTTTCAATTTTTAATCGCGATCAATTTGAAATTGATGCAATTAAGAATTAAAACGACTTAAGCTGGCAGAACTTTTTTTTATTTCATAGAATTAAATGAGTAATTTAATACTATGAAATAAAAAAGTTCTGCCAGCCTATGTCGTTTTAATTCTTAAATTACTTTAATAGAATTTAATTAGTAATTTAATTCATAGAATTTAATTTATAGAATTAATTTTAGAATAAAATTACTAATTTAATTCATAGAATTTAATTCATAGAATTAAATTACTAATTTAATTCTATGAAAGTAATTTAAGAATTAAAATAACTTAAGCTGGCAGAATTTTTTTTATTTCATAGAATTAAATTACTAATTTAATTAGTATTTTGTTTCATAGCATTAAATTAGTAATTTAATTCTATGAAATAAAAAAAGTTCTGCCAGCCTAATTCGTTTTAATTCTTAAATTACTTTCATAGAAATTAATTAGTAATTTAATTCATAGAATTTAATTCATAGAATTAATTTTAGAATAAAATTACTAATTTAATTCATAGAATTTAATTCATAGAATTAATTTTAGAATAAAATTACTAATTTAATTCATAGAATTTAATTACTAATTTAATTTTCGTAAAAGTGGTAAGTCGCCAGTGATGAAAGAAATGCAATTAAGAATTAAAACGACTTAAGCTGGCAGAACTTTTATTTTATTTCATAGAATTAAATTACTTTTATAGAATTAAATTACTAATTAAATTAGTAATCATAGAATTAAATTACTAATTTAATTAGTAATCCTCGGCGTGGAGTAAGAAGTAAGAGTAGGCGTAAGAGAGCTACTTCCGGTTTAATAGAGCTGGAGTAAGGGCGTAAGCGAAATGAATTATTTTTATTTCTTACGCCTACTCTTACTCTTACGCCTTTTCACGCATGCTTACAACACCTACTTCACCGTATTGTAGATTGAGTCGGCGTAAACAGCTTACGCCAAAAACGTTACTCCTACTCTTACTTCTTACTCCACGCTTACGCCAGTTATTGTAGACGACGCTTTAAAGATGCCTTTCAATATGTATGTGTACCTACTCATGCGTGCTGTGTGGGCAATTTCACATTGCTCACGATAAAAAAATTGAAAATTTCCAATACCAATATCTTTTTCGTTAGACTTCTGACCTGAGTGTTTCAAGTATGAAAATGTTCTGTTATGCGGTCAGCAACTTATCGTGGCATTATTTTGTGCATAAAGGCTAATAAATAGATTTAACTGTAGGTCAGAAACGCGAAATATTTGCTAACGTCGCGGTCCTTTACGTTTGTACGAGTTAATTCGAGATTGTGTGCTTGAATTGTGCCGGGAAAATGGAGTAGCCGTTGGCCAGCGATCGCGATCACTGCTCGGAATTGTTCTGTAGATAAAAACCGCGAAGTGACTGTAGCGAATTTCTTGATTGTTACGTTTATGCGAGATTACGCGCATGAGGCCACTGAAATGTGTCGTAGCGAACGCTAATGTTCACTATTTATATAATTGTTCAGACGGCAATTTATCGTATCAGTGCACGGTTAAAAGTCGCACGTCTCGTCGTACTGGAATTATTCTAAATAAGTAAAACTAAATATCGCATAAATACGAGCCCGAGAACGCCGAAGAAAGTAATGAACGATCGTGATTTGTGTACGAATTGACACGCTACGCCAATTTCATTAATTTTGCCCAACTGTGATATTCTTCGTACCGTAATACTGATGCTTACGTCAGGATTTCGTGTGATAATCGCGATCGGAATTCGGAAAGTGAAATTTTCGCGAGTGTGTGCTTGTGAAATCTGGATGAGTTCGTCGACGACGGAGGAACCGGAGCAGAATCGCAGCGTCACGTGGCAACGGCTGGTGAGTAAATTTACTCGTTATATTCATCTGATGAGAGTAGCGTATTTATTAACGTTGATTCCGTATTATTCGCCTGCTTCAATTAAATTATTATTCTTGCTGCACCGTTGCAACTTGACAAATGAATATTAGAGTTAAGATTGCTGTTACTGGGGCAAAAGTTTAAAATGCATAAGATCACAGAAAAGAGATGCATACAAGCGTTAATGATTGAGATGTTAGTATGGGATCATATATCTTTATTGCATCTGCCCTAGAACTGTGAGAAAAGTAATTATTAATTAAGAATTATAAACTGTGTTAATGGATGCAGTTAAATATGTAATCGGAGATAGAATGTCACCATAGTGATGAGTGAATTTATGTTAATATATTAATACAACTAGTTGCAATGATCTGGCATTGCTACATCAAAGTAAAATCTTTTCTTTTCCGAAAATTAAAAATAAAATTGAGAGAGATGGATACATTTAATTTGATTAAATACGTTATTATAAATTATATATTTTATTTGTATACCTTGTCATGTTAGCTTTTTAAATTTAACTAGTTTACTAATATTTATATTTATATACTTTCTTTCTCCGGCTTATATATTTTAAATTATATAAGTACATTTAATTAGTTTTTACAAATTTATTTGAAAGTATATAATTTTCAAGTCTCCTTTTCTAATTTATTCAACAAGATTTATGAATAAGAGAACCGGTGTATGTATTTTTAACTTAATTTAACTGTTTGCATTGATATTCCGAAAAAATATTAAATATGCGTATATGTATTGGATACATGCATAAAAATTAAAATTACTAGTTACAGTTTTAATTGGTATTGTACCTTCCTAAATTCATTAATTAACGCGATTCTATTATAGACAGAACGTCTTTCACAATTGGTGAAACGCTCTGATGTAGCAATGATCGTCTTTTACCTAATGTTCAGCGACATGATTCGATTGAACAAAGATTAGGAAGAGAATTGATTGTTAAAGATAGTAAGACCGATGTTAAGTCGGAAGTAAAGATTTTCGAAATGTAGCGTGAAGAAAACGGCAGATCGCCAGTATATGCAATAGAAATTATTTGCCGTTTTCGCGTAAGCGTTACTTTATTATCGACGTCATAATTACACAGGACGATCTAGAGTAGCGCGAAATCGTAAAACGGATCAATTTTATCGCGTCAGTCTCGGCATTACCGAACCGTAAACAGACCTAATAATTCTTCGTGGGTTATAACGCGATTTTACTATAACATGCGAGTATTATCTCGTAGATGCAAGTATATTGATGTGTAAAAATAATAGAAGAAAGTCCTCTATTATGAGATAACGAGGGTTTCCTTTAAATTAATAGGCATCATCTGTTGATTCCAATATGAATTTATTACCCTTGGAGCGAAATCTGTTTAGTGAAAAATTCATTCTTAGATTGTGTAATCGCTGCAAAAAAAGATTTCTAATTAAATTTGGGTATTGAAACCTGCTGTCTCATATTAGAAATCTATCTCACAACCGAGGATTTTCCTCTATCGATTTACTTGGAATGATAAAAATCATTGTGTCTTTCAAATCTTAATTTTTCAAGCAGCTTTTCAAGTATTTGCATATTATTCCTTAAATCGTATCGTTCAGAAAGACTTGTGATAAAATAGTAGTTTATCTATTGATATAATATGAGACAGCATTGTGGTTTATTCTGCTTGAACTACATTTCCAATTGAAGGCAATATTAATCAGTTACTTTGGAATATCAAATGTGTGCAATAATCGTGCTATAATCGATAAATATATAAGTAAAAAATATATTTGCGATTACAAGGAATATGTATTGCATTCCAGTCGAATGCCTATCTAACTTCGCAATTTAAAGTTAACTAAAAAACAATTAGTCACATTATTATTAATTTACTTATAAAAGTGTTAACGAGGTTACGATAGTAACAAGATTATCTCCGTTTATTTACGCGTATAAGTAACATCTACTTAAAATTATATAACGTGTTAAAAGCAAGAAACTTCTTAGTTTATATTGAATGTATAAATCATAAATTACAAATACGGAGATAAACGCGCGCACAAAGTTGATAAAATCTACAACAGTTTCAACGGATTAACGTGCGAACAGCCGGACGCCGGTTTGCAGAAACAGATATGCGTCAAACGTCGCGTCACGTCTGGTGAATAATCCTTTCTCCAGCAGCCTTTAATTTTATGCCGAATTCCGGGTGAGCCTGAAATAGTCCTGCGTATATTTCAACGTGTATCACGTCACGCTATCATTAACTTGTCCTTTCTTTTGCCCAGTTTTTTTTAACAGGATGTAGACTTGCGAAAGTATGACGAAGTCAGGTAGTTTCTGCTTTTTAATGACGACGACAGATCTGCACACAAAGTATCAGTATTAATAATAACACTAGTACACAAGCAGTTGTCTAAATATTTGTACATCTTGAGAGACGTTTATATCACTTCAGATTTTTAATTACAAATATATATAGAAATCTCTAATTAGAAACACGAATATGGTGTGACGTGAATTGCGTGTACATATCGGAAAATATGAAAATATTCTAAGTTATTGCTTCACCGTCGAACATATTTTTTCGATAAATCTCTGATTTCGCCCCAATTGAATATATACGTGCTCGATATATTGCTCGCTTTACTTGTACAATGTTAAAATTATCCGCCACAAGTTGGTTCTTGCTCGCCAGTGGATCCGATTTCAAGTAGCGAGCGGGACCAGTCGGTCGAGTTTAGTCGTGAATCACATTTGAGAGTGGTCATTCGACCGGTTAGACGCAGCGATCCGTCTGTAGCATGCTCCGTTGATCCGGTGGTATGGTGAAAGGAGTTTGCGCGGCTTTTAACGCCCGCGCGTTCCAACGAATTTGCCCGCGCGATCTAGTATATGGCTGATAGGCATACGGTAGCGTAACACAGGACTGTGTTCTCGCGTATGACCGTACAAAACGCGCAAAACGTCCCAGGCTAACAAAATGCATCATTAAACTTCCAATTAACACTTTCAACTAAGTCGGCGCGTAGGGCGTTGCGATGCCTGACCTAAATTAAAGCGGCAAATAAGAGAGAAAGAGAGAGAGAGAAATGAGACCTTTACGTGTATTAATAGCAATGTGGCAAAATGAAATCCAGAGTTTTACTTTTTTTAAAATGAAACTATTTATTTTAATAAATCGTGAGCTTCACGGTCGGGAACCGCTACGTATGCGAACAGCAGATATATTTTATGTAATGAGAACAACGCGCAATATCAATTACGCCAAATTTATAAATTAGCTTATGAATAAATACATACATATGACGATGGTCGACTTCGGTCGCACAGTCCAACCCTCGTCGGCATAATAAAACTAGGACTCTCTACGGCCCTGAGTAGCACCTTATATCGGTTACCATCAGTGAATGCCGTTTCCGAAGGACACGCTCGGTTACAGCCGGTGCTACGTGGATGTTGTTACATACGGTACTGAATATCCGTTACCGCGGAGTAAACGTCACGTCGCGCAAGTCATCGGCTGGAAAGCGCCCCGGGTACAGATCACCCGGAGTGATTCCTCAACAGGCTCGTGCGAACCGAGGCCTGGACTTTCACGGATAGCGTGCGATCGATGCACGTGCTGTGGGCGCATATAGTTTTCCTTTCTAATACGTCGGTTAACATTAGAGTTTACGATCCCGGAATTTAGTTTTCCGCCCGGAACTTCGGCCGATCGTATCACGGAGGAAGATACGAGCTTTGTTTTCTTCTGACTTCTCTCTTCTAATGAGATGACTTTTATCATGGAAATCGTATGTTCGTTTGTAAGTTAATAGATGTTTGATGTAACTGATATTTCTCACGTCCCTTTTGTTATGATGCGAAGTCGGTGCAGAATATATTGACGTGCGTATACAGTGTTGCTTTTCTTACGGCGACAATTTGATGTCACTAAAGTAAAAGTAAATTTCTAAAGTTCTTCGGCAAATTAATTGCCACGCGATGACGTGTACCAAACATGAGTGAACGAATCTTAAAGCGATCAAATGACAGAAAGGTATACAAGGTTTTCTACTAAAGGGATACATTTTTTAAATTTATTAAGTAAATAAACACAACTTTTTTTTCATTATATCGCAAAAATATATATGCTGCAGAAACTTTATCATCTCACGTGAAGATTAATGACTCAGTTATCTGTACTGATAGACTTAATTAGCGAATTCTTTTTTGTATAACTTTACTTCCTTATTGTGAACGCATATGTTGGGAAGGCATTATGAAGTCGCGCAATCTTTATCCGGATCTACTTTAGTCTTACCGTTACTTTCCAAATCTAAGAAAGCGTTTAATTACCACGTCAAGACGTATAATTAGTCGAAATACAATATTATAAAAATTTTCAAAATTAGATGATATGTAAATCATCTCTATTAACCATCTATCGAAACAGCACGATGAAAATTTGTTTAGGTCCATTTATTATAATTTAAAAAAATTTTTTTTAACACTTGCCAACACAAGTTATCGAGGAAACTAATAAAACAATTTACATTAACTATTTCTGTCTTATTAAAAACATTGGTCGCATAACAAGTTAGCGAAGATTAAAAAGCGTAAATGAAGAAAGATAGCTAAATCCAGTCGATCAGTTTTACGGTGAAGTGTGTTTTTCGGTGCCTTAACTTTCTGTACTACATTCGTACGGCTTATCGATCTAACCACAGTGTCGGTTTGGTAATGTTGCAGACCGATCGGAACCAGCCTCGGAATTATTTATGGTTCGCTTGTTTATGTAGAATACGATCGTATCCGCCGATGACTTTTACTTTCGCGAACGCGGAGAACGCTGTCGTTGCACGCTAATTCGCGCGTGGCAAATTCGCGAAGTGTGTGTAGTTTCTGTGCCGTTTTGACGTATCGTATATAATATAATAATCTACCAGAGGAAAAACAATTTTGCTTGCACCTAACGCGCGCGTAAACAGTAAGTTTATAATTTCACATCTTACCGCCATTTCCGTCAAGTAATTATCGTTACCGACTTTTAATTGTGTCTCGGTAATTTATTCTTGCAATGCAACACGTATAACTCAATGAGAAATCTACGTGAATACTTTTGTTTCGTGAATTAATTTTATTGTAGAAGGCTATTCTTTATTCAAATGCAGCGGAAGTTAATTCCGATGAAATAAAAATTTCTTGCGATTGCACGAGGGAAAAATATCGAAGATATAATTTCGCATAATTTAAACAGAATCTTGTATTCATGATTGCATCGTAAATGTCGTGTAAAGTAGCGATTATTTTTCGCGTTCGTTGAACAGCGATAACGCTCGACTTGACTTTGAGACAGTGCTCGAACGCGACGACAGTTTCCAACAGCATGCGAAGTGCGGTTGCCACGGTTTCTCGCAATAATTCTTTATGAACGGCCGCCGTTGAATATCAATCAATCGGTAGACATTTTCCTTTCTACGGGATCTGAGCAACGTTCGGCCTCACATAGTTACCATGCGGGTGTCGACCGTTTCTCATCGATGGATTCCTTTACGGTTTGATGATTCTCAAATCATCATTCCCGATCGCAGCGAGCTTTTCACATTCTATTTGTTATTACGTCACATTATCGTTGTACAAAATTCTTTTCTTAGTCGGTAATTCTTAATACCACGATTTTGATAAAAAAGACTTATTAATGTTACGTACTTATTTTATGTATTGTACTTTATCATATTTATATGAGACAATCTCCTATTTTGTAGATGAAGAAAACGAACCGTTTCGTGAAACTATGTGATTTTATTCTATAACAGTATTAGTGAAGAGATATAATAATTTTTTTATATTGAAACTACACGTGTTTGCACTCGCACGGCCGGTTTTTTGCGACGATTTTTTGTCTCGTGCTATAACTTTTATTAATGATATATTTGCCAGTATTTCCCAAAGACTTGCCGCGGTATAAGAAATTAGGTGTTACTTGGCGATTCCCCTGGCCGGTCATGAGCCTGGTCGTAACAAGACGTTCTCTATCCATTCCCAGCTCGGAAACCGCACCATAAAACACTTATGGGAAACGTGATTGGCTTAACTTCGAACGGGCGTATGATCTTGTAATTTGTCCCATACAAGGTATACAGCTATTTTCCGTAGAAAGCGCCAAGGGAGATTTCGTCTGCTGCACCAATTAACCGCGCGCGAATTTGTATTATGTTCGAAGGAACGGATAGAAGTCTGTACGCGGGTTTAATTGTGCGGATTGTAGCGTATTCTTTTCTTTAACCGCCTACGGGTTGAAAGTACGAGCGGGAAAGATTTACGATCGCTCCTTATCAACGAGAAAATTGAATTGTTTCAATTGATTTAATTTCCATAGAAAAGGGATTGAATTAGCGCGCGAGTATCTGAAGTTTATGATAATGCAGAGAATTGTATCTTTTACGGATAGCTATCGAAATCAATTAAGTGACTTTTACATCACGATCTTGAAATTAGTAGTTCCACGATTTTGATTGACTGCAATTGTCGACAATTAATATTATGATATATCATCACGCTGATCTGTTACCGTTTGCACAAGATTCGTCGACTTTATAATAATAGTATTCAACTGTTTGAAATATCCGATTCTGATATCAGATATCCGAAGTGTACCGATTAAGGTGAAATACGGGAGTGATGGAGGATAAATGAAATTTCCTTTTAATCTATCTGCGAAATGAATCTGATTTGCTTGGTTGGTGTGATAATCACTCGCGAACGATTCTGAAACGAATTTCAGTTTACAAAGAAATGCGGGCAAGGCCGTATCATTAACGGAATGCAGCCAAGTTTATAGTAGATTCTATTAGCCGGAATTGTGTAATTCACTGTAACTACCGGCCCCGCGACTGTGAGTAGCTTCGAGAGGCAATGCATGCATAAACTAAGCTATGCATCGCGTTTTATCACGAAACAGAATGTTAATTACACACTTTCTTTCGCGAAAATAACCCTTAGCAGTCAAACCCGAGCGAATGTTCTTGCTAATAGATAGAGCCGCAGTTAATCATACCTAAGTCATACAATTATATCATTTCGAAGGTTGAAAGCAAGAGTGATTAAGTCAAATCTTGTTCTTGTTTACTTCATTATGTCACTTATGCAAGATATGTCCTTAATTATATGAAATACCAATATATCTATGTTTATATTTAAGTGAAAAATTATTTTATATTTTCTAGATAGAATAATTAGATAGTAAATTAGACATATCTGTGCATTAAGTTTTTAAATTATAAATTTAATCTATTATTTTATTTTATTTATATTTAAAATTTTATAATACACCACTCGAAATTGCATATCAATTATATATTAAATTTTTTTTGTATAAAAAGTTGAGTATGACATTGTAATTATTTCTATTTTCTTTCATATCCTATTTCATATTCTTGTTTCATAGTTTCTACTTTAAACAGAAAGTACAGTAAACTAATAAATGCTATAATATTTGAGTTTGATCTTCAAAAGTTTACTTCAACGAAATGTAACTCTACATAGCATTCTGTTTGCTCACGATTGGCAATTGGTGTACGTGCATCAGGCCAATCTCGGCCGAACGCGTTTTAGGCACTTGTACTTTCTCGCAGCGGGACTTGTTTCGTTGGCTAGGTGTAATACGCGAAGGAGACTGCAAGTAATTGTGGCAAATCGTTCGTTCTAGCCTTCACCCACTTTCTCTTTCATAGGCCGAGTTTAAGTTAACAATCGGATCTAAATGTGTCGAGCTAGACGTGTAATACAACGCGGCGATATCCGTGTTTCGTTATTTACAACGTATTACAAGAGTACTTTGAACCTTAAAACAATTTTCTCAGACTATACATAGATTTGATTCTACACAGAATCGATACTTACCGCACTATCTATATTTCTGTGATTTATAATCTCTTTATAATAATGCAGATTATATCTTTTAGGATTAACGTAAAGAATTTTTACTCTTTTTTGCAATTAAAATGTGGAAATATTAGAAATTTATAATTACAAGCCATTAAAAATTAAAATAAATTATGTAATAAAATGTTCAGTTTTAAATCTCGACATTATTTTAAAGATTTTATTTAAAATTTGATTAAAGTTTAAATATAATATTTAAAGCGAACATATATTAATTTGACGTCTTAAAGTATTTTCAATATTATTCAACTGATAATCTTAAATCAAGCTTCATTAAGAGAATAATCCTTTTACATGGTAAATAATCAATTTTCAAATCTCAATACTTCTTAGCTAAATCTGAAGTTTAGTCAAATTGACATTATTGCAACTCCATCGCATTTTTAAATACAAAGGTCTATTTTAAGCATGTTATTTTTACATTATTGATATGAGAGAGATGTATGCAGAGACAAGTAATTTAATACTTTAAAAGAACAAAACGAGAAAAGATAGAAGTGACTGTAACGCAGATAAGACTTAAGAGTCAGAGTCATTAGAATGAAAGAAAATGCGGTAAATATTGAATAGTATGTAAATAACAAGAGCGAAGAATCAAACTTGTCAAATGAAATGTAATTACACACATATTTTCTTTTAAAAGGGCATATTACATACCTATATCATGATAAAATATTCGGGAAGCGTCGATTAATACTCCGAGACTACATGAACTCAGTTATCGAATTCGCAGCAGCTGACTCGACTTAGGCGCCTAATTGGCGGAGAAAGTCCCGTCAAACGTGGCGTGCACCGTAATTAAACGAGCGTTTAATCGCGGTAGTGCATTTCTGAGAGCTATGGTTTGTCTCTTGAGACCATTGCGAATAACCATAATGACGTTAGGCACGACGCGATGAAGAAGTACATACGTGCGTTATTCCTGTGCTGGTGCGTTATATCACTTCTGTCAAGTTAGTACATTTTTAGAATTTCGATGTGACTAGAGTTTGGTTGTTTTCACAGAGCGCTCGGAAATGTTTCACATTAAAGAAATTCTAATTAAATATGCAATACAGAGACCCAGAGATACAAAGCGCCCTCAATATTCGCACTTTTGCGTTTATATTATATTAAAAATAAATTTTTTGTTTTAATTAGAATAGAATTGAGTCATAAAATGCTAAATTTCTAAAAGAAATATTTAATCCAGATTAATTAATATTAAATTAGAGTTGATTTTTGCGTATCGCTGTATCATAAATATTTTTTTATTTATTTTTAATTGCGTGTTGTTTTGCTGTCACGTAATTTGGCGCATATTTGCGTGTGACATACTTAAAAGGGAATTTATCAATGGCATATAGCAATCAGACCGATATTTTATTGAAGAAGCTTGTAAGGGAGATTATGCGATCAGAAATACGTCGTAACTTACTTTCGAACGAGTCTCGCTTTAATTTAAATCATACATCATACGCGGATGATGAATATAACGTGTAACTCAGTATCATATTTTATGCAGGAATATTTATTATGTTTATTCGTAATAAATATGTAAATTTATCATTGATAGATATAACAATAATTCTTATGACATGGACCTCTGTCAGGAATTAATTATATAATTAATTCGAAAAAATAAGAATTTTTTCATTTTATTTACTACTTCAATTCTAAAATCACTTAATCCATTGTCATTACAAACATTATTACTAAGTTATAATTTTCTTAAACGTCCGAGTGAATATATCGATGAAACAATTTTATTCTCACGGTTTTTCTATGCAATAGGAAACGGATGACGTTCTTGCGAAAAAGCATAATAATTGCCTTCAACACACTTGAATCACATAATAATAATATATATTCTTATGATGCAATTGGATAACGATTTATAGGGTGTCAAATACGATTTAAAATGAGCTACAAAAGTTGCTTTATAGTTAAAATTAATTGTTAAAGAAATTAATTACTAAAAATCCACTTAAGATTCCTGCAGTTCATCAACAGTTGTATTGATTTACGTGAAAATGTAAAAATATATTATATTTTCCATCAATTCACATGAATGAGAAAAATTTAGAAGAAAACAAAATAAGGTTTGGTTGTAATTCAATACAGTGCTACATTTTAGTAATCTTGTATTGAAAATTCACTTGTTCATCGTGCAAACAGGTATTATAGTCATGAGAAACGTTTAACAGAAATCTAGAGAATTATTGGTAGCGTAGATTTTTGATGATTTTCTAATTAAAATTATTCATTTACTCCGAATTTTGCTTTTCTCATAAATTATCACGCAACAAACTTTCTCATGTAATTCATTCTCAAGTGCAAAAATAAACCACAGCTTCTTAGGTAACGGTGTAAATCAGGCTATTTAATTTGCTCCTTGTTTCTTGCGGCCGATTCTTGTCAACTTAGCCAAAAAATTGTCAGACGCGAACGTCTATAATAATCTGCTTACTTTCACCGAACAGCACTGATACAGCAGCGTGGTTCAAATTTTGACAAATGCGCGCCGTTTGCACGCTTTCTTGGCATGATGCACTTTTTCTTCGCGAACACGTATCGAACTCACTTCCAATCGTTTCGCCAATACATGGGCTCAGTCGATCGTAAATATACACCGGTTGCGATTTATCGAGTAAATTTAGAAATACAATTCATTATTAAATTTTTATTAGCCAAAATTTAACAAAAATTCATAAACGATATGTTATTATTATCTTGGATAATTGGAAAATTTATTAAATTATTATGCTTATGCGCAAAATGTAAATTTACGCATATGTGGATGTAATGACCCAAGGAATTATATGACTTATTTAAAAAAGTTTTTAAAGAATCGTCGTTCATCTAAAATTCTAAAAGCAAGAAATAGCGCATGTGCAGCGTGATATTTACAAAGCAGATTACAGGATACACTCAGAACGAATTATACATTTCGGTTTGTGCAAGATTTAGGAGCTAGAAATTTCATTCGGTGAAAATACTGATTTCGCCATCACATATGACTTACATGTCGTTGCTCAAATGAAGATCGCTGAACGCGATATTCACCATCACGGGATGTGCGAATGTTATACGCACTTTGATAACATATTTATTATTTCATAACACGTGCTATTGCACTCCGGAAGCAGGAATTATGTCGTTTTCAGTATATCGACTTTCTATAATGTGGAATATCGGACCGTTAGTGCCATTTAATTCCCCCGCGATTATTACACAATTTTAAGTGCGAAAGAAATTTTATAGTCATCGGTTGACCGAGCCAAACCAGTGAAAGGAACTTTTCTTCCGTATAAATAATTACGAATAGCGCCTCGTTTACCGAAATATCCCAGATAAAAAGCGCGGAAATACAAGTAACTGTGAAGCAGAAGCTTAATTTCAATTACAAGATACATGACGATTACTTATTTTACTTTTATGATCAAGAGTGAATATTTCTCTTATAATCAAGGTCATGAACGTAATGTAGAAATTTAGATTCAAAATGTTCTAGTTTTGTTATATTTTGTTAACGAAAGTAGCAATCTCTTACAAGTTATGATAGAGAGTTATGAGTTATAAGCTACGCTCGGTGCACTACACTTTGAATTTATTACGTCCGGAATAAAACAAAAAGTATACGATTATATTCAATGTAACATTTGTATCACGATAATTGATTCTCAACAATATAAAACTGCAATTTGTGAAAGAAATATAATTCTTTCTTTATTAATACTTCTTGAATTTCTAAATTACGAACAATTCATTTATCCTATAAATGGATTTCACTAAGTTTTAAATAACTTAATCTTTAATTTTGATATTAGAAAGCTAAAGATGAAACAGTCATATTTTTCTAACTTGTTGAAATTATGCTTGTGATTAATGACGCAGTGTGCATTAGAATTTAAAAGCAAAAATTGAAACATTGTCAAAATTGTAATAATGGGATTAAAACGGTTCTTAAAATTATCTTATTAATACTTGAGTCTATCACGTGTGAGATCGCGTGTAATACGCAATATACGCAGGCAACAGAGATTAACTCTCCCATAATATTATAAGATATTTTTATGGCATCTACTTCATTATGTAGTGAAATCGTATTACGATAATGTTCGAGTTCATTGACTGTAAGAAGAAACGGAAGGTCAAAAGATTGGATCATCGGGACATAAAGTTACGACACTTCTGGTTTCAGTGACTCTGACAAATAATTGTGCTCGCAGCGAAATCCGAGTTCTCTCTATAATAAATGGGTCGGCCATTTTCACGCGAAACAGATTAGTCCACGACGACGTGAGAATCGCGATATAATTTCGTGACTGAACATTTCAGATACCCGATTTGGTAATGTTTCTCACAGCATGATTGCACATGCCGCGACGTTTATTGCTATACTTATTATTACGTGGTTCATTTTCAGAACGGAAATGCCGGTCGGACAGCTAGTGATCGGTGTGAACGATTACGGACATTTGTTTTAGTCGCGTGAGACCATTTTTATTCATCATCACGTTTCGCTTTGTACTACATGCGACTATCTCATTAAAAAATGAAAAAGATTTTAATAAAATTAATAACAATGTTTTATCAAATTACATTTGCTGGTAATTAAAATGGTATACGTAATTATAAAAATTGTTTTATTTCTAAAAGGGGAAAGGCAATCGTTGTGGAATATTTGTACAAGTCGTATGACAATAACATTTCTACGTATTTAGTTAATTAAAATTTGTATTTTTGAATTTTATTTAATTACCGAATTATTTAAAATTAATGTATGAGACTCGCAGTCATTTTGAATCTAATTACTGAATCACTTTACAACATCGCAGAAGTAATATCTTCAAGAAAGTTGAAATTTGAACAACTACAATTGAAACAATTTCGCTTTTATTTAGAAATTATAGAATTTGTTACAAATGCAATTGATGTCGAGACTTACGAAGAAAGTAGCGCCTCGCATACTTGAACGCGCTGCGCTACTTTGCGCACCGGGAAATATCGTTCAGGCGCAGGGCACTCGGGCGTAAAAAGAAATAAGTACGCAATATTTACATATAGGCATACTTAATGATTTAATAACTTATTACATATGTATAATTTATGTTACACATTGGACCTCTTCGT
This sequence comes from Vollenhovia emeryi, assembly GCF_000949405.1. Lineage (NCBI taxonomy): Eukaryota > Metazoa > Arthropoda > Insecta > Hymenoptera > Formicidae > Vollenhovia > Vollenhovia emeryi. The sequence continues at coordinate 1,026,340 of NW_011967240.1, read as the reverse complement.
ACCTTTACGTGCAAAATCTCAAATCAATATTTCGTAATAATATTCATACAGTAAGAAACTTTCTTCGCGACGTAATCAACTAGAGATTACGTTGGAGCTTTGCGCGCGTACTCATTTCGCCATGTCGAAGAAATTTGCATCGCTAGTTTACTAATGCACAACCGTCATTCCAATTTATTCGAGGCATTCCGAGAGTTTTAGTGCTCCTGTTGTTGATTAGAACCGTTCGGAAACGTTGTGATCGTCACTTTGCATGATGAAAGTCAGCCAACGATACCACGGATGATTGCAAACGTCCAATTTTCCACTCGGCCATAGTTTAATGGTTTTCAAAAGCATTTGAATTACGAAGAAAGACCGTTCTCTTTGACGGGCGTTGCCAATTGCGCGACTAACAGCCAGCCTCCGAGTGTCCATCTTCATTATCAGCTCCACTTGCTTTAGTCGTCGCCTCCCGTCATGACTTCCATAAACTCTGAAAGCGCGCAAAATGCGTCGGTGTTAGCGTAATCAGGCGGCGCCTTGCATTTCCCGCGAGCTACAAACTTGGCGAACCACCCAAGGCGAGAGACTTATTGAACGTTCGATCGGCTTTGCTATTAGTGCCGGTTATGTTAAGCTTCGCTGACGTTGACGTGCGCGAAACAAATTTACTTGGCTCCGGGCTTCGTAACTTGAGCACATTTTAAATGAACTACTTGGCTTTCGAAGCGTGTCACATATTATCGTATCTCGTAAATCACGCTTGTTAGGTGCAATCTGGAGCATTTCTTAAACATATTATCTTAATAGTACAGTTGTAAGTTTTTGAACATGAGCAACAGTTTTTAATCATTACTGATACGATTCTAACGTTGAATCAAAGTAAAAGTTTTCTATAATTTAACATTTGATACTTATTTTGACCGTCTAACGTTATACTTTATCAAACTACTTTGAAATATTTGCTTCAGTTCATTCAAGAACAATTGAATTGAAAAATAAGTTTTAAAAGTTAGTCTAAACAATAGCTTCCCGAGGTTAAGAAGCAATACCGCGAAATAATAGAAGAGAGATATATATGATCAAAATACCGTCAAAATCGAGAGTCCCTGAGCCATCAGCGTCGATTTCTTCGATCATCAAATCAAGTTCATCCGGTGATAGCTTGTCGTCGAGTTCGTGAAGGATATCGCGAAAGACAGCAGTAGTTATGTAACCATTGCCCTCTTTGTCATACAACCGGAATGCCTCGCGTAATTCTTGCTGCATCGCTTCCGTATCCTCTTCTACCAAGAATCTAGCAGCTAGCGTGCAGAATTCTTCGAACTCGAGCTCTCCGGAACCTGTCAGTACAAGAAACGTATACATGATGAACCGTCAAGCATAGGGAATGTGATCGATGAACAATGAATGGAATTTTATTTACCATCCTCGTCGACTTCCCTAATGATTTCCTGCAGCGTATTTTCGCTGAGCTCGTAGCCCAACATGGTCAATATCGTACCTACCATGTTGGTGCCGATACTGCCCTTCTTTTCATGATCGAAAGCGTCGAAAGCTTTTTTCAACACTGCACAGTACAGAGATATATTCGATTAGCAACGTGATTTTAGATTATTCTGAATATTTTTCATGATAAAAGATATACTCACGAGCTTGCTGGTCTTTAGTTAGATCATCCTGAAAGCATGAGAGATACTTAATTATTACATGTGATTATACAAGATATTGATTCACTAAAAATAAAGTCACTAAAAATAAGATTTTAATAGTAAAAAAATTTAATAATATAATGCCAAATATAATTAATACTTTGTTATACCGTCAACATTTAAATTTGGTTAACAAATAACTTTCTATTTAATTTAATGTTTAATCACATTAAATGTTATTATGACTTTTAATCATATATTTAAATTGTATAGCTACCGATATTAAGACTTATAACTTATGAAATATTCTCGCGTTTATCAAAAGTATGACTTGCCATAGCGATGGTAACTATACGCGCTGCTCGTGGTACGTTAACGCCGACGGTTTATCCGGGTATGCACCAGATTCTGGCTGTGGACTTCTGTTTTAAGTGATCATAACGATGATCTTCTGGCACGTGATTGACCAGGTAATATCTACATCTCGAGTCTAGCGGTTTTCAAATTCATCGAGGACGTTCTCCCCACTCTATTTTCTTCGACGTATTTTACCCAATTATGCAGAACTTGTGGCAACCCATTTAATTTCGAAAATGATCCTAACCACTACCAGTCGTACTTTCGATTTGTCAGCGGCTGTTCCAAATTCTGACGCTCTTACGTTGACAAGATTAATGCGAACATGTCGCACGCGATTCATCTTGATGCAAATAATTAATTATGACGTGAAGGGTATAACAACCAGATACAGGTGTATCAATATTAAAGTTTATTTTTACATACTTATAACAGTTGAGTTTATTAAGAAGCAATTTAAATTTATTAAGAACTAAAATTGGCAGTTTTATATATTTATTTGAAAAATATATTAATGAAGATTTATACTGAAATTATTAGGAAATTTATATAATATTTTAGAAAAATTATGTTGCCAAATATGTAATGTGGTATTATGTACAAATACACCACGTCTATTTTTCTTATCACATAAAACTTCGCGATATCTCTCAAGTAATTGTATGTACAAGAGATATATGCACATTATTTTTTTATATTCTTAAATAAAAATTTAACTTTCGGCGTATTGATATAAGAGACTTATCTCTTTACACGAATAATTTATTATGATATGACATGTGTCTATTACGATGCAACATGAATTTATTAATTAAACAAATTTTTTTCTGCATATGTGATCTAAAACGATAGTGTATCATAATAGAACTTAAAAATATATTGCAGAAAAATAATTAATCTACTTAATATAAAGTCACGATGAACTGTTGCTCAAAGGTGACGAAATATTTTTTCAAGATTATGTTCTTATTGAAACATACAACGATACGAATTTTGCGAGCATTTGCAATTTTATTCGTAATTTTTTATTAAAACTTTTTTTTTCAATTTCTCTTTAAACTACGGTAAAATTGTCGCAAATCTTTTAACCAGACCTCGCGGAGATATTTTGTGAGCTTATATTGTCATTGAGGCCGCACAAGTAGTCCATTATGAAATTCTGCAACATGTCCGCATGGCAGAATTTACGAGACGTAATGTGTGACTGCGTGGACGACGTAACAATAGACAGAATTGGCACAGATGCCGCCGGTGGATTCATGGGTGATGCTGAGACCCAAGACGGTTCTATGCAATAATTGTGCATGTCTTATTCTTAGAGTCCTAATTATAAGCTCATAAAGCCCGGTGGCTGCTATTATATTTAGGCGATTTTACCGTTTACTCCGAAATACAGTCGCTTGCCATGCATTGTCAAACTCCTTGCACATGCCTTCGCAACTTTTCAATAGTTTACAATAGATTATGTTGCTGTCACTGAATCGAACATATAATGTTACGGCTGATGTGTGTGAAGCACGTGCCACCGTTGTTGCCAACACGCGAGCATATATTTTCAAGTGCGAATTTTTGTGTCGATAGTAATTATAATTATAATAGATTTTTTACAATATAGTGAGACTGTTACAGGGAGTTGTAGAAGCATAGGCATCTTTTTGGCGCCCATAGCAAGTATATTTAGAAAAACGACAATATATCCTTAACAATATACCAAACGTTAGCATCAACTGCAATTCGACATTGTCAAAATTGAACAGAAATTAAAATCTTATTCTTCTTAATAATTATTAAATTTTCTTTTAAAAATATTGAAGTTATATAAAAAATAATAAATATTACAATTTATGCATATGCTTAGTATATTGTTTCGAAATTTGAAAAAGAAAGTAATCTGATATCCCATTAAAGTTTAAAGATTATAATAAATATATACTGCTATCGTCCTTACAATTTATTAATTTAGATATTATTTTTTATATTTTTTGACACAATCGATGTCTATTAATTTTGTTCGATATATATTAAAATTTATAATATTATATATATATATATTTGTTACTTATATATATGTATGATTACACATAATTCCAAATAGTAAAATATACTAAATTTCGACATTTGAATTAAATTAACAGCTAGTGGGAATTCAATGTCAAAATCCTGGTAAAGAATAGCAGTTTTGTAATCTTGACAAAGTAAGAGCAGTATAAATCTCAAAGTACCAATTATTGTCGGTCTTATAGTTTGAAATATTATCTCAGAGACCCCGAAATCTTTCTCGAATTCTACCTGACATTTCGCAATCTATAAATATTAAGAGTTCTTTAGGATTTATCTTTGATCATCTTTCATCGCAACCCCGCAAAATAAATTTCACTACTTTTTCTTGTATGTGATAAACGAGCGAACTTATACTCTGCCAGCATCAACTTCGAAAAGATTTCGGCTTCTCTGTTTGTACAGGCACACTCGTTCGATACGTGGGCGATCGACATGGTGCATCTGCGCGGTGCCAAAGTCATAATTTATCCTGTCATGACCTCCATGAATTCTGTAACGTAAACGTTGAGTTAGTCAGGTATGCATAGAGGAAGACGAAGTGAATTAACACCTGTGTACAACGCAAGATTTCTCACCATCGAAATCGAGCGTGCCAGATCCGTCAGTGTCCACCTCCTCTATGATCATGTCAAGCTCCTCCGGAGATAATGCGTCATCCAATTCGTGAAGGATGTCTCTGAACACATCAGTAGTAATATAACCATTGCCTTCCTTATCGTACAATCGGAATGCTTCTCGTAATTCCTGCTGTATCGCTTCCGTATCAGGTTCCTCTTCGAGAAAGCGCGACGCTATTTGACAAAATTCCTCGAATTTTAACTCACCACTTCCTGAAACCAGAAATTTGTTCTATTATTAGTGTCCATCACGTAATAATATACACACTTTCTTAGTTGTAGTAGATTTTTAAATCTATTATATACTTAATTGTAAAATAATTTACTCTGACAATTTTTGCCAATAAATGACAAACGCGCATTTCTGGCTTCTAAACATAATAATAAAATAAATAATTTTTTATTTGGACAAATACTTTAGCTGTAAAATTTGTTTGAATTAAATATGATAAAATATTATTATTACTCAGGGAGACAGTTGAAAAATGCGATTTCTTTTTCAATCGACTTTCCTGTATATTGGATTAGGAATAATATGTATTTACCCCACGTATCAACTTCCAAAATAATTCCTGAAAGCTCTTCAGCTGGAATTTCGTGGCCAAGCATACCTAGAATTGTGCCTACCTGTTCCGTGCCGATACACCCTTTTTTGTCATGATCGAACGCGTCAAATGCCATTTTCAAATCTGTTCAGTACAATTGTTCTTCAATTTTTATATGTCCAACACTAAATATTTTAATTATAATCTCTAACAATAATTTTAAACTGATGGCATATTATTTATATCAATAATAAAAGTAACAGCGCTTTAATATGCAAGTATACTTACTTTTCAATTGATCTTTGCTAAGTTGAATTTCTTCCTGTAATCGAACTAAACTTGTTAATAACGAAATATTTACTCAAAATAGAAGCTATTAGAAATTTAAATGACAAAAACACGTAAACCACTGATTGAAAGACTTTCCGCGATTAATACCACATAATTAAATCGGGTAATTTTTTATATTTGTCATAAATTTACACAATAATTACCATGTTGTTAAAGTTCACTTTTCTAAAACTGTCAAATTAATCACAAAATCGGACGATTAACGGGTTCTTTTCAGATGCAGCTAACTGCACCGACGAAAAAGTGTTACTGAGCCGTAGTAAACTAATTAGCAGCGCGATACTATAGATACACACCCACAAACGGTGTTAATAGATCATCGCAATCATTCGAACCGAACTCGCTATAAAAAGACTTTGATTTAGGACGCCTTCACGACTGTCTCTTCGCGAAACAATTAACGTGCTAAAGCAATTGAATGAACATACGATTTTTTTAAGTTGGCATGTAAATATCTTTGAAAAATTTATATTACATGGCGTTATTAATTGTTATGGGCACGCGTTCAGATTTTGTAAAGGTTATAATTTTACATTTTTTAGTAAAAAAAATTACTGTAACGTCGAGAATTTTTCTTACTTTCTATTCATATAGTTTTACACTTTCCAAGTCTATTTATTCAAATAAAGGGAATTTTTTTGAAAATTATATATCTAACAAATCATTAAAAATTATAAGTAATCGAATACTTTGACTCTTTTTTCATGGAGTTCATTTTTTATAGTTTATAAACGACTTGAAATTAATGTATCTGTTATTTTAAAACGTTTTCCTTTTCAAATAGACATAATCAATACTTGATTTGTATTCAGAAGTGTTATAATCTAGGGAAGAATTTGTAGCGTATCTGATGTTATCTTTGTATGACGTAGATGTTAGTTATAGCGAATGATATTTATAGCGAATGATAGTTATAGCGAAATTATCGCTTCCCCCGCACAGCGAACTATTCGTGAACGTGAAAGCAGTTATACATTGCATCGTATCGTACATATAGCGGTTTGGCATTGCATCCTTTTAGAGAATTGCAGTGGATTGCTGACAGCTTGTACGTGAAAAAAATTATCTGGCAACTACCTTTAACCTCGATATATAATCCTTACTAGCCAATCAGATAAAGCTTCGACGTTAAATCGAACTACTGATCTAACCACTAAAAATAATTCTGGGGAATCGCTTCAGTACCATAATAAACGACTCATTGCAAATCACTAAATTTAGGACAGTTAAAAGTGCACGGTTTCACCGATCATCTTGATTTTATCAATTCAAATCTATATGTGTATTTGTCTGTAATTTTCCAAATTCAATTATTTTTTAATTTTTACCTTTGACATAAAATATATTGTTCCCTCAGAAATCAAACTAATCAATTCTATGCAAAAGTAGAAATAACTGAAATAAAATTATGACTTCGCCATGTAAGTGATTATGTTCTGGTACTAAAATTAAGAAATTTTAAAAAGTATAGTCGATTAGTTTGCAAATTCTTTTAGAAATATCTTCGTTATCGATTTTCGTTTTTCATTTTTCTCAATTCTTTTGCAACCACACAATATTATTAACGTAATCTATTATATGTATTCTCAGAACCTGACATTGACTTTGGGCTGTTAGCCAAATTTAGCTTAGCCCAAAGTGAACCGAGAATTCCAAACATATTCATTAGCTAACATCATGCAGGATATAGAGTTTGAAATTTGAATACACATTGCAAAAGAACATTTGAATTTGGTAATACGTATGCTAAAACAATAATTAAGCAACAATTTAATTTAAAAACAGTTTAGTTTAAAAAGAAAAATATTTATTATATTTATCTTCCTTTTCAGTTCTATATTTTTTTATTTGCAATATTCTTTTATGATTTTTCTGAAACAAAATTTTTTATAACAAAATTAGAAAGCTTGTAATTTGATGTAATGAGTCTAAAAGAAGTAATTTCATAATATGTTATACCATGCATATTAAATCGTCTCAGAATCATTTTCGTTCATGTCTGTTACCGTCGATAATTGAGCATGATATAAATACGGAAACGGCGATAAGGGTAGTGGGTTCGACTTCCCGGTTGGTGTTGAAGGCTCTTTTTAACTTCCACGAATTCAGCTACGATAATATCGCTTTAACACCAGAGATATCGTATTATCGCTCTCTATGCTCGACGCTGAGGTTTCTGAGGTTTCCTGCGAATTAGGTTTTGTATTGGCGGTAACGATATGACATATTCATTCTCCTTCAAGTTTTGCGAGATAGCCGATATCACGTCTTCAGTGGCACATTCGTTCGGAAGTTGAAGTGCTTTTGCGCAAGTTGAAGTGCTTTTGAAAGCACTAAAATAACGGTTCTGCGCTTCACGATCACGACTCAGTTTCTTTTTCTTAACATCGCCGGTGTCATCGCACCGTGACATGAGAGCGACACTGACGAAACTTAATATTGAGAAAACTGTAGCTAACGCGTGATAATCGTATTTGCGTAAGAATTTGGATGCGAACGATGTAATTAGATCCAATTTGACGACGAGAAGGTGATATTATTTAATGAACAAATTGTGTACACAAATTTGTTTCGGACTGCAGATCCTGTAGGCGAAAGGAATCCTTGACTCTGTTGACGCATCGCATCGATCTTTTTATACCAATTATGCCCGATCGCGCGTTGATAATGAATTAAATTAAGGATAGGATCGTGCAAATCTGATAGAACGACTAAAACATTTTTAACTTCTCTACCTCCCTTGTGGAGCAATTTCACATCGTAACGGTACTGTTAAATTGATCGCGGTTGTCGAGAATATTTGAATTTATTCGAATTATTTAATTAAATCAGTTGGTTACCAAAAATGTCGCAACTAATACGAATTATCTATAGCGCTAGACATGGTTGTAGACATATTTGAAATAATTGTCGCTATTGATGTTACACGGTTACATATCACGATATCAGCATTTATTGTATTCGACACAGCTTTATCGTAAAAAATTGCGAACATGAAAGTTTTAACCGCATTGTTTTTGAGCTATCAGGGATTTTCTCACACGCGGGTAATCTCTAATCTTGCATCCATTTGCGGCTGCAATCGCAATGCCACAGATCGTTACCTATCGGCAGACCGAAATAGGGATGCCACTGAATTATCGAATCGAACAGGCCTTCGGGCAAGGTTGTGATACGGTTGTGGCTCATCAGCAGGCGCCTCCCTTCAAGTAGCGCCCACGGCACATGCCATACCTACCATATCTTAGGTACACCTCTGCTCATCAGTATCTGTTTCACAGATTCGGAGATAGACTCGAATGCATATGCGCAAACAGTCTTTATATGCTATTCCGATAAAGAAATAGAGAGACACTGCATCGGGTACATAGCTTCCTTTAAAATTTTTTCTACTTTGAAATAACTGTTACAGATTGTTACGATATTTAAATATTTTTAGATCGGTAGAAAGAAAGAGAAAATCAAGGAAAATTAATATAGGTGTAACAAAAAACTTTGTAAAATGTTATTCGTGTAATTTTGTGCATGCTGCAAAATATTAATTGGCCGAGAAGTTAAATATTTCATTAGCAATTATGTTTTCATTAATTTTAATACGATTTGCTGTACGTTTAATTTAAATTCTCTCTCTACATTTACATAATTTCGATTAAAGCATTTAAAATGATATTAAAGATCAGGAATATCTTCTCTTCGAGAACAAAATTACATAACACCTTTGACATGTTGCTAATATACCAAATACTATTACTACGTCATGCTGTTCGACCAATATATCCTAGAACGTTCTGGCATCAAATCTAGAATCTGTTTGCACTCGACATTGATTAATGTTATCTCATGCTCCTGTCGATACATATCTCGTATTGATCATCAACGTTACTAAAGAGGACCTCTGATAAATTGTCTCGTATTTGTATCTCAGTTAAACCATACAATACGTATTCGGTATAAAAATAATATTTTAACCCGATGTATTTAAATTTATCGATGTTTTAATTTTGTCCATAAAAAAATATATATATACTTTTGCAATCTGTTATAGGAAGTGAAATGAGTAAGGGTAAATGATAAAAATTAAATAAGGGTAACAATAAATAGCGTTTCTGCTTATATCATTTTTATTCATTTGAAAGTTTCACATATACACGTTAATCATTAACGACATAATAAACAATGACATATAGACATTAGAATTTGAGTAGCGAGTCGCGAGTCGATAAGGGAAAAATGTTTCATAATACATACATATCACGTAATAGTTATCATATAATGACCATATATATTTAACATTATGTATAGACATATACAGACGAAGTTCGTGTATGTGTGTGTCATATTATAACCATATATATATATATATAACATCCATATAACATTAGGCGTGATTTAGTCTCGTGTTTCCGTGTATTCGTTTAGATATGCGTGTACAGGTATACGTATCTCTGCCTAAGAGCATTTATGCGGAAAGACGTAGACGCGTAAGTGTACATTGATTCAAGAACTAATCTTCTTTTTTATCTAATTCCCACACGGACTTGATTCTTATATACGTAAGAATTACGCGTCCTTTATCTATATAGAAGACAGTGAAGAGAAGGGGAGATGAAACGCTCGTAAGACTAACGTGTCGTGTTTCGGCCATGTAGGTGGCGTTTGTAATACGTGTTTATGCCGTGTTTGGTGTGGGCGTGTGTGTACTGGGGTGGTAACGTGTTAACACAGATACGAGATTTCTGGAGTCGTGCGAAGAAGCGACGTGTGAGCGAGCACCGAGATTACAAAGGTACATCCTTCGATCGAGAGTTAAGCTCCGTTTATCCTCCTTACGCGCGGGTAGATCCTGGGTGGGACCGTCGATAATTTCGTTTACACGTCCCGCTAACGAACACACATGCGTATGCATATCTATATATGTATATAGGTATCATCGTGTTCGCGCATACACGCGTTTACGCGTCTTCAGGGTATCGCGCGCTTATTAAATGAAGTAAGTATGGCGAGCCGGTCGTGCGCCCGTCGGGCGTGCCGGCAACGATTCGACCACATTGTAAGACGCTGTACAAAAATATCCGCTTATAATAATTAGTAATAATAAATCGGCGCGCCCGACGAGTCTAGCGCCGGCACCCAGCGATATGTCTCGTATGGTTCTGCGGGCTTGACGTCCGGCGATCTGTGCCTAATCCTTTCGGCCGATGCGGCAGCTGATAAGTATTCTTTGCTGTACAATGCCCGTTGAAACGTTAGAACTTTGGAAACGCGATTTCGCCTCTCAACTTTGTGCAGTTATTATTAGAGTAGAAGCATAAAACGTGTAGACAATTCTGTATGCATTGTACGAGTGCATTGTACAGTGCCTTGTCATGTACAGAGCATCTTAACAGCGTATACCGCCGTATGGTATCCAGCGGAAAAGATTAGAGTCGCGCAAACTCCCGTTTTCACTTTTGTTTCTAAAACTTGTCTAAAGATATGTCCTAACATTCGAGCCGGAAGTTCTTCGATGAAGCAAACTTTTGCACGCGCGGGCAAATAATCCATTCAAACTTTTGCCACGATATCTTCGTTCAGTTTCAATTAAGTAAAAGAATATTGAGAAATTGAGAAATAGGAGAAATGTGTAGAGTAAAGAGAACAAAATGTCAAGTAACGCGAAACATTGTCAGGAGAATAATCGAAGTACAAAATGCTTAAAAGGCGATATAAAAGAGCTCTTTTCATCACATTTCTCGGCCGCAATTTTTTTTAACAGCAATATATATTCCAAACTTCCGACTCAGGTAATTATGCTATTTCGCTAGTTTTACTTTCGTCTCTATCAACTTGGTTTATAACTCACTGCCGGTTACACGCTGCCGTTTTTCTCTCCTTAATAATCATAATTGCGTGTAGTTAAGTTAATCGCAAATGTGAATTATTCGCATGTAATTACAAAACAAGAAGATTTAAACATCGACATCAGATATGCCTCGTACGAATCCTAAGCTAAATGTAGGGCCTGCAGAGGATCGCATTCGGCGTATCGTATAACTTTTATCATTCAATATATTAAGATTAAATTTGACGTAGCAATCACGAACTTTTACTCAGATCTCATATAAAAATAAAAATTTTACAACTGACAATAAAACAAAGCAAAGTGTGTGGGTAAAATAATAAAGGTGGACTTTGCGGATTTAAGTAGAAACCAAATTTTCCAACGCCAGTGTGTGCCCGGCAGTTTTATACTCTATTATCAATATAACTTCTTAGAAAAAACATCTAGTGCATATATGTATATATAAGAGATATAGGTATATATAATATATATCTTTCATAATTGTAAAATAATGCATAATAATATATATATATTATATGTAACGTACATATACATATATGAATATATGTATATGTTAACAAATAAATTCTCTTAAACCTCGTACGTTCACGATATGTATACGATCTTTAGTCGTTATAGCTTCGTCAAGCCTTAAATCGACTTAGTTAATCAATTTATCTTACAAGTAGACTTGGGCGTATAAATGATATGTGTACGTGTGTATTGTGATATCATCATCTTAGCTCGGGAATTAGATCACTGTAGCAATCGTACGAATTTTTTCAGAGTATAGATCCAGCGGTCTCATTAACCAAGCCATGAATGTTTAATAATTTGCGCGACACATAAGCAAAATAAGTGCAAAACGCCATTGCTCGTTAGATTTTAACATTTATTTTTAAATCAGGTGAAATCTTACAGTAATACAATATAATTCTTCCGTTTCTATTTCGAGGTAAAAATTTAAGTAAAATATTTCATTGTTATTTTCAATAAAAATTATTTTGTTTACATAAATTCGTACTGGCTTGCTGAAGTAACGGACTTAGTAAATTAGAAAAAAGATTCTAATATTTGATACGTAAAAAAACATTGGTAACAGGAAACTTTAGCAGTTATCCCAAAAATTCGGATGTCCTCTGAAACGTTCAGCTTCGAAATTCCCTTTCGAAAGCTCATCTTGACGCGCCGAGTAACGCATACCGGTGACCTCAAATATCCCGCTGTGCGGCGTATGCGCCTTACAATAATGCCTTAGGCTTAATTCTATTTTATTTTCATACGTATCGAATAGCAAAACACATGTTACTTTCTGCGTTAGCACTGTGATCAGCACTACGTCCTGTGAACTACTTCTCTGTCTCTTGTATCGATCGATCTTCCGCACGGACGTCTTCGCTGAGAAACGCGTTCGTCGCTGGATATGCATCGCTGAATATATTCGTCGAACGTTTTTCGAAGCGAAACGCGCGAAATGTGTTCTCGTGTACCACGATCTCCCGAACGTACGGGGAATATTCTTAGAGAAGAGAAATATTTTAAACACAACTGACGGATATCATGCTCCAACGATTGTTTGTGTCTCGTGATCATCGCGAACACGTACGTCACATACGTTTCCTTCTACAAGATGACGCAATTTTCAGGGCACACGTGAACTGTCGCGGCGGCGAAGTAACCGAGTCGTAAAGCGGGCGCAACGAGGCGTTTGAATAACCGCGTTTGTACTCTACCGGCTTTGACAAGTGTCGGTTTCCTGTTGAGAGTATCGTTGGGAGTATTACGTGTCATCAGCACAGTCGTTATCTCATTTCGCGCAGTCGGGTCTTTGCGAATCGAGTTAAGTATTGGGGCGATCTCAAGATGTTAGCGACTACCGCGCGGGGAACATTCTGGCAGAAAAGTTGATAAAAGATGTATGTCACGAGAGTATCGTATTATTCTTTTAATCCTCGCGTTTTAATGGACCCGTTCTATACCTTAATCAACGTGTCTTGATCAATAAGAACCATTCATGACATAACATATTTAAGCAAGATGGTCGATTGACCTACTTTCTGACAATTTCTTTCTGGTGGATATAAGACGTTACAGCCATCTAAAAAATTGCTGCGAATTTCTAAGGTGAAAAGGACGTTGAATAATAAATAAGGGATAAATAATGCCGTCCTGGAAGATCGTGGTACACGGAGAATACGAACGGAGGATGTCGATTATTCGCAGCGCTGTGTTCAACAGGAACGCATTGATATGTATATAACGAGTGGCCCGAAATCTGACTTCCGGCCACTCGAATCCGCTAGTGAGTAGACTACGTCTCGCGAGCTTAACGGATAACCACGAAATAATTGGCAACGATGCTGATATGTAACGTTCCGGTGAAGAAAACTCGTGCGCTCCTCGCGAGCGAGAATTCTACGGTCCACTGTTCGATCGTGCGATCGACGTTTGTTCCTAGCAATCGCTCAGATTCTGTACCATCGAATTACATAAAACGAGTTGCATCTTGCTGCACTTTGTTATTGTAGTTTTTAGTCGGTGGAAGTCTTTTCGACGAATTCACAAGCGGCAAGCTGATTGTTCGCTATGATTGCAATTCGATCGTAAAGCATCTGAGGGCTCTATAAATAACAATGACAGTATTAGAAATAAATCCATCGCATAGCAAACGTGTATCTCCTGCGCACTGCTCGTTATATTTTAATATCTAGCGGTCCTGCAGTGTCTGTGATTATCATTTCGACATGCGGGAATTGAAGGGATTGCTCGTGATACTTACTGCGATCTGTCTTGCCGCAACGATTAACTTTTTAACACGATCATTGTACTTTCACGAATTGCGTTTCACGGCCTTGATCAAACGCAGCGAATAAATTGGGCTTACGGCTGGACATCAAACGTTGTCACGAAAATTGATTCATTACGGTATCAAGTAATTCATAAATGGCACCGAAAAGGAATTCAGATGTGTGTCGATTCGATTGAAATCCAAATAGTTTCTCGCGGGCAATAAATGGATTTTCATACTGAAGACTCGATCGAACCAAGTGTTCGACAAGGACTATTTCCGACGATTCGACCGGGAAAGAAAAGATCGCGGAAACGTCCGGCGAGTGTCCGGGAGAATTGAAAGAATATTCAATTTTTAAACGATCGATTGTCGCGATTTGCCAAACGCTATATGATTGTCCACGCGGGATCGCATCGCATGAACACGTGTCTGCACAGAAAAGCAGCCATCGCTATACGCATGTAATGTACCTTTCCGCACGCGAAACAGACATATGTCCTCGCGTGCCTTCTGGGAAATAAGAAAAGCAGCCTCCCAAGGGGCAAAGGAATCAATCATTCCTACCAGTCGCTTCGATCGTAGCAATCCGTTCGAATAATGCTAGATGCTTGAGGTTCCTTTCGTCAGCCAGTATTCAAATCTTGTTATGACACAGCCGATCGTGACAAACGGGCATCGTGATAACGCGCCGATTTTTCGTGTCGCAACTCCCTTGCGCCGTTTCCGTAACAGGCCGCGTCTACCATGAACCGTGCTAAATTATCGCGATGGTACGTGATAAAGTGGCGTTTCACAAATTCTGCAAAAGGATAGCCATCGTGGAATCGTGACGCGTCTCCGCTATCGCGTCACGATTACCTCGAAAAGCGAGAAACACTTCCTTCGTCTTTAGAATCGAGTAACGAAATCGAAGATTTATAATGACCTACAGCAATTGTCTCGAGTTCAGTAACGGCTGAAAATGGCAAGTACGATTCTTAGTCGTCGAAACGAAAAGTCGAGCCCGTCTGTTATCACGATACCGCGCATCCTTGCGAGATTTACACGAGAACAGCAGTAAGAACTACCAGCGGTAGTGTCGCGTCGACGTACATTCTACACCCAGTAGACGACGACGAGAATTTCCCGGCGTTCTTGCCCGCGCAGCCCATCCTGTCGAGGGGGATGTTCTGCACGGAATATTCACGATGTTCCGCAACCATCGTACAGACTGACCGCTTCTTCGACATCATCTCGTCGTCCTTGTCGCGCAAATTTCCGAGCCACGCGGCGTACCATCGTAGCTCGCAGTCGCAAATCAAAGGGTTATCTGCGCGAGAGAAAAAAAAACGGAGCAGAGAAAAGATGAAATTAATCACATCGTGCGAAATAAATGGGGCTTCTACTGAAATCTGCTTTCGATAAAAGTCTGGCTTCAACGACGTTATTTTATTCGGTTATCACTTTAGATATTCATTAAGACTTATGTAGTAAAGAAGATATCAATGGCTTTTGAAATATATCGCACTCGCTTAAATACTATAAACGTAGTTCAGACAAAAGGAGGTTAATAAAAGCTTCGGGATTATCGTATATTCGACTGAAAGAAGATTAACGTTAAATGTTGGAAAAAAGGAAAATGATATGTTACCTGTTATATCAATGTGACGTAGAGTATCAACGATGTTCTCCGTAACTTCTTCTGAGATATGTGTGAGCCTGTTGTTTTGCAAATTTAGAGTTTCTAGCGAATTGAGATTTTCGAATACCAGAGGCGGGAGTATTTTAATCCTGAAAAGATTACGTAATAATGTAGAATGCTGGGCACGTATATTAGAAAAATTGAAATGCTGTTCGATCTAAATTTCCAAATTGTATATGTGTGGAAGAAAGCGGTATTACATATTTTTCTGCAGATTAAGGAAAGTGATGGAATCTCCGTAGCCCGTGAAAGCGTCCTCCGGAAGTACAGTGATGTTATTTGACCGCAAATCAAGATGACGTAAGCGATGCAAACGTCGCAGAGCGTCGCTCGGTACCGAATGCAAATTATTATCTCCCAGTCGTAAATATTGTAGATTTTCTAAAATAAAAGATTGAAAATTATGGCGGAAGAAACATATTAAAACATGAAAACTGGTATGTTTAAGATATAAAAAATAAAGCCAGTAATTCGAAATTCTCTCGTAAAAATTTCCATGGTGCACTAACTTCTTTCAAAAGGGGCAAATTGATTTTCTCGTACGATGACACAAATAACGTAATTAAAATAGTCATGGATATGAAATATGTATATTAGAAAAAGTGATAGCAATCTAACTTGCAGTGCATGGCTTCGTTACGTGAGGAACATTAATAATAGCCCGCGAGAGTTACGACACGCTCAAACGAACTTCTTTCGATGAATTGTAGCTAGTTATAATTAAATCAAGCTACTCGTAGTGATGAATAAACACTCGATCAATCGGGAAGAATTTACGCAAGCATGAATCAAATACTTCGTTCAAGAGCTTTAATTGGATCCTTCAAATACATGATTGAAAAGTTCTAAATGGATGGGCTTCTAATAACAAATTTTAATTAAATATTGGACTACGGATAGAAAAATATTTAGCAGATAGTTAAGAATAATTTTATACACCGAAAGAACACATATTGCTATAATATAATACTTTATTCAATACACTGGTATAAATAAAAGCACAATATATTCTTACATTACAGAAACGCTTTGCAATTGATATCTGTTTGCTTTTGCGTTTTATTGTATAAAATTATTCCCCACACAACAGGATATGGAAAAAATTTTTTCTTCACTATATTCATATGTTATTAATATTTATTTATAACAGGCGTTCGCGTCTGATTTAATTATTTATCTTATTGATTGCGAAGCTAACCGTGTTGCTCGACCGAACTGTCGATGCTGTACGTTCACACAATGCTTTGTCGAAATATTGTCTTGGTAGTCGAGCTTGTGTTCATAGGATGCAGCAAGATGAAAGGTAGTTTGTAAAGTGTCGTTCGCTCGTTTATATCCACGTTCCCAAAGGGAACCGATTGCCTCGCCGGCAAGCAGCCATAGCATGCGGTAGATTTAAATGCTAAGCAGTTGTATCGTTCGCCACGATAAATAAAGTAGAACGTGATCTGCAGAGACTGCAGAAATTTTATGGTAAACTGAACACGAGGCCGCACACCAATTCTGCGGCTACACCGAAATCGGGCATTAAGACGATTTATCCATACAAGTTTAAAGTATGCAAATACATAGAAGTATAAACAAATATACAGGGTGTCCCGAAATTCGAGGATAAGAAGATTGCAGCACGAAAGTTCGTAAAAACTTAAACAATGAAATTGTATTCCATATTTTAAAATAAAGCAACATTTTAAGTATGTAAGAATTTAAAGTAAAACTAATCGTAAGCATTGGTTAAAGAGTCATCTGTCATCTGTCGATGATCGCGAATGTGTTCGACATCTAATACCATTGCACGTACGATACACAGATGACTCTTTAACCAACGCATATGATTGGTTATATTTTAAAGTCTTATACTTAAAATGCTACTTTATTTTTAAAAATGACATGTATTTTTATCACGTAATTTTTCACGAACTTTCGTGCTGCAATTTCATTATCCTTGAATTTCGGGGCACTCAGTGTATACAAGTTTAAACTGTATGCTGTATAATTAATTTAAAAAGCAGAACAACGCACAAGCGTTAATTATTCCTTTGCGCATTGTTAATAAAAATATTTTCCGTAGCAATTTGTTACACGTATAAATATATGTTTTGTTAGATTTTTAAATGCTTTATTTAAAAGAAGCAGTGGATGAAAAATGGTATTGATATCAGACGTGCTACAATTTAGTCATTTTAACGTAAGTGCTGTGTTCGTGTATCCTTGGTTAACAAGTTAAACACAGCTACGCTAGACTACACTTACCCTCAAGACCGATGAACGCATTGGCATCCACGTGGGTAATCTGATTTCCGTCGAGTTCCAAAGAATTTAATTGCGTCAAGTGAGAGAATACACGCGCCGGGACCTCACGAAGGTGATTGTGCGCCAATCCTAATGAATCGAGCGCTTTCAATCCTGAAAGGATAAAACGTTTTATCGATGAGCCCATTCATTTAATTGTATGAAATGCTCGTTATGCGTTCATTTTATAAAAGGGCTTTATTTATATGCAGATTGAATACATATAGTAGATAAAAAAAGAAGTTGGTTTAATTAAAGTTACAATTGTTCCGCAAAATGGGATCAGCAGAAACTGAATTGTTAAATAAGACACGTCTTATAAAGTAAAATGGATTATTGATTTTACCTTCGAAATCTCCTTCTTTTATGGTCGATATGCGATTCTCTTGCATTTCTAATTTCTTCAACAATTCTAACGAAGATAAAGCTTGAGTTGGGATCCTCGTGAGTTCGTTTCCGCCTAAGTTAAGTCTTTTGAGTCTCCGGCTAAAAGCGTGAAAATTAAAAATATTAAAATTAAGCTGAAATATTGGGATTCACTTTTTACTCGAAGCTTCTTATAATAATGTAAAATTTCGGTAAAGTCACAAAAATTTAGAAAATAAATTATTCTAAGCTATTAACCAAGCAAATATATTTTTCAGTTTCTTTTGGATAAAAGAGCTTTCTGATTTGGTTTGTAACTTAGAGTTTATAAAATCAGTAAAGAGTGACTTACTTATCGAGTCCTTTGAATGCATCTGGTTCTATACCGGTGATCTTGTTCTCATAAAGGGTGAGGATTTCGAGTGTGTCGAGACCTTCGAAAGCACTATTGTGGAGGGCTGTGATTTTATTACGGTTTAAATTCAAAATCAGGAGATGGTGGAGGTCTCGTAACGCGACGGATGGAACGATACTCAGTGAATTTTGGGAGAGATCCAGCTGTGTCAATCCCGTTCCTGTAAGGAAGTGTATTATTTGATTCCGTGTTTGCATTCGCGAGAACGCTTCTATAAACCTTGTAATTTGACCAATCCTGTTTCCGAGAATTTGTCCAATTTAATATAATAATTTCACAGATTCATTTTATTTCATAAAAATTACTTGGTTAATTAATAATATATATTTAATATATAAAACGTAGCGTATAAGTTTGGAATTTATTATTTCTAGTTATTAATTAGTACAAGGCACATTTTAATAGAAGGCAAATTTTAAATGTGATGCTGTCTGAATTTTTATTGAAAAAACTGGAGTTATTTAAAAATTATTTTAACGTTAGCTAAACTCGTGTTTAATTAAAAGAATTGATTTGCATTATACATATATATCAGAAAACTTCGAAATTACGTAGGTACATTTACATATGTATACACACGTACAAGAATGAATTTTATTTATATATTTGTTGAAATTGCTTTGCGTTTTGCGAAAACTGGTTAATGGTTATTTCGCAGAGCATAAAATGCCGCAGCGACTAATAGCACGAAGTTTCGGATCCTTCCTATTTTATATATAATTAATTTGCTGTAAAACGCACGATGCCCGCGCGAAACCGGTTGGGAAATAACGTTTTCTATGTTTAATGTACTTTCGACGTTGCAAGTTAATGCAACTGAGTGATGTCGCGCCGAGACGCCTCGCAGTGCCGCATTCTCATTAAGCTCCCGGTACACGCGATGCGGTTATCTCTGCGTAACTTGAATACGGCAGGTGTAAAAAGAACGTATTTTCTAGTCTCTCATAGTAATTTATTCCGAATCCGGATGGCTGTAAAGGCGACGTGGCAATCGAGTGAGTCCGGGATTTCGTAAAAGATTTAAAGGCGGGTTAAATTTACGACGTTAACGTGGATCTTGCGTGACAGATTGAGTGCTTTAATGTTGGCTTTAATTTATTTAAAAAAACTGGCTTTAAATCGCCCATGAAAGTTTTCTGACACTTGAGGACACACCGTTAAAGCATCGTTTCACGCCGTAAAAAAATATTACATGGAATGAAAAAATATTATATGACGCGTGGAATACTAGCTTTTTTCACTACTTCTCATTTACTGACCGCGATGTGCTTTGAAAAATTAGAACGTTGAATACCGCTGATATATTCATGAGCGAACTTAATCATGAATTGACTTTTCTAATTTTCTTTAGAAATTATTTCTAAAGGATTCTAAAAACTTGAATATTTGCATGAATATGTGAATGTACTAGATTACTTAAAAATTCATGATCTGGTCATTACTTGTCAAATTATCGTGAAATGTAAAAATTACTATCTTAATAATTTTTCAAGTCAAAGATATTAAAATATTTAGTATTTAGTTTGTTATAACATTTAGCTTCGTATGTAATTAATGTTTGTGTGTAACTGATACTTTCGTGATGTGACCTTTCGCAGTTCTATTGAGGTAAATTCAACATTCGGTAATGCATAATGGGTTTTCCAAAAATAATTTGAAAACCTTAATATCGTAAATATCACTAGGCCACGCTGAGATGAAATTAAAACAAAGATAAAAGCATAACAAAATTGTTGATTCGAGGAAATTAGTTCGGATTTTGCAAACAAAATTGATTTTATAAACCATCTTGTTTTTTTTAAATCTTACATTGTACATTTTGACGAAACGCAAATGACATGGATTTCATACATTGCTATTTTCTCTGGCAACGAAATGAAAATGTTCAGCTCTCTTTGGCGTGCCCCATTGATATTTCTGTTAAACTCCGCTGTAATCGAAGACGATCCGTACCACTCACCGATAGAACTAAGGGAAGATTCTTCGAGCACCGCGAGGCTACTGTTGTGAATGGTGAGGTGGCGTATGTCGAGCCCGAGAAACACGTATCCCTGCAACTTGGGCAGGTTGTTATGCCTGAGCCTAAGATAGAATATCACGAGGCTCGGCCTTCCCTTAAGCACGGCCATGGCCTTGGAGATGTGTTGCAGGTCAGTGATCTCGCACACAATGTCCAGGCCGGATTTCTTGACGCTGCAGTAACAGGGCGCGATCTCGCTGTGGGACGGACAGACGCTCGACGTTTGCGCTAAGCTCGTCGCCAGAATGAGGCAGAGCAACCACACCAGCCGCCACACATCCGACAAGGCTTGCTCCCTCATTTTTCGTGCGACTCCACGCTTCACCCCCGCGACTTTGTCACAATGGCCGAACCTCCCGTGCCTTGCTTTCGCCCTCCGTGTCTATCCCCCTGGCGTTCACTCTTGCTTTCTGTCGGCCGCACGCCTCTTTCCAATCTTCCCCTCGCGCCGTCTCCGTTTCTGTACCTGCAGCCTGCTACTTAGCCTCTGCTCTTCTCATATCCATTGTTCGCTCTGCCACGGTGTACTAGTACACCGAGTCTGCAAGTAAACGGAAGCTCGGTAAATCAAAGAGAGATATGTAGCTTGCGCAAGATTGATTTTTAAATGTAACGCAAATGAAATATTTCCAACCTATCTATTATTAATGTCATAAATGTTGTTACTTTGTTACGGAGGTAATAATGTCGATTCAACAATTTCTTTTTTCTCAAACGTAACGTGCCTCTTTACAAATCTATTATAATACTCGTTGGTCAATACATTTACAGAAAATACGACGTCGCAATAACACTTCTCAAATATCGTGCAATATTTGCCCCCCTTCAGTTTAATATTTATCCAATAACTATGTAGTTTATATAGAAATGGAAGATGGAAATTCACTGGAATTATTGCTAGCGCAGAATAGCATGCATATTCTGGCACGAAGCAATAATGCTGTATACGAGCGGTATTTTGATCGCACTGGTGTGCTGCAAACTTATAATACGAAAATATTCATGTATATGCGTAATAAACGTCAACTTATTGGCAGTTACGATAACTGCGCGAAACTTCTACGCAGAATCGTTAATAACTGTAGTAACATTACATTTTAGTATCCGTTAGTGGAGCTATATGCAACGTTACAATGCTGTTAACATCTTCATAATAATGCCACTAAAAATGTAGCATGTCGAAAAACACAAGTCACTCTTGCATTTTGTTCATATATTTATATTCAACGTTTGTTAATTTATATATGAACGCTTTGCAAAAGTAAGCGCTAAAAAGAATGTATCTTTCTCTTTTGAACATATTAAAAATTCATTTTTTTTATTACAAAATTACAATTCCAGGCAAGAATAATTTTATAATAAAAATATGAACAAGTAAAGTTAGCTCAGGACCTATATAATATAAATCAGATGGAAAGGAGGACGCCAAATCGTTACTTAGATCCGAGCAAGACAAAGGTAGCCCAATAATTTAAAAACGGTATATGTATTCACATATTAAATTTAAATTGTTGGAACTGCCTTTATCTTGCTCGGACCTAAATAATGATTCAGCGTTCTCGTTTCCATTTGATTTAAAAATATGAATTTAGCCTCCATTGAAATGGCTAAAATTGCGATGTGGGTCAAAAACATTAGTAGCACATTTATATTTAAATGTGTTAATATTTTATTGTCATGAATTTTCATTATATGGCTTTTATGCTAATCCAAAAAAATAAATTCTATTTCGTTTTGTAACGATAAAATGTTTGTTAAGGAAAACTCGACTCCGAATTTATGCCTGTTGCTGTCGAATTTTCAGATTAGTGCGTAGGTCCATCTTGTGATAAGCTCGCGGCGTGGTAACGCGCCCAAATGCTTGATGAGCAATTTACGCTTACCGAGCCATGCGGCGGATACCGTGTCTTCTTCTAGCTCGTAATATACTCAATGGAAGACGCAAAATAAAGTGACGATGCGTACTCGCGTGATCACTAGTCATCGCTTTTGATGTCACTGCGTAATAGTCAATCGATTAGCTAATCGACCGCAGGCGCGCCACACCGACGTCTTCTCGAACACTCTCGCATCCTTGTTACGTAACAAATACACTCAAGCGATTAACAAAGTTCGCAGATGTCCACGAGGAAAACTCGTCGGCTCCTAAAGCGAACGCGCTTCAGCGCACTGCAAGTCGGAAGTGGGTCAATTCTCACATCGCGCGCGAGTATCGTTATCACTCTCCCGATGATGATATCTGAGGGAGTCTCGGGACACAATCGGCCAAGTAACGCCGATATTGTGCGACGAATGTGACACTACTACGGGAGTAGCTCGCGATACCACTAGCGTGCGTGAATGATTTATTTTCCCGATAAACACCTTTCACCACAGTCCACACGCTCCACCTACGCAGCCGCAAACCCGATCAACAAATTCGCCACGGAGCTTCCCGCCACCACCCACGACGTAATCACTCACTGCTTCCCCATTTGGCAGTAATATTCGCACCGCTGTCCATCCGGCGCAATTGCGCCGCGAGAATCGCGCTCGGTAGTTGCGTCACGATGTTATCGTCGTTCTGCAGACAGTTATTGACAGGAGCGGCATCAGTGACTCGTTAGCGTGGAATCAGCCTCCCGGTAATTTTCCCGGAAGAAACGTATCCGCGGTGGCGACGCGCGTCCGATACGCAATTCCCTCGAATCCGGAAGTACAAGGCGTGAATCGACGTGGTCCAGGTGGATTTCGAAGTGATTTCTAATGATTCACAATAAAGCCTTAGCGGAATCGACGACACTGATAGCGAGGCTATCGCTAAGACAGTCTTCTGGCCAAGACGCGAAAGCGTTACAATTTGTAGAGCCGAGCTCTCTGCTCGGTCACTGGTGACCGGGTGTCCGTTGGCATTATCATTGCCCGACTAATGGACCCCTTCCGGTACAGAGATCATGGGATCGCGACCGCGAGAATACGCCGGCCAACATTATCGTGTGCGCCTACAATACGCACATCTAGTGTTTCATGTAAAGAGCTTGTAGCTGCGAGGGAAAAATATGGAGTGATGAAAAATTTTATACCTCGATTTTTACGAGTTTTCCGTATAGAAACATCGCGTTTAATATCTCGGTAATATCCCTTTTCCGTCTTTGTTACATGAGAGAATTCATAAAGCACAAGATTTTTGCTCTCGGTAGAAATCTTCTTAGAGTAGCAATATCGAAAATTAAAGCATGAAGTGATGTGCAGTATATTCACTTCTTTATTAATACTTTCAACATTTTTAACGACGTCACTTGGAAGATTATATTTGAAATGTGATATTGTTTACTGAAATGTTTTCATGACTGCTATAGCCATGACATTGTTCATGCATACTGACAGTAACAGAAGAATAATGCAAACATATTAGTTCCTTTTTACTTTGAAATGTAAATATCTGTTTTCACATTTCGTATGTGCGAATTTGTGCGAGTAATTTCTACATATCATTAACTTTGTTAATTTTATAAACGAAACGAATGGATGGATGCGAGTATAAATTCATACTCCGGAAATATAAAGTTTTTAACACAAATGTCATCAGCAAAATGAATGAGCTGATATGCTGGGCTCTGAAAGCGTGGAATAAGTATCTACCATACGTGTGGAGAGAGAGAGAAAAGTGGAAATACCTTATTATATATTTCAAATTTACTATGCAATATTCTATCATTTTTCTACTCAAATTTGAATCTCTAATACCTTTGTGTTACGTTTCCTAGTTACGTTCAAACATATCTTCGTATCATCAAATTCGTATAGCTAGTAAAACGAGAACGTTAATCTTTCTCTATATCTCCCAATATAATCTCATTTTTTCAAATTAATGAAGTTAGCAGATATCACTTTCGGATCGGATAATTAGTTTCATTTATTATCTAAAGACAATTCGTTTTGAATTAATAATTGGATTAGTCTATCAGGTTATATCGTAATTACGGATTATTGAATCCGTCGTTGCAGAGAGATGGAAAAAGAGACGGTCGATAGGGGCAGACGATGCATCATTATGTATTCCGAACATAGACCTTCACATGCTCTTTTCGAAATTGACAATTGATACATCGCCACGATTGCCAATTGAGTTCGGTAATGATTGCGTTCGCGGAGAGGGCGGTATTAAGAGCTTTCAACTTTTGCTGTGCTGATTTCTTCCAGGAGTGACGCTTTTGCTCTTAAATTTCATTCTCATTTAGCATAATGAGCGTAAAATTGAAAACGTTATCGACATGCCGCGAATGCCATGGTTGAGAATTTAATGTAGAAATATGATTTCTATGATGACACGAGAAATTGCTTCGTCGAGATGAGAGGAAATAATTATTGAAGAGAAGTGGTAGCAGAGAGATAACAATATATAAATTCCTATCTGTAAAATTTCATAATTCATAAACGACAAATAATAATCGTGCATTAGCGCACTGTAAGGAACTTAAAATACGGTGCGCTCTATATTACAAAATGGATTTGATACGTAATACGCTTTTAGCACTGTGTCTCTCACATTGTGATTCGTGATAAAGCTTCGAGGATAATGTGGGCTTGAGAACAGTAATTAGCACATCGAGTATTTGGACAAGGGGCGAGTCCTTTCGGTTGACTAGTTGACGTTGCCCAAATCGATTCGTCTTCGCTTGCGCGACAATGGCTTGCTTCGCTTTGTTTCTACGACGGTAGAATAAATTGTACAGTCTAACGAGAGAGGGAGAGAGAGAGGGGGGGAGAGAGACTGTTAAATTGAATGACGTCGACACTTCGATAACGCCGTTTGCAGCAGACACGCTTTTTTCATTTTCCATACCAACGCGCTTACGCGATTAATTTTCGAGCAGAGGAAAGAAAGGAAGAGACCGTAAAATCTAATTAAATAATCATAATCTCAAATATTACCGCTTTTTTGATAATCAAAAATGATATCGCGATGCTTTAACTTGCGATTAATGGAGAACGCGGATGAGGTATGTTCGTATCGTACGACCTATAGTTCAAACATATTTGCGATTTCATCACATTACGGTTAAATTAGCTAATCGTATTCCATGACTTGTGTCTGCTTTATTTTCCTAACAGACCCGAGCGGATGCTTTCAGCTTAATTGTAGCGACCAGGTTCTCAGAAAAGTTTTTTGATATTTTATCGGGTGGTATTTTCATCAATTTAACGTACGATGACTCGATTATCCACTGCTCAAATATATTCGACAACACGTACAGAATAAAGGCAAATTATTGTTTGACCCAATAATACCATTTTCAGAAAATCATAATGATTACAGAATGTTTCTCTTTGCTTCAATTGCTGTAATTTTATATATGCATTGTGCGATTGCACGTGACCCACATATACGATCATATTTTCAATTTTATTTTATTATTATACCACGCTCTCCGTTGTATCTTACTGCGAGAATCAAAACCAGTTTTGATCCCAGTTGAATTGCAACGATTCGATTCGTATCAAATTCTCGGGATGCGGCCTAAATCCTTAGCATGCTTCAGCGTTAAATATATGATGGGCTTGTTACGCTTTATTAGCATACATTGCGTGTGATTAACATGCGTCGTTGGGTGTACCGACGCATGCGATGAGGATCGACATGTGCGTTTGCGTAGGAGCATTTCGATGGCGAACGTTGCATACGATTAATATGTGTAGACCAACGGAATCAAATGATTGAGTTTCTGGAACATTTTTATCGTTTCGTGCTCTCGCAGCTAATGCAACGCTGACTGAAACTAGTGAATGATCGTATGCTTTGTGGAGTCTACAATCAATTTAAGAGATCCATAATATTTTGATTCATTTTGTCTATAAAATGTGAACTGTCATTATAGAAAAGTGCTCAACTCTTCTGAAGGAGTAATATGTTTTAGTTTTGCATGTTGTTATTTCTCGTCGCGATACATTCGAATTCGACTCGAGCGCTAGGAATTGGTAAAACGATTAAAATGTGACAATGTGATAATGTGAAAACGTGACCGGAAAGTCCCCATCGCTTTTAAAGTGAAAAATTAATCATTTAGCAATTAATACTTGTTTGAAAGTGATTGTCAACTTTATGGACTTAATGACGTCGTTCCGCGCAATTTATGTAATGGAAAATCTGTTTCGAATTATAAATCTAAGATCTCCCCGATGAATATTTATGTAGTTTGAACAAATGATATAGCAGGTACAATAATAGAACAGAATACACACATACACGTGTCATTAGAACATTAACGAGGTAATAATCCCAAACGATCTCATCTCCAAGGAGCCGTGTCGCATTTGGCGAGTAGATTCGTACGTCGGAATACCTAAGGCTTGATTGGATATTTGCATAAATCTTTTATGCATATCGCGTAGGCTTTAAGTCGCGGCATCGCGAGAGAAATATCCCGCGAACTCGCAATGTTCTTAGTTCGTGAAATCATTTCCGGAATTGTCCGTTATTCCATCCCGGTTCGCAAAATGAAAGAGACAGGTGTACTCTGCTTTTCCATCCTCTCGCGGCAGTTATTTTTCTCTCCGGTCGAGGGAAAGCTACATTTTCCCGCGGAGTCGACGGAAATCGCTGAACTTCGGCGTGTCCGTTTCGCGGATGCTTCCGTCTCCACTGTGCGCGACATTTACAGACACTGTTCCATTCATAATTGAACCGTCGTCTTTTTACGCGGAAGAAAGTCGAAAAATTGTCCGCCCGTGTGACAATTCCAGGCCGTGTCGCAGGTAAAAAAGGCATTCGTAGGTAATGCTGCGCCCAACGGAGACCGCAAACCTCGCGGAGCCATTAAATCGTTGGCTTTGCAGGAACCGCTGCGTGTAATGTGGGGCGGATTGGAACTTTCCAAAAATGCGCGCTCGTGTTCCACCGTAAGAAGATTACGTGGAAGATTATGGTACGGACTCTCCCCTTACTGAACACACGTGGGAAATACGTTATTCACATTCCCCTTCGCGCTCGCCGGTTTCAGCCGTTTCTAGCCCCAATTAACTCGACTTGCCCCTTTATATTAACGCTTGCGGATATTACGTTCGCGCTAGCATATCAATTCACGAAGGCTGCACATCTCGGCTGAAACTTACGATCTGCGCATTAATCTTTCTCATCCCTTCCTTAACGTTTCGCGTACGGAATTGGTACAATAACGGAACAGCTGATAACGTATCTAAAGATTAAAACGGACGGGGGTGTGTATTTGTGAAACGGCGAATTAAGCCGTACGTCGTTTTATATTCGGAATCGCGAGCGTTACTAATGCATACATTTGACCGTATCGGCGTGTGTATTGTTTGACTCTTCATTTTCGTAAATGCTGTTCATCTGTGTAGACGGTCCATTCGGGCGTTTCGCACTGGCAAAATGGAACCAATGCTGCCAGAATGTGCTCGGCGAGAGATTAAACTGTTGGAATATCCAGCGGATATTTTCGCGCCGCTATTTCAGAATTGGATTGATAAGGAGAAGTAGGAGCGCGTCTAGATACACCGGAGCATGCATTTCGCGATTACCGTGTAACTTGCAATGTTATTCACTACCAGAATCGGATGTTCTCGGCGGGTCCGGAGTGTGCCGCCGGCGTATCTGCCGCGAAATGCGGGAATACGAAATGCCGAATGCGCTTCTCGCATCGCGGCGTCCGAATGCGCCATGCAAGGCTGAACTTTCGGCAGCGCTCGTCGGGGGTAGAATTCGCGGTCCGCTTTTAATTCTGCTGGAGACTGTACAGTATATTCACCTTTTAACCCCGCGGCGGCGTGACGGGATGCGACGAGTTCTAACCGAATATTTTGTCCCGAACAACAGGTGAAAAACTCACAGGCCTGCATTACGTTTTCCAACCCCGGGAATGTATATTTTGATTAAACTTTTAATACAAATTGTTTCATCGCGAGTTTCTAGATTGCATATTTTCAAAAACTTCAAAGATATAGAAAAAGATTAAACAGAAACAGACTAATGGGATTGGAAATTATATCAGAAGCCACTCGATGAGACGCCGTTGATTGGACAACATTCTCAGAATCATTGCGCTTTTCTATTATTTCCCTTGTTTTTCACTGATTTGCAATAAAACAACGTGCACGTGTACGGAAAAGTAACGCGGTAATAAAATTTTGCCATTTCGTAAAAATGATTTCGCATTGTCATTCTAACAATGGAATATAAAAACGATCTCTCTTTAATGTAAAATCGCGTGACGTGGTGAACATTTGATACATTCCGACGTTACATCGCGACGTGCATTTTAACGTAAAAATACGTTGCGACGTTCTGTCAACGACTTGACAAATGGCCGAAGAGTGCTTGAGGCAGGAAGAAAAGAACATTGGGCGAAAACCCGACAAATCGTCTTCGGCGCGAAACGGGCACGCTTTCTTTGGCGTCGCATTCGCTATAATAGTTGGATAAGTCTTAGAGACGACAGACGAAATATACGCCCGTCAGGATGTTTCCCGCCTGACGCCCGATGCTTGAGGAAAATATATCTGGCATAATGAAGTACCCCCCCAGTTTCGACTAATGGCGTACCATTAGTCAAAACGCCGCGTTCTCATAAGAGGATTTCACATTCAAACACTAACGAAAGGGACGATCACAAAGTTTCTCTTCCTTTTTCCCCCCGACCGTGCAAACTCTCTAACGGTTCGTCAATTTTTTTTGAATGTCCAATTTGTCGCCCGCACAAGATTACTGGAGATTTATCTGCCTCGTGCAATCTGTATTTTCGTTTCAACAACAGTCCACTTTGGGCTCTTATCCTCTCACAAGCTTTTCTCATTTTATACAAACATAATTATTCCCTCGAGTTTGCGGTTTATGTACGCACTATTCCAGAGCTTACGTGTTTAATTTCCAGAATTTTTATCTCTTTTTAAATTGTTACGTTTTGCCCTCATAAAATTTATATCAATACTACATGCGCAACGGTTCCCTTCCTTTGTTTTTTTTCCGAATTTCTATACATTGTTTTGTGGTTTCAGTGTTTTAATATTTATAATATAAGTGTAATACAATCACACAAATAAATTTCTAAGTGTTGCATTCAATACAATGTGTTACGATATCGATCGTATCTTATCTATACTGAAAAGATGAAATTTTATGCAACATCCTGCGCGTCACGTTCACGTCCCCAGTTAACTATCACTAGATTCCAACATTTCAGACAGAGCAAAATTAATGGGCAAACGTACAACGCTTTCCAATTATCGCCGTTCTACGGAATGTATATTTCCTGTTGGTCGTTTTATCAACGTGCCGTTTTACTTGTTCGTATTTCGTGTCTCATAGTCCGCGAACTATCAAAAGAAAATTGCGTAAAATATTTTAGCTTTCGAACGCGTCAGCGACGTGTGCGTGTGTAACTTTATTCTTCACCGAATACGCGCCGGGGCAACGACAGTCGTTAAAGTACGAAACCCCGCGTTTTATTTTCAAACGGAAAACACACGTACATAACAACCTATACAGATTAATGTCAAACCCCCGCTCTTTAATAAATCCCCATGTTATGCTTCAATTTTCCAGTGCGAATGGATGGACATTAAATCATCAACGCATGAAAATAACGTTATCGGAAACATGAATATCTAGCCAATAGATTGCATATTTCTCTGGGTACGCGGTATCCATTTAATTATGAAAACAGCGATGACGCAATTTTGGCGTGTATCAACGCGTTGCTACAGGCGGTTTCCAACTTTCCTATTTGGGCGATTAAAAAATCGAATCATCGAAAACATGCGATATGCAAATTCGTACGTGCGAGTAATTGGACTCTCTCGTTCATAAACTAGTCTCTTTCTCTCTCTCTCTCTCTTTCTCTCTTGGGCCGCTTCTATTTCCTACCGAAAACATTTTGCGCTTGAATCGTCATAGACTTTCGCGAACAAGCTTGTGCTGTGTCCGCGAAACATATGCAAATGCGACGCGCGGCATAACAGCAACACCGTCGCGCATCGGGAGTTTGCATATTTTCCTCCGGATACATGTGCGTCGGCAACGGACGAATGCGTTGAATAAGGGCGCGTCGCGACGTCGAACTTGGTTCCGGTCGCGGAATATGGCATTCGTTAGCGCCGGTATAACGGCTGAATGACCTAATGAACCGTGCGTGCGTCCACCAGCAGATTCCTAATTAGACCTGGCTCGTACGCCATGGCATTGTCCTGTCGCGCGTACTAATAAAACGGTACAATAGCACGTCCATCATTGTTAGAATATGCTTCATTTAATATTAATAATTGTAAGCTTTTTAAACACGTGTGACAGTTATAAGAAAATTATATATTTAATGGTGGACAATATCTTTGTCTTTTTGTTAATAGAAAATTTATAAATCCAGTAGTTCGTTCCGTATTTGTTCAATTAATTGTGTGATACATGCTAAATCGTTGTACAACGAGCGATTGACTCGGGAAGATCAAATGTTTCGTGCTACGTTTATATTGACAAAATATATAAACGTTGTTTAATTGATTGTTATATTAAAAAATAATATTTTGACAAACAATTAAACTTTAAGTCTGCAAAAACTTTTCTTGATTGTCTAATTACAACGATTAAAGAATGATCTATTAAGATAATTTTTCGACAATGTTAGTTTAAAATTAAATAAAACTATTGCGCGAAACAATTTCCAGTGTAAATTTGGATTGAAATTGAGTCATATCATTTTTAAAAACTGAATATTTTCTTTCTAAGAATTCAATATCTGAAATATGATAGGGCGCTCATCGTTTTTTGCCATTAAAATTTTCATATTTTTATTGAAATTTTATCGCAATTTTATTGAAAGCAAACTTCAGAGATGGGTCATTCGCGAAATTGTTAAAACATGCGGCAAAAATTTAAGATAAAAATTTATTACAAAACAATTATTTATTTTATACCTTTTTTCGGAAAAATACAAAATATAACATTTTTTTAATTACACGGTATAAAGAGATTATAATTTTATATGTTATTTACCACAAAATTATTTGAGAACGCAAAACACACATTACATAGCAATACTGTGTGCCGACGTAACATAGGTAACATTAACATAATATATTGGGATATAGTTATAATCTACATATAAATGAGAAATATAGATTACATATATTTCACTAGAAGGAAAAGGGAACATTTTTCCATAATAAAATTTTAACGATGAATATTATAAAATCTTGATAAAAAGTTTCCTATGTGTCATATAAGCATTAGTAAGGATATTTTAGTATCGTATTATAATAAGATAATTAAAAATATAATAGTAAAAGAAGCCTTAATAATGGTATATCGCAAAACTTATTATTAGTCACATTGAGTTCAGGTTTCTCGTTCTATTGACAGAGGGATTTTATTCGCTGCTAGGTATAATAAATCGTAAAATCCGATTACCGCGCATTATCGGACCCTTCATTATGCGACAGAATCGATAGATGAACCCTTCGTCATCGCGGAAATCTATCGAGTCTTTATCACGAAATCGCGATGAAGTTAGAAAACATTTATTTGAAGACACGCGAAGTGTAGTTTCGAAAGATGGACCGCAGGTTGAAAGAGAGAGAGAGAGAGAGAGAGGGAGGGAAGGAGGGAGGAGCGAACAAAAAGGTATGACAGAGAGACGGAAATGCGTCGACGCATGAGAAAGCCCAAGGTGGCACGTGCATTAAGTGATCCATCCGTGACAAACTGAGGTCGGCTACAGCTCTCTATCCATGGGAGGTAATTTTATATTCTCCCCTTGGCCTCGTACTTACAGTCACGACGTTACTTCACCTGTTGGTTACTCGACGTTTCGCTTGGCCTCCCCTAGCGTATACGTAATATTGATCCGCCACCACCCGGAGGGAGGCGAGGTAGATTCCGGCTGTCCTGCAAGACCTCAGCGAGTATAACGTGACTCGGGCGTATAATCGCGATCGTACCGATTCAAGAAAGACAGCGTCGAAAGAGTGGTCTCCCTTAAGGAGATGACCCATATTCCTAAGATTAGCCAATTATGCGTCTCGAAACAGGCTGCCGCCGCCACTAACAGTTCTCAAAAAGTACGGGATTACAGCGCTGGGATTATCTTTGCGGAGCATTGGAAGTAATGGAGGAACTCTATGTTCAGCGAACGTGCCATAATAGCACAGTGGATACTATTTGTGTGTCATTTGTACTTTCGCGCTCAAAAAGCTATAGATACGCGATGCACAGCACATGTATATCCGTACATATACACGTGCAAATTTAATCTAGGGCGCTTAAAAATAAAGTACAACTCGTATTTATATGAGTGCTTTTATTTTCTCTCGTTAGTCAGAAAACTGCGGTAGTGTGTCTTCAACATAAATCTTTGAGATTTATCTCTCAATACGGAAAAGAAAATAATAGAAGTAGCGTTTGCTATTCTATAACCGACATTAATCGACGAGGAAACCAGAGCTTTTTTTTTCTTTGAAAATATTAAAGTCGTGCTGATAAACCGCTCGCTTCCATGTCTTCCGTTTTTACTGCATTCGTAAGATATAGATTAAGCAAACTAGGCAGCTTCGCAAACTTCCACGAGGTTTCTCGCGCTTAATTAACCACGTCGGAATTGAATTCGCGGCCTATTTAATTTTGCCCATGAATTTTGAGCCGTGTTGCTTCCGCCTATCACGCGATGCATTTCAGCCGTATGGAAGAAACATCAAGTAACACGAGTAATTAGTTGCGACAAAACATAGAAACATCTAGCAACAGGCGAGTCAGATTTTCATGAAATAAACTCTCTGTATTTCATATACTAGCATGACCATCGTTGGATAAATAAATGAAAATAAATAATTTTGAGTAAATGTTGATATATCAGTTACATTCTATTACGACAATTAGATTAAAATAACTGCACACATTAAAAATATAATTCGTTGCGTTTATATTGTTAGTCATATGAAACTGAACAAACAGACATGAATAGCGACACTTTAATTAACTTATTCTTTTATGCGTCAAATAAAACTGGCAATTACATCTTCCAGCTGCATACGCAGGCAGTTAAAGATTTTTAGTTCTTTTGTTAAATAAAAAGTTGACTTTGCAAATAATTAACAAAATAATTCTTTGGTAATTCGCCGATACGCGCATTTTTTTTCTATAAAAGCAAGTCATATTGTGCAAATTTCTTGTGACTAAATTAAATTCTTGAAAAATTGCTCTTTATAATAAAATTGGTTTTTTTCTTTTAATCCATTATTGCGCGCGGTTGCAATATACAATTGAGTGTGCTTTTGACATTTTCATTGCATTAATTTAAGCATCAACGTAACGCTTCGATTATTATCGTCTGAAGTACAAACACGCTTGCTGTTGTAAAATCAATGTTATTACGCGAAACAAGGTAACTTTCTATGTAAATCAATCGAGAGAGAGCACTTTAATCTTTATATATGAAATAAAAATATGCGTATACATAATATATATATGCATTTTTATTTCACATTTTATTATACAGCGAGCAATGTATATCTCACCCCGCCTCCCCTTCTCTCTATGTAACTCTATCTCTCCTGCCTCTTTTTACAAGAAACTTTGAAAAAATGATGCAAATTCTGTTATAAAAGATAGACAATTCCGAAAAAGCAACTATACGTGGTCAAATTTTGTGCTATTTTATTGTTAAATAAACACACATTTTTAGATAAACTGGATTACAAGTAACAAACAATATTTTATCGTGAAATATTCTAAAATGGCAGACATTGGTTCTGTGATACTAGAGAAATATAATTAAGTCTAAATTTAAAAAAAAATTGAATGCTTCTGATATGCAAGAGTATTTATATCGCACTGTGCAAAACTAAAACATGATTATGTCAATCACCTTGATCAGTACTATGTCATATTACACTCTTTATGCATTTTTATTATTCTTTCCGCTGTATCTTTATTTTAGAAGAA